>NC_133150.1:2787768-3154912 GCF_048418815.1 Hemitrygon akajei
TTTAGCCTCCACAGATGTCTGTGGCAATGAATGCCCCAGATTTACCAAAAAGTAACTCCTATTCATCTCTGTTGTAAAGGGACGTCCTTCTATTCTGAGGCTGGGCTGGTGGTCCATTCAATCCCTTTAGCAAATTTTCATGCTGGATATGCTGATAAAAGCAATGGGCATGACTTGATTTTTTTATCTCATTCTCTGTGCATTAGGTGTTGGTCTTTTATTTTAATTGAGTTCTTTTGGGTTTCTCTGCCTACAGCAGAGAAACCTCAAGGTTGTATGATTTATATATAGTTTTATAACAAATGTACTTTGAATCTTGAGTTTTGGCATGTGACCTAGTGGATAAGGATCTGAAGGTCACTGGTTCAAGCCTCAGTGAGGCAGCGTGTTGTGTCCTTGAGTCTTCGTGCCCTTCCCTTGGACAACATCGGTGGCGTGGAGAGGGGCAGGCTTGCAGCATGGGCAACTGTCAGTCTCCCATACAACTCTGCCCAGCCTACGACCCCTGGGAAATCTTCCAAGGCGCAAATCCATGGTCTCATGAGACTAACAGATGCCTATAAACTTTGAATCTCTGGATCTAAATCCATTCTACCTAGACCTTTCAATATTTGGTAGGGTTCAATGAGATCCTCTCCTCATTCTCCATGATCATTAGGTAAGGGATGATAACAAGGAGCAAGGCTGGATGGTGTAAACAATTACGTAATGGATTAATTGATTATGAGTGATAGGCAGAGAAACAGGGAGACTCAGATACTGAGTTCAATTGACCTACAGACAGACAGAAGTAAGTGTGTTACCTTCAGCACAATCTCCATGGTGAATATGGCGGTAAAAGCAATGTCAAAATAGGCCAGGACCTGTAGGAGAAATAGTATCAGCAGTGTTTAACATTTATTACAGCAGTATTGGTCAAGAAAATGTCGAAGTACGATGTAGATGGCATCTGGTTAAGTGGTAACATTACTGTCTGGTATGGAGGGGCCACTGTACAGAAAACTGTAAACAGCCAGTTCCATTATGGGCACTAGCCTCCCCAGCATCGCGTACATCTTCAGAAAGTGATGCCTCAAAAAGGCAGCATCAGTCATTGAGGACCCCTCACCACCCAGGACATTGCTATGATCAGGGAGGTGGTACAGGAGCCTGAAGACACACACTCAACATTCCAGGAACAGCTTCTTCCCCTCCACCATCAGACTTCTGAATAAACAATGAACACTAACTCACTAATTTTTGTTCCTTTTTGTTCTCATTTTGTACTACTATTTAAAGTAATATTTACATTTATATATGTAATGCAAATCTATATATCTAGATTACTAAATATACAGTATATATATTGCAATTTACAGATTTTATTATGTATTACAATGTACTGTTACTACAAAACAACGTTATTTCACGACATAGGCCCAATGATAATAAACCTGACTCTGAGAAGCCCGACCTGCAGAGGGAAATCTCTCACCTGGTTGCGGAAGGAGTCTGCTCGGATGGGATCTTCGGCAGCCAGTGAGATGCTGCTGAGTAGAATGAAGAGGAGGATGAAGTTGGTGAATGTGGTGGCATTGATCGCTCGGTGGCATAACTTGCGTAATCTGGAAGAGAGAGGGACGAAACAGGGTCAGTTAGTCAACAAGGGGAGAGTCTGAAGAGGAGAAGATCAAAAGATGGCGGTAGTTTTTCTTACTTTGGAAATCTAGGCACAAGAGTGTGAATTGATTCACTTTGGAAGGTCAAACTTGAAAGGAATGTATAGAGTTTAATAGCAATGAGGAGGAACAGAAGGATCTTGGGGACTGACATCCATGGATCCCTCAAAGCTGCTGCACAAGTTGATCGGGAAGACCATAAGACATAGGAGCAGAATTAGGCCCATTCAGCCCATTGAGTCTGCTCTGTCACTCCATCATGGCTGATCCCAGATCCAACTCAACCCTGTACACCTTCCTTCTTGGCATAACCTTTGATGCCCTGACCAATCAGGAAACTATAAATTTTCGCTTTAAATATACCCATGGACTTGGCCTCCACCACAGTCTGACAGAGAATTCCATAGATTCACTAGTCCTCTGGCTAAAAAAACAATTACTCCTTACCTCTGTTCTAAAGGATCACCCCTCAATTTTGAGGCTGTGCCCTTTAGTTCTGGATACCCCACCAGAGGAAACATCCTCTCCACATCCACCCTATCTAGTCCCTTTCAACATTCGGTAGGTTTCAATGAGATTCCCCGGCATTCTTCTAAATTCCAGTGGGTGCAGGTCCAAAGCTGCCAAACGCAACTCAAATGCTAACCCCTTCACTCCTGAAACCATCCTCGTGCACTTCCAGCGGACTGCCTCCAATGAAAACACATCCGTTCTGAGATATGGGGCCCAAAAAGAAGGCATGTGGTGTGTTGGCCTTCATCAGTCAGGGGATTGAGTTAATGCTGTAGCTCTATAAAACTCAGCGGGGGTACCAATGCTTTTTTGCTGGTGGGGGGGTCGTTGCTTTGCTGCTGCTTAAGTGTGGGAGGGGGAGCTGGGGAGCTTTGGGGGTTCTGTCATTCATTCTTTGGGGTACTCTGTTTTCGTGGATGTTTGCGAAGAAAAAAAAATTCAGGATGCATGTTATATACATTTCTCTGACATTAAATGTACCTTTGAAGTCTGGTTAGACCACATTTGGAATATTGTGTTCAGTTATATTACGGATGGGGAAGCTCCAGAAAGGGTGCAGAGGAGATTTGCCTGGATAAGAGAGCATGCCTTAAGGCAATAGGCTGAGTGAGGTAGGGCTTTTCTCTTTAAAGCAAAGGAAGATGAAAGGTGACTTGCAAACACGAGGAAATCTGCAGATCCTGGAAATTCAAGCAACACACACAAAATGCTGGTGGAACGCAGCAGGCCAGACAGCATCTATAGGAGAAGCACTGTCAATGTTTCGGGCCGACACCCTTCGTCAGGACTAACTGAAGAAAGGGTCTCGGCCCGAAACATCGACAGTGCTTCTCCCTATAGATGCTGTCTGGCCTGCTGCGTTCCACCAGCATTTTGCATGTGTTGTAAGAGATTTGAAAGTAGGAGGGGGAGGGGGAAATGCAAAATGATAGGGGAAGACCGGAGGGGGTGGGATGAAGCTAAGAGCTGGAAAGGTGATTGGCAAAACGGATACACAGCTGGAGAAGGGAAAGGATCATGGGACGGGAGGCCTAGGGAGAAAGAAAGGGGGAGGGGAGCACCAGAGGGAGATGAAGAATAGGCAGAGTGATGGGCAAACAGAGAGAGAGAGAAAAGGGGGGGAGGCGGGAAAAAATAAATAAATCAGGGATGGGGTAAGAAGGGGAGGAGGGGTATTAACATAAGTTAGAGAAATCAATGTTCATGCCATCAGGTTGGAGGCTACCCAGCCGGTATATAAGGTGTTGTTCCTCCAACCTGAGTTTGGTTTCATCTTGACAGTAGAGGAGGCCATGGATAGACATATCAGAATGGGAATGGGACATGGAATTAAAATGTGTGGCCACTGGGAGATCCTGCTTTCTCTGGCGGACAGAGCGTAGGTGTTCAGTGAAACGGTCTCCTAGTCTGCGTCGGGCCTCACCAATATATAAAAGGCCACACCGGGAGCACCGGACGCAGTATACCACACCAGCGACTCACAGGTGAAGTGTCGCCTCACCTGGAAGGACTGTCTGGGGCCTTGAATGGTGGTGAGGGAGGAAGTGTAAGGGCAGGTGTAGCACTTGTTCCGCTTACAAGGATAAGTGCCGGGAGGGAGATTGGTGGGAAGGGATGAGTGGACAAGGGAGTTGCGTAGGGAGCGATCCCTGCGGAAAGCAGAAAGGTGGGGGAGGGAAAGATGTGTTTGGTAGTGGGATCCCATTGAAGGTGGCGGAAGTTACGGAGAATTATATGTTGGACCCGGAGGCTGGTGGGGTGGTAGGTGAGGACAAGGGAACCCTATCCCAAGTGGGGGTAGCAGGTGGATGGGGTGAGGGCAGATGTGCGGGAAATGGGAGAGGTACGTTCCATCCTCCCTCACCACCATTCAGAGCCCCAGACAGTCCTTCCAGGTGAGGCGACACTTCACCTGTGAGTCGGCTCCTCTACTGTGAAGATGAAGCCACACTCAAGTTGGAGGAACAACACCTTATATACCTTCTGGGTAGCCTCCAACCTGATGGCATGAACATTGATTTCTCTAACTTCCATTAATGCCCCTCCTCCCCTTCTTACACCATCCCTGATTTATTTCCCTCCTCCCCCCCTTTTTTCTCTCTCTTTCCATCACTCTGCCTGTTCACCATCTCCCTCTGGTGCTTCCCCCCTCCTCCTTTCTTTCTCCCGAGGCCTCCCATCCCATGATCCTTTCCCTTCTCCAGCTCTGTATCCCTTTTGCCAATCACCTTTCCAGCTCTTAGCTTCACCCCACCCCCTCCGGTCTTCCCCTATCATTTTGCATTTCCCCCTCCCCCTCCTACTTTCAAATCTCTTACTATCTTTACTTTCAGTTAGTCCTGACGAAGGGTCTCGGCCTGAAACGTCGACAGTGCTTCTTCTTAGAGATGCTGCCTGGCCTGCTGCATTCCACCAGCACTTTGTGTGTGTTGCTTGAAAGGTGACTTGGGCAGCCTCCAACGTGATAGCAAGAACACTGACTTCTCCACCTTCTGGCAACTTCCCCCCCCCCTCCCCCTTCTGTCTTCCTGTCTTCTTCCATTCTCTATTCTGCTTACCCTCTCATCCCACACCTCCTCCTCCTTCCCATTCTCCCCTTGTTCACTCTCCCCTCCTATCAGCTTCCTTCTTCTTCAGCTCTTACCTTTTCCACCTATCACCTCCCAGCTTCTTACCTCAACACCTCCCCCACTCACCCACCTTCCCCCTCACCTGGTCTCACCTATCCCCTGCCAACTTGTACCCTTCCCCTCCCCCACCTCCTTATTCTGACTCCCTTTCCAGTCCTGATGACGGGTCTCAGCCTGAAACGCAGGCTGTTGATTCCCCTCCACAGGTGCTGAGTTCCCCTGGTGTTTTGTGTGTGCTCATCTGCAGAATCTCTTGTCTTCTGGATACCTACTTGTTTTCAGGACTGAAGATGAAGAAGGAGCTGGCGTTGGGCATGGGCACGGCCTTCTCTTTCAGCTGGAGCTCGGAGAGAGGTCGAGGTCGCGGACTTAGTGGGAACTCTGGTTCCTCCTCCTCATCATCACCTGTGGAGCAGAGAACAGCGAGAAGAGCAGTAAATTCATCGAGCTTCCACCACCACTCCGGACGGACCTCCTTCATCCAGTTTCCACACATTTTTTAATGATTAGCTCCATTTCTCGCGTGTACATCGAGATATTCAGTGAAATGTGTCGTTTGTGTCAACGATCAGCACGTTCTGAGGATGTTCTGGATGCAGCCCGCAAGTGTTACCACACTTCTGATACCAACACAGCCATGTCCACAACTCAGTAACCCCAACCCGTACGTCTTTGGACTGTGGGAGAAAACCAGAGTACCCGGAGGAAATCACACAGCCATGTCCACAACTCAGTAACCCCAACCCGTACGTCTTTGGACTGTGGGAGGAAACCAGAGTACCCGGAGGAAATCACACAGCCATGTCCACAACTCAGTAACCCCAACCCGTACGTCTTTGGACTGTGGGAGGAAACCAGAGTACCCGGAGGAAATCACACAGCCATGTCCACAACTCAGTAACCCCAACCCGTACGTCTTTGGACTGTGGGAGAAAACCAGAGTACCCGGAGGAAATCACACAGCCATGTCCACAACTCAGTAACCCCAACCCGTACGTCTTTGGACTGTGGGAGAAAACCAGAGTACCCGGAGGAAATCACACAGCCATGTCCACAACTCAGTAACCCCAACCCGTACGTCTTTGGACTGTGGGAGAAAACCAGAGTACCCGGAGGAAATCACACAGCCATGTCCACAACTCAGTAACCCCAACCCGTACGTCTTTGGACTGTGGGAGAAAACCAGAGTACCCGGAGGAAATCACACAGCCATGTCCACAACTCAGTAACCCCAACCCGTACGTCTTTGGACTGTGGGAGAAAACCAGAGTACCCGGAGGAAATCACACAGCCATGTCCACAACTCAGTAACCCTAACCTGTACATCTTGGTAGTGTGGAAGGAAACTTGAGTCCCAGAGGAAATCATATAGCCATGCCTGCAAAGCACTAACCCCAACCCGTACGTCTTTAGAGTGTGGGAGGAAACCAGAGCGCCTGGAGGGAATCACACAGCCATGGTAGTGTAGTGGTTAGTGCAACACTGGATGGTGTCCCTGATCGTCGACTGGGGTTCAATTTCTGCCACTGTTGGTAAGGAGTTTGCATGACTGCCTGAGTTTCCTCCCACATTTCAAAGGTGTATGGGTTAGGATTAGTGAGTTGTGGTTATGCTATGTTGGCATAGACTGGATGTGGTGAGGATGTTTCCTATGATGGGTGAATCTAGGACCAGAGGGCACAGCCTCAGAATAGAGGGATGTCCATTTAGAACAGAGATGACGAGGAATTTCTTTAACCAGAGGGTAGTGAATTGCCACAGATGGTTGTGGAAGCCAAGTCATGGTGTTTATTTAAAGATAAGGTTGACAGGTTCTTGATTACTCGGGACTCCAAAGGTTACATGGTAAAGACAGGACAATGAGGTTGAGAGGGCTGATAAATCAGCCATGATGGAACAGTGAAGCAGACTTGATGGGCTGAATGGCCTAATTCTGTTCCAAAGACTTATCATCTAAAAGACACTTGCACATCATCAGACTGTGATAGCTGTTGACACAAACACATTTCACTGTATGTTTCGACGTTTCAATGCTTTGATGTACATGTGAGAAGTAAAGCTAATCATTTTGTTAATGTACAAGCAGCTGCAGGAACTGAAGCCAGATCGTGATCAGTGGTGCTGTAAGGAGTTACACTGGCCCCTGCGCTCCCATGCCACAGTTATTGCTGACAACACAGGCAGATAGTCCTTTCCAGCAAACATCTTGGGAATTTACAACAGCAGAGTGGAGCAAAATTACAACTCCTCTGGCATGCTCAGGACTGTGCGGGGGCTGAATTAGCAAATGTTACTGGCTATTGAAATCAGGGCCCTGGAAAGTTGGAAGTATGGGAGCCAGAGCCCCAGAACTTGGGGACACTGAATACAAGGATGTCCCTTTCGAACAGAGATGAGGAGGAATTCCTTGAGCCAGAGGCAGGTGAATCTGTGAATTCTTTGCTGTGAAGGCCAAGTTTTGGGTATATTTAAAGTGGAGGTTGATAGGTTCTTGATTAGTGGGGAGAAGGCAGGTTGAGAGAGATAATAAACCAGCCATGATGGAATGGCAAAGCACGCTCGATGGACCAAATCGCCTAATGTCTTATGGTCTTGTAATGAATTATCAGAGAATTACTGCACTAGGGTTTGAAAATCGCCATAAGCAACCATGTTCAAGTTCTGGCCATGTATTCACTTGGCCTGGGCATCACTCAGTTCAGGCAAAACTATGTAGTTAAAATCACAGCAGTAAGTTGTTCACGGTTTAGACCATAAGAATGTAAAACATAGCAGCAATATTAGGCCACTTGGCCCATCGAATCTGCTCTACCTTTCTATCATGACTGCTTTATTATCCCCCTCAATCCCTTTCTCCCATAACCTATCAAACTCTGCTTTAAATATACCCAAGTCTTGGATATCTGCAGCAATAAGTTCCACAGATTCACTACCCTCTAGCTACAGAAATTCCTTCTCATCTCTGTTCTATTCTGTTGCTGTGTCCTCTAGTTCTAGACTCCCGCACTATAGGAAACATCCTCTCCATGTTCACTCTATCTAGGCCTTTCAATATTCGATGGGTTTCAATGAGATTCCCCTCATTCTACTAAATTCTACTGAGTAGAGGCCTAGGGCCATCAAATGCCCTTCATTTGTTAACCCTTTCATTTCCAGAATCATTCTCGTGAACCTCCATGAGAAAGGTTTGGAGAATAAATCACTGGATGTGTTAATGGATATCTGCATTCCTTGCAGAGAGGTATAGATTGGACCTCATTGTTACACACTGGGGAGGTTAAATACGAAGCCAAGAGCAGCGGCTATATTTTGTCAAGAGCTTGAGATTTGGTATGTCACTAAAACACTCAAAAACTTCTACAAATGTACCATGGAGAACATTCTGACATTCTGAATCACTGTCTGGCTTTGGGGGGGAAGGGGGGTGAGAGCTACTGTACAGGATCAAAGTAAGCTGCAGAGAGTTATAAAATTAGCCTCTGTAGAATCCAAGACATTTTCAAGGAGTGGCACCTCAAAAAAACAGCTTCCATTATCAAGGACTCCCCACCACCCAGGACATGCCCTCTTCTCAGTTTTACCATCAGGAAGGAGGTACAGAAGCCTGAAGGCACAGACTCAATGATTCAGGAACAGCTTTGTCCCTTTTGCCATCCGATTCCTAAATGGACTTTGAACCCTTGGACACTACCTAACGGTCTTTTTTAAAATTTCTGTTTTTGCATTACTTATCTCAATTTAACTACTTAATATACACACATATACTTACTGTAATTCAGTTATTTTTCTATATTTGTTATGTATTGCATTGTACTGCTGTCACAAAGTTAACAGATCCCATGGCATCTGCCAGTGATATTAAACAGGATTATGACTGAATCCTTTGCTAGGGTGTTTTTTAAATCCTGCAGAGTTATCAAGAGCCGTAGGAACACAAGACTGGCTCTATAACACACTTGGCCTCTGTGCAGAGATGGAGCCAAGAGGTGCCCTGGACATTACCTGGAAAATCGGCAGAGGGATAGGGATCCTTCACCTCATTCACATTGGCCTCAAATTCGTCCACTTTAAGCTGCAACAAGACAAGAAAACGATCAGGAGGACGAGGGGATTTCCATATGGTCTGAATGGCCACCTCCTGTACGCAGGTAATGGGAAAACTGGTTTTGCAGATTGCAAGAGAAGTAGGATATGGATCAGATGGAAAGTTTCGCAGAGTGGTGCTAAATGGAATTTAATTCCAATTGTTAGGTTATGTTGAAGTTGTAAAAGACTTTGATAAGACCAAAGGGCCGTAAAGAGGGGCTCTGGGTATAGGAGTCGGGATGTTATGTTGAAGTTGTATAAGACATTGGTGAGGAATAATTTGGAGTATTCTGTGCAGTTCTGGTCACCTAACTACAGCAGAGATATACCGGTAAATAAGATTGAAAGTGTACAGAGAAACTTTACAAAAATGTTGCTGGGACTTGAGGACCTGAAGGAGCCTGAACATTTAATTTCTCCCATAAGACCAATTAACCAACTAACCCCATGTGTTTTTTGAAAGTAGGAGCATCTCTGAACCCACAACAGGTGGATCCTTGAAGCGGATGAGCTAACAGTAGCAAAAGACCATGAACATGCATGTCAGTATATCAGCGATTATAGAAAAAAACATAGAAACATAGAAAACCTACAGCACAATACAGGCCCTTCGGCCCACAAAGTTGTGCCGAACATGTCCTTACCTTAGAACTACCTAGGTTTCCCTATAGCACTCTATTTTTCTAAGCTCCATGTACCAATCCAAAAGTCTCTTAAAAGACCCTATTGTATCTGCCTCCACCACCATTGCTGGCAGCCCATTCCATGAACTCACCACTCTCTGAGTAAAAAACTTACCCCTGACATCTCCTCTATACCTACTTCTAAGCACCTTAAACCTGTGTCCTCTTGTGGCAACCATTTCAGCCCTGGGAAAAAGCCTCTGACTATCCACACAATCAATGCCTCTCATCATCTTATACACCTCTGTCAAGTCACCTCTCATCCTCCTTCACTCCAAGGAGAAAAGGTTGAGTTTACTCAGCCTATTCTCATAAGGCATGCTCCCCAATCCAGGAAACTTCCTTACAAAGCTCCTCTGCACCCTTTCTATGGTTTCCACATCCTTCCTGTAGTGAGGCGACCAGAACTGAGCACAGTACTCCAAATGGGGTCTGACCAGGGTCCTATATAGCTGCAACATTACCTTTTGGCTCCTAAATTCAATTCCATGATTGATGAAGGCCAAAATACCATATGCCTTCTTAACCACAGAGTCAACCTGCACAGCTGCTTAGAGTGTCCTATGCACTCGGACCCCAAGATCATTCTGATTTTCCACACTGCCAAGGGTCTTGCCATTAATACTATGTTCTGCCATCAATTTTGACCTACCAAAATGAACTACTTCACACAAGAAACAGATTATAAACCTATTTCTGATTCTGGTTCTGGTAAAATACTCTGAACCAATTCTACAACCTCTTTCAAGAACTCTTTACAACTCCAGGGCTCCTCAAGTGGCATCTCATGTGGAAGCAGAACTCTCAATGGATATGATTAAATATTCTCGCTTCAGCCTGATACAGCTAAAAATCACAACAGCTTCCAAGGTCAGTGCAGTTAACAAAGATGTTTTAATGCAATTAAATGAACTATTGCTGCTTAAAACTGATGGAAACAACACCGATTGCAGATGTACTCCTCTCCAGAGTCCATGTAGGAACCATGGCTGCAGGTCAGGGATACAAATGCATTTAAGGAAACGGGATTTTAAACTCCCAATACTGACTATCTTGCTGGTAAATGTGCAGTCTCTGGTGAATAAAATCGAAGATCTCAGGGCGAGGGACATTAGGACTTTGTGCATCCTTTGTTTCACAGAATCCTAGTTAACCCCTTCCATACCAGATGCAGCGATTCAGGATAGATCTATAAAGTCTCTCAAAAGCAGAGGTGGAGGAGTATGTCTCATGATCAACTCCTCTTGGTGCACAAATATATCAGTGCTATCCCAATTCTGCTCACCAGACCTGGAATATCTAGCAGTTAAATGCCGTACTTTTTACCTACCGCGAGAGATTTCCAGGATCATTTTGGTAGCAGTATACATTCTATCTCAGGCCAATGTCAAGCTGGCTTTAGATGATCTGAACAATGGAATCAACATGCACGAAACAGTGCACCCTAATGGCTTCACCATCGTTTTGGGAGATTTTAACCAGGCCAGTCTGGAAAAAAAATCACTAAACAATTACCATCAACAGATCACTTGCAATACCAGAGGAAACAACACACTGGACCATTGTTACACCATCATCAAGAATGCCTACTGTGCTATTCCATGTCCTCACTTCAGAAAGTTTGGTCACCTGACTGTACGTCTACTCCCTGAGTACAAGCAGAGACTGAAGATTGCAGCACCAGCAGTGAGGACCAGGAAGGTTTGGACAAGGGAAGCACAGGAGCACCTACAGGACTGCTTTGAATCGGTGGACTGGACTGTGTTCAGGGATTCATCTTTGAACCTGGATGAGTATGCTGCAGTTGTTACCGACTTCATTAAAACCTGTGTGGATGAGTGTGTGCCCACAAAGACTTACTGTACATTCCCAAACCAAAAGCCATGGATGAACCAGGAGGAATGTCGTCTGCTGAAGGCTAGATCTGTAACATTTAAGTCTGGCAACCCAGGCCTGTATCAGAAAACCAGATATGAATTGTGGAGGGCTATTTCAAGGGTGAAGAGACAATTTTGAATGAGGTTGGAGGCAACATCGATTGGACAACAACTCTGGCAGGGTTTGCAAGACATTACTTCCTACAAAGCAAAGCCCAACAGTGTGAATGGCAGTGATGCTTCACTACCAGATGAACTCAACGTCTTCTATGTCCACTTTGAAAGGGAGAATACAACTACAGCTGTGAAGATCCCTGCTGCACCTGATGACCCTGTCATCTCTGTCTCAGAGGCCGATGTTAGGCTGTCTTTAAAGAGAGTGAACCCTCGCAAGGCGGAAGGTCCTGATGGAGTACCTGGTAAAGCTCTGAAAACTTGTGCCAACCAACTAGTAGGAGTACTCAAGGACATTTTCAACCCCTGACTGCTACGGACGGAAGTTCCCACTTGCTTCAAAAAGGCAACAATTATACCAATGCCTAAGAAGAATAATGTAAGCTGCCTTAATGACTATCGCCCGGTAGCACTCACATTGACAGTAATGAAATGTTTTGAGAGGTTGGTCATGACTAGACTGAACTCCTGCCTCAGCAAGGACCTGAACCCATTGCAATTTGCCTATTGCCACGATAGGTCAAAGGCAGATACAATCTCAATGGCTCTTCACACGGCTTTAGACCACCTGGACAACACAAATACCTATATCAGGATGCTGTTCAATGACTATAGCTCAGCATTTAATACCATCATTCCCACAATCCTGACTGAGAAGTTGCAGAACCTGGGCCTCTGTACTTCCCTCTGCAATTGGATCCTCGACTTCCTAACCAGAAGACCACAATCTGTGTGGATTGGTGATAACACCTCCTCCTCGCTGACGATCAACACTGGTGCACCTCAGGGATGTGTGCTTAGCCCACTGCTCTACTCTCTCAAGACCCATGACTGTGTGGCTAGGCATAGCTCAAATACCATCTATAAATTTGCTGATGATACAACCATTGTTGGTGGAATTTCAGATGGAGACGAGAGGGCGTACAGGAGCGAGATATGCCAACTAGTGGAGCGGTGTCACAGCAACAATCTTGCACTCAACATTAGTCAGACAAAAGAGCTGATTGTTGACTTTAGGAAGGGTAAGATGAAGGAACAACTACCAATCCTCATAGAGGGATCAGAAGTGGAGAGAGTGAGCAGTTTCAAGTTCCTGGGTGTCAAGATCTCTGAGGACTTAACCTGGTCCCAACATATTGATATAGTTATAAAGAAGGCAAGACAGCGACTATACTTCATTAGGAATTTGAAGATATTTGGCATGTCAACAAATACACTCAAAAACTTCTACAGATGTACCATGGAAAGCATTCTGACAGGCTGCATCACTGTCTAGTGTGGGGTGCTACTGCACAGGACGAAAAGAAGCTGCAGAAAGTTGTAAATTTAATAGGCTCCATCTTGGGTACTAGCCTACAAAGTACCCAGGACATCTTCAAGAAGTGGTGTCTCAGAAAGGCAGCGTCCATTATTAAGGACTTTCAGCATGCAGGACATGCCCTTTTCTCACTGTTACCATCAGGTAGGAGGTACAGAAGCCTGAAGGCACACACTCAGTGATTCAGGAACAGATTCTTCCCCTCTGCCATCTGATTCCTTAATGGACATTAAACCCATGAAAACTACCTCACTTTTTTAGTATATATTATTTCTGTTTTTGCATGATCTTTTACCTATTCAATATACATATAATGTAATTGATTCACTTATTTATTTTTTCTTTTATGTTATGTATTGCATTGAACTGCTACTACTAAGTTAACAAATTTCATGACACATGCCAGTGATAATAAACCTGATTCTGATTCATGTTCTCAGTTTTATCTTTATTTGCAAATGGTCTTCTTTTGCGCATTAACTGTTTGTCAGTCTTTGTTATTTACAGTTTTTCATGAATTGTATTGTATTTCTACATTTTCTTGTAAATGCCAGCAAGAAAATTAATCAAGGTTGTATATGGTAACATATATGTATTTTCTGGCCAATCTGCCCAAACCTCTCCCAGGAACACTTCATTGAACAAATGCAATTATTTTTAAATTTCATTTAGAGATACAGTACAAAAACAGGGCCTTCCAGCCCATCTGTGCATCTAATTACACCTACGTGACCAATTAACCACCTGAAGCAACAAGCGGGGTGGGGGTAAAGGAGAGGCAGTGGATGTCATTTACTGGATTTTCAGATGGTATTTGATCAGGTTCAACACATGAGGCTGCGTAACAAGATAAAATCCTATAGTGTTACAGGAAAGATAGATAGATAGATAGATACTTTATTCATCCCCATGGGGAAATTCAACTTTTTTTCCAATGTCCCATACACTTGTTGTAGCAAAACTAATTACATACAATACTTAACTCAGTAAAAAAATATGATATGCATCTAAATCACTATCTCAAAAAGCATTAATAATAGCTTTTAAAAAGTTCTTAAGTCCTGGTGGTTGAATTGTAAAGCCTAATGGCATTGGGGAGTATTGACCTCTTCATCCTGTCTGAGGAGCATTGCATCGATAGTAACCTGTCGCTGAAACTGCTTCTCTGTCTCTGGATGGTGCTATGTAGAGGATGTTCAGAGTTTTCCATAATTGACCGTAGCCTACTCAGCGCCCTTCGCTCAGCTACCGATGTTAAACTCTCCAGTACTTTGCCCACGACAGAGCCTGCCTTCCTTACCAGCTTATTAAGACGTGAGGCGTCCTTCTTCTTAATGCTTCCTCCCCAACACGCCACCACAAAGAAGAGGGCGCTCTCCACAACTGACCTATAGAACATCTTCAGCATCTCACTACAGACATTGAATGACGCCAACCTTCTAAGGAAGTACAGTCGACTCTGTGCCTTCCTGCACAAGGCATCTGTGTTGGCAGTCCAGTCTAGCTTCTCGTCTAACTGTACTCCCAGATACTTGTAGGTCTTAACCTGCTCCACACATTCTCCATTAATGATCACTGGCTCCATACTGGCATGGATAGAGGAATGGCTGACAGGCAGGAGGTAGCAAGTGGGAACAGAAAGGATCTTTTCTGGTTGACTGCCGGTTCCTCAGGGGTCAGTATTGGGACCATTACTCTTCATTGTTCGTCAATGATTTAGATAACGGAATTGATGGCTTTGTGGCAAAGTTTGTGGATGATACGAAGATAGGTGGAGGGGTAGGTAGTGCTGAGGAAGCAATGCGAATGCAGCAGGACTGCTGAAGGGTCCCGGCTTGAAATGTTGACTGTACTTTTTTCCCCAAAGAAGCTGCCTGGCCTGCTGAGTTCCTCCAGCATTTTGTGTGGGTTGCTTGGATTTCCAGCTTCTGCAGATGTTCTCTTGCCTGTAATCTGTTCCTTGGTCTTGCTGAAATTGAGTGACAGGTTGTCATGACAGCACTCAGCCAACATTTTCAATCTCCCTCCTGTATGTTGATTCATCACCACCTTTGATTCAGCCTTCAACAGTGGTGTCATCAGCAAACTTGTATATGGCATTGGAGCTGTGCTTAGCCACACAGCCATCAATATAAAGCAAGTAGAGCAGGGGATTAAGTCTCTCAAAACACTTCATCACTCTGGATGTAAGTGCAACAGGGTGATAGTCATTGAGGAAGATCACCATGATCTTCTTCAGCACCAGAATAACTGAAGCCTGTTTGAAGCAGGTGGGAAGCACACACTGCTGAAGTGAGAAGTTAAGGATCTGAATGAACACACCAGCCAGTTGGTCAGCTTAGATCTTTCGGATGTGGCCAGGTACCCGCTCCAGTCCAGATGCTTTCCATGGATTCACCCTCCTGAAGGCAGCCCACATGACAGCTTCAGAGACTGAGATGGTAGGATCATTGGGGAATGAGGGAGTTTGCAATGGTTCCTCCATGTTTTGACAGTCAAAATGAGCACAGAAGGCACTGAGCTCTGCCTGCAGTCTGCCACGTTGAGTTAACTTATTAAACTAATTTAACATATCCTACACAGTTAAGAAAGCTCACTGATACCTCTGGACGTGCACACTCATCATCACCCTCACACCAATCTACAGTTGCACGGAAGAGAGCATCCTAACAAACTGCATCACTGCCTGGTACAGAAACGGCACAGCGACAGACAGGAAGGCTCGACAACGGGTGGTCAAAACTACCCAACACATCATTGGCACCAGCCTACCCACCATCAAGGACAAGTATACAGGGAGGTTCTGGAAAAGGCCAGTAATATCACAAACAGCCAGTAACACTTCACACTTTTCACATGGACTGTCTGTCCCACTCCCATCAGGGTGGAGACTACCACACCAAATCACCAGACTCAAAAACAGTTACTTGCCCCAAGCAGTACAGATGATCAACACCTGCACCCACTAATTCATAATTTCCCCTCCATCAGCTTATGTAGAGCCTAGGGTCATTTTACGGACATGCAATCAATCTATTCAAGTTACCTTGTGGATTTACATTTATTGAGAATTTAAAAAAATTATTATTACTCTTTATCTTTTCTTGGGGGGGATTGTGCTGCATTGGATCTGGAGTAACAATTATTTTGTTCTCTTTAAATGTGTACAGGAAATAACATTTAAAAATCTTGAATCAGGATGGACTTCTGACCTTGGCAGTGGTGGGAATCCCCTCCGCCTTCAGCTTGGCCAGCTCGAGTTTCTTCAAAAGCAACTTCTCTTCTTCTGATCGGCCTGGATGGGCAGCCCTGTGCAGTGAAAGCAGAGGGTAGGATTGAAAGTACAGCCTAGGACAACATGAGTCCCACGTGGGGGGCAGGAAAATGGATGGCAAGCTGCCCGGAAATGCTACACACACTCACACTCACACTCACACACACACACACACACACACACACACACACACACACACACACACACACACACACACACACACACACACACACACACACACACACACACACACACACACACACACACACACACACACACTGCAGTGGGGAAGGAATGTAGGGGACTCTGTGGCAAGCGGATGGTTGCAACACGAGCCTTGGAGCAGATTTCACTTCCTGGGCCAAGAGCCTGGGCCTTCGACTGGTTCTATACTGCTAAATGCAGGAGTCTGGATACGTTATCACACAGAACACTACAGCATAGTACAGGCCTTCTGGCCCACAACGTTATGCTCTTTTAATCCACTCCGAGATCAATCTAACCCTTTAGTCCTCCGTTTTTCTATTGTCTATATGCCTATCTAATAAGAGTCTCGTAAGGACTTCAATATGCAGGTAGATTGGGGAAATAACAGCAGTGCGGGATTACAGCAGGGGAAATTTCAAGAGAGCTTCCAAGATGGCTTTTTAGAGCAAGTCATGGTTGAGCTCTCTAGTCTAGAGGATCAGCTGTTCTGGATTGGGTGTTGTGCAAAGAACCAGAATTGATTCAAAAGCATAAGGTAAAAGAATTCTATGGAGTAAGTGATCAGAAATCTGAGAAGGAGAAGCTAAAGTCAGATGTATCAGTATTACAGTGGAGTGAAGGGAATGACAGAGGCATGAGAGAGGAGTTGGGCAAAATTGACTAGAATAAAACAATGGCAGTGATGACAGCACAGCAGCAATGGCTGGAATTTCTGGAAGCAATTCAGAAGCCACAGGATATACACATCCCAAAGAAGAAGTATTATTATAAAGGAAAGATGACACAACCATGGCGAACAAAAGCCAATATAAATGCCAAAGAGCGAGCACATAATACAGCAAAGATTAGTGGGAAGTTAGAGGATTGGGAAGCTTTTTAAAAACTAACAGAAAGCAACTAAAAAGTCATTAAGAAGTAGGTTAGTTAATAATATTAAAGAAGATACCAAAAGTTTCTGCAGATACATCGAGTGTAAAAGAGAGGCAAAAGTGGATATTGGACCGCTGGAAAACGGTGCTGCAGAGGTAGTAATGAGGGGACAAGGAAATAGCAGACTAACTGAATAAGTATTTTGCATCAGTCTTCACTGTGGAAGACACTAGCAGTATGGTGGAAGTTCCAGGTGTCAGGAGGCATGAAATGTGTGAAGTTACCATAACTAGAGAGAAGGTTCTTGGGAAACTGAAAGGTCTGAAGGTAGATAAGCACCTGGAGCAGATGTACATCTCAGAGTTCCAAAAGAGGTGGCTGAAGAGATTTTTAGATGATAAATTAATATATTTTGACCAAGATTACACCCCCCCCCACGGTCCTGCAGAAACGTAAAGAATACTCTGAAGTAAAGCGAATATTGAAGCAAGGAAAGATTAGATTTCAAACTCCGTACCCTGCTAAACTTCGAGTGTTTTATGAAGACAAGACACGGTTGTACCAGACAGTGGAAGAGGCAACTACAGACATGAAGGTCAGAGGGTTGCCCGTGAGCGTGATCAAACCCAGGGAAAGCCTGGCAGAGGAATTATCCCGCTCCGCTTGGGAAATAGTGCGAGAACCGAGAAGGCAGGAGACGAGAGGAGGTCGAGAGAAGTATATCAGGAAGAGACCAGGAGTTTTCCAAAGACAGTCCTCACCCCCTCCAGAAGAGCCATAAGGTTTGGCTAACTTTAAAAATGTTGAGAAGCTAAAGGGAAGCAAAAGTAGATGGTGACATACCTATCTCGAGAAATACTTATTATAACGTGGATTTCATATTACTTAGTTGTTATTCTTTATTTGCTCACTTACTCCTTTTCCCCACCAAAATGAGAATATATATATATATGCATATATGTGTATGTATGTAATATATATGTAATATATATGTGTGTGTGTGTGTGTGTGTGTGTGTGTGTAGGTGTGTGTGCATATATATAAATATATATATAGGAGTACACAGGGAAATCTTTTCTGTGTAATGGATTTGTTCACTGACTTTTATGAATACTGCAATGGGGGCCCTCAACTCACAAGTAGGAGGGGTTATCCCCCACAGCTAGACATTTCCTCTAGCTCAACACAGGGTCATTTACTAGAGACCTCAACTTTGGAATCACACGTTCGTTGCCATTTTTGTTATTATTGCGTTTCTTGGTTCTTATTTGTTCAGGGAGTAGATCGATTAAGTTTTATTCTGCTAATTTCAATGATACATTGACAGATAAATACAGATGGCTAAGGACAAAGTAAAATTCATTTCTTTTAATGTCAATGGGCTATTAAATCCAATCAAACGTAATAGAATTTTATCCAAAATGAAAAAGAACAAGCGCATGTAGTATATTTACAGGAAACTCATTTAAGTGATAATGAGCATAGAAAACTAAAGAGAATAGGCTTCACTAATTTGTTTTTCTCCTCATATAAATTAGGACACAGGAGAGGAGTTGCTATTCTTATCTCAAGTAAGCTAAATTTTGAAAAAGTATTCAAAATGGGAGATAAAGACGGCAGATATATTCTGGTAAGGGGGAATATAGAAGGAAATTCAGTTACCGTAGATTCCGGACTACAGAGCGCACCTGATTTTTAGCCGCTGGCACTAATTTTAGAAATAAAATCATTTTTTTAAATGTAAAGGCCGCACCGGATTTTAGGCCGCACCGGATTTTCGGCCGCAGGTGTCCCACGTTGTAATATGAGATATTTACACAGAAAGATATTACACGTGAGGATTTTTTTAACTTTTAATTAAATCCATATGGTAACAAAAACAAATACATATTGCAAATGCTTTTTTTCGAACCGTGCCCGTACGCGGCTACTTTTAAATATACGTTGCGTATACTTCTTTACTGAACAACATTCCAATATCTCCTAACGACTGGTAAAAAATATATATACTGCAGCCTACCAGGAAAAGTTATTGATACCTTTAACTTAAAAGCAGAGTTCGCTCGGATCCAAAGCCGCTCGCGTAATGCCGCTCCCCCCCTCCTTTCCGTTTATCGCAAACGGCATTTAAAAGCAGATTTCGCTCAGATCCAAAGCCGCTCCGCCGCTCGACCCCCTCCTTTCCGTTTCATCGCAAACGGCATTTTCCCACAAGACGCCGCGAAACCGGGTGTGTCGTCATAGCATCCCGCGATGTAGTACAGAAAACAAATATAGTTTAAACTAAGAGGGTAGGTAGCACAATGCTTCGAGTGTTTTCCATGTTGATGAGGGTGAGTACAAATGACTGATTTACAATAATTTAATTGTGAAAGTGCGCTTGATTTATCGTACAATTTCATTGGACCTCTGTGAACTACTCATCAATTTTATTGGTCTACTGTTACGAGGCAAAATGTTTACGAGGCGGCATGAAAAAAAATAATGTATTAGCCGCTCCGGATTATTGGCCGCAAAGTTCAAAGCTGTTCAAAATGTGGGAAAAAAGTAGCGGCTTAAAATCCGGAATCTACGGTACTCTGTTGAATATATATGCACCCCCGGGAAGTGATATTGGTTTCTTTCAGAAAATTACTGATATTATGGTAACGGAAACAGAAGGTCTCCTGATATGTGGGGTAGACTTAAATTTGCAATTACAACCAAGCTTAGACTCTTCCAATAGAAAAACCTATGAAACAAAATCTTTACATAAGAAAGTTAATACACTTTTTGAAGATGTTGGTTTAATTGATATATGGAGGGACCTTTTCCCCGATAGAAGGGATTACACTTATTATTCTGCTCCCCGTTCTGTATACACAAGAATAGACTATTTTATAACATTTGGAAAAGACAAAGACAAAATAAACACCTGTGGAATTGGGACAATAAATGTAAGTGACCATGCACCTATATATATTTATCTGTTGATTTTGACCTACAACCAAAGAATACTATTTGAAAACTAAATTCAAGTCTACTCAATGATCCGTACTTTAAGGAACAAATTAAAAAAGAAATTGGTCTCTACTTAGAATTTAATGATAATGGAGAGGTTTCATCTCCCATTTTATGGGATACTCTGAAGGCTGTCTTAAGAGGGAAAATTATAACGATATCTTCATATAAGAAAAAAATAAGGAATAAAACATTAGAGGAATTACAAAATAAGCTGAAGGAACTAGAGAAAAAAACACAAATTGAATTTGGCACAGAATTCATTAAGGGAAATTAAAAGAATTAGGAATGAAATTAATAGTTGAGCTATGCAAGAAATTAGGAAAAATGTAATGTTTCTGAAACAGAGACATTATGGAAGTGGATCAAAATCTATGAAAATACTGGCGTGGAAACTGAAAAAAAAGATAGTAGAAAATACAATTCATAGAATTAGGGACCCAAGAATGAAAATGATAAAAAATAAGCTAAGTAAAATTCAAGAAGCTTTTGAAGTGTTTTACAAAACTCTATATTCCAAAGTTCTAGTGGGAAGCATAACCCAAATTGACACCTTCTTGAATTCTCTAGAGTTACCCACTTTAGGTGAAGAACAAAATAGAATGATGAATGCTGACATAACTGAAGTTGAATTAAAAGCTGCAATTAGTAGGCTTAAATTAAGCAAGTCACCAGATCACATGGGTATACGGCAGAGTGGTACAAAGAATTTAAAAATGAGTTAATTCCTGTTTTACTCCCCACACTGAACTGGGCTCTAAAAAAGGCACAAATGCCACCCAGTTGGAAGGAAGTGATAATCTCAGCTATACCGAAAGAAGGCAAGGATAAAATGGAATGTGGGTCATTTAGACCAATATCCGTTCTTAATGTAGATTATAGATTATTTACCTCCATCATGGCCAAACGATTAGTGGAGTTTCTACCCATACTGATACGTATGGGTATCAGTATGGTATCAGGCAGGTTTTATACGACAATGCCAGACACAAGACAATATACAAAGAACACTTCACATTATGGATCATATACAAAAAAATAAAATCGAAGCAATAGTGCTAAGTGTGGATGCTGAAAAGGCATTTAGTTCAGTTAATTGGAATTTCCTTTACAGAGTTTTACATAGATTTGGTTTCCAAGACACAATTATTAAAACTATACAGACACTATATGACAACCCTACTGCTAGGATTAAAATAAATGGATATTTATCAAATAGTCTTACCCTAGAAAGGGGCACGAGACAGGGTTGTGCATGGTCACCGCTACTCTTCGCATTATATCTGGAACCATTAGCTCAATACATCAGACAAAATGAAGATATCAGGGGAATTACTATTAAAGGGACAGAGCATAAATTGGCTTGTTATGCGGATGACATTTTGATCTATCTAGGGCAACCAACAAACACTTTACCTAAATTGATGCAATCCTTTGAACAATATGGTCAATTATCAGGATACAAGATCAACATAGATAAAACCTTCATATTACTATAGCCCACCAAGAGAAATTGAAAACAGATATCCCTGGGCATGGCACACAGAGTCTTTCAAATATTTGGGTATCATTATGCCAAAAGATTTGGCAAAATTATCAGAATGTAATTATCAGCCTTTATATAAAAAAATCAAGGAAGATATGGCAAGATGGAACCTGATTCCTTTTTACAGTCTCAGTTCAAGGATTGAGTCTATTAAAATGAATATACTGCCCAGACTGTTATATCTCTTTCAGACCCTACCAATAGAGATTAATCAAAATCAATTCAATGAATGGAACAAGATGTTATCAAGGTATATTTGGCAGGGTAAAAGGCCTAGAGTTCATCTCAAAACTTTGCAATTAGCAAAGGAAAAGGGGGGATGGGGCCTATCTTCTCTTAGAGATTATTATTTTGCAGCACAGTTGAGAGCTGTGATATGTGCAGCCCATCATATGACGCTCAATGGAAAAACATTGGGGAGGGGATACTTCCCATCCCCATACAGGCAATTTTGGCTGATAACAACCTGCAAAGGTACATAAATACTATTGATAACCCATGGGTGAAATTGACTCTTAAAATATGGAAAACTACTACAAAAGAATATAATCTAGAGGCAGATATTGCAATTCTTAAATGGTGTGCATATGACTCGGATTTTACACCAAATAAAGTCCTCTTTTTTTAAAAATCATTGACATGTTCCAGAATATTAGCATAGTCTACGCTGTCCTCGCATTCATCAAGGTCCCTATCACCGGTGAATACGGAAACAAAGTATTCATTAAGGACCTCCCTTACCTTCTCCTACTCTCGGTACTGTCCCCCTCTTTTATCTCACCCCATCCAGCTCCACTTACCTCTCCAGTCCCCGCACACACCACTCACCCCATCCAGCTCCACTTACCTCTCCAGTCCCCGCACACACCACTCACCCCATCCAGCTCCACTTACCTCTCCAGTCCCCGCACACACCACTCACCCCATCCAGCTCCACTTACCTCTCCAGTCCCCGCACACACCACTCACCCCATCCAGCTCCACTTACCTCTCCAGTCCCCGCACACACCACTCACCCCATCCAGCTCCACTTACCTCTCCAGTTTCCTCCTCTTCTTTTCCTCAGCAGCTTCCTTCTGAGCTGATGTCAGACTCTCTGCCTCAGCCAGATTGTCAACTGCAATGGCCAGGAAAACATTCAACAGGATATCTAGAGAGTCCAGGCTGAGGAATAAAATACACTGCAGATTTATCATGAGCCTCAAGGGCTGGTTGTCCAGAGGGTGGGGGGAGAGGGAAGCTGGGTTAAGGCTACAGACTCATGAGGGTCCGGTCTTGCAAGAGTTAAAACCCTCTATGCTTTCAAGAAAAACACACGCAGTGCTGGAGGGTCTCAGTAAGTCAGACGCCATCCGTAAAAGGGGAATAAATTGTAGACATTTTCATCTAGAAGGGAGCAGAGCCAGAATAAGAAGGTGGGGGAGGGGAAGGAGTACAAGCTGGCAGGTGATAGGTGAGACCAGGTGAGAGGGAAGGTGGGTGGGAGATGAAGTACGAAATTGGGATCTTTCCCTTCCTCCCATAGTCTACTCTCTTCTCCTGCCAGGTTCCCCCTTTTCCACTCCTAGTTTCTTATTTCATCCCCCTCCCCATTAACTTGGTCTCAAATATGTCCTGCCAGCTTGTCCTCCTTCTCCCCCTCCCACCTTCTTATTCTGTCTCTTCCCCCTTCCTTTCCAGGTGAAGGGTCTTGGCCCAGAATGTCGACTGTTTATTCCTCTCCATTGATGCTGGCTGACCTGTTCATCTCCTCCAGTGTGTTATTTCAGACTGAACACCCATTTGCAGACACTTTGTAATTTTGACAGAAGGAAAGAATTGCTTCTAATAAATAAATAAATAAATACTTTTTCATTTTCATTTGATTCATCTATTTGGAGAAAGAGTGCAAAACAGGCCTGGCTAGACCAACAAGTCTCACCACCCAGCAGCCCACTGATTTAACCTAATCACAGGACAATTTACAAGGACCAATTAAACCTACTAAATGGTACTTCTTTGAACTGTGGGAGGAAACCGCAGCCCCCCCCCCCCCGGAGGAAACCCATGTGGTCGTGAGAAGGATGTGCAAATTCCTTACAGATGCCACCTGAAATGAACTCTAAACTCCGTAATGAAAAAAGTTAAAAATGTTTTTGACAATTGGAAGGAGAGTCCATCACCAGGGCTGGGGAATAAAGGAAGAGAGAGAGAATGCTGGGACATCAATGGTGGGGCTCGAGGGTTAATTTGGAATGACCAGACCCACCCCCCCACATGTTGCATAGGGCTGGGGCCAGGGACCCCAATCAGAGTAGTGACCCCTCGCCTTCAGGGACCCGAGGCCTCACATAACTGTAACTTTGTGGTGGGAGGTGGGAACAGACAAAATGTTAAATCTTTACTGGACACGAGGGCCGAATATTTGGTTATAACAGAAACGCTGACTGGCATCGAGGCCTCTGGTGTGAGCAGAGGAAATACAATACAGCTTGGGAGACCGTTCGGTAGGCCGCTGGGGACGGACCACCGATGGAAGCCCCAGTTACCTGACAGTATGATTGGAATGAAGGTGCTGCAGACTACGTTGGGGAAGTTCACGCTTGGCATTTTAATAGCAACTATTTAGTGAGGCGAGTGAAGTGGGAGTCTCTTATTATATCACGACTGAGTGCCGTGGTTTGAGTGAAATACGGAGGTTTCAGACACCAAGGCAGAGATGTTAAATAAGGTGTGTCAGACATATAACACCTGAATTTAAAAGTCTTGCTTGACCAGTGAAGAAATGGCTAGCAGTTGGAGGATGCCAGTTGATTATTGCTAGTTAAACAAGCACGCCCCTCTGGAAAGTATGTCAGCATGATCGATCTGGCCAATGCAATGTCCCTGTCACCAGCATCCATTTGTAACCCAGCTTAACTAAACCCAAAGATGTATTGTCAGAAAGCTCCACCTGTGGAGGGATGAAGACGAGGTTTCTTTTTCTTCTTCTAGTGGTGTGCCACAGGGATCAGTGCTGGGTCCATTGTTATTTGTCATCTATATCAATGATCTGGATGATAATGTGGTAAATTGGATCAGCAAATTTGCTGATGATACAAAGATTGGAGGTGTAGTGGACAGTGAGGAAGGTTTTCAAAGCTTGCAGAGGGATTTGGACCAGCTGGAAAAATGGGCTGAAAAATGGCAGATGGAGTTTAATACAGACAAGTGTGAGGTATTGCACTTTGGAAGGACAAACCAAGGTAGAACATACAAGGTATAAACGGTAGGACACTGAGGAGCGCAGTAGAAAAGAGAGATCTGGGAATACAGATACAAAATTCCCTAAAAGTGGCGTCACAGGTAGATAGGGTAGTAAAGAGAGTTTTTGGTCCATTGGCCTTTATAAATCAGAGTATTGAGTATAAGAGTTGGAATGTTATGGTGAGGTTGTATAAGGCATTGGTGAGGCTGAATTTGGAGTATTGTGTACAGTTTTGGTCACCAAATTACAGGAAGATTGAAAGAGTGCAGAGAAGGTTTACAAGGATGTTGCTGGGACTTGAGAAACTGAGTTACAGAGAAAGTTGAATAGGTTAGGACTTTATTCCCTGGAGCATAGAAGAATGAGGGGAGACTTGGAGGTATATAAAATTATGATGGGTATAGATAGAGTGAATGCAAGCAGGCTTTTTCCACTGAAGCTAGGGGAGAAAAAAAACCAGAGGACATGGGTTAAGGGTGAAGGGGTAAAAGTTTAAAGGGCACATTGGGGGGGGGCTTCTTCACACAGAGAGTGGTGGGAGTGTGGAATGAGCTGCCAGATGAAGTGGTAAATGCGGGCTCACCTTTAACATTTAAGAAAAACTTGGACGGGTACATGGATGAGAGATGTATGGAGGGATATGGGCCAGGTGCAGGTCAGTGGGACTGAGCAGAAAAATGGTTCAGCACAGCCAAGAAGGACCAAAAGGCCTATTTCTGTGCTGTAATGTTCTATGGTTCTCCTTCTTCTTCTATTTCCAGCACTTTAGACGCATCTAGGCATATTACTGTCCTCTGCAGGATGTATAAGTAATCTCATTAGCTAGCAGTGCCACAAACTGCTTTTCTTCCCTAATTTTGTCACATGGTTTCCAAGTAATTGCATTCTCAATTACCTGATTACATCTGCATCATTTGTAAGACTGAAATCTTCTTGTTTAAGAATACTAATGTTTACCTTTTAATAATTGCCATTTTTCTAGTCTATTTGGCATTTCCAAGTTTTCCTTTACTTGAATCATAACCTGTAGTTGTTTACTGAGATTGCGAAATTCAATTGTTTCCACGTTTTCATTTTATAATCTGAGTGTAGACAATTCACTTTGCATTGCAACAATTTCTTTTCCTTTTGTAACTTTGTAGTAAGTTCCTCCATTTTCCAATCTCGTTTCCAACTCACAGCTGTTCTTATTAAGTACCGGTACTTGTATTTGTTGTTGGAGTTCTGCAGTTACCCTGGGTTTCAACCACGTTTCTTGTATACATAAAATCTGAGGCTTTCCTGAAATTCTGATACACATTTCTTAAATTCTTGACCATTTGCGATGACACCTTGCATTGCATTGTATAATATATATTGTCATTAATATCCCGCCTCCCCTGCCTGTGAACTGTTTGATCCTCCATTCAGTGTTTCTTCGACTACTTCCCACCCTGTAATACCATGATATTTTTCTGCACTTGACTATAACTTTAATTTTCAGTTCTTTTGTTTGTTTGCACTGAACAGTTAATTGCATCTACCATAAACAGTATGAGATCATTTCTACTCATTATAAGTGTATCCTTACAGCCCTCACAATTCACCTGTATTTGTTTGCTCTTTTTCCACAAATCCTTTCACTGCCTCCGCGTAACTGATCCCTTGAGTTACTTTTCCATGTTGTATCTCAGCTGCCTCTTGCTATTAAAGCACCCTCGGTAAACCCTCGACTGTGTTCCTCACCACAATTGCAGCGCTTCAGCCTAGCACCCGCCTCACATTTTCCGTATTCATGCTCTCCAGCGCATCTCCCACATCTTTGTTTCCCTCTGCAGACTGTCGCAAAATGCCCGAATTTCTGACATTTAAAGCATCTTAAAGGCAGTGGAATATATGGTCTGACCTCATAACACATATACCCTAAATAAACTTTAGTCGGCAATCTTTCTTCATCAAAGTTAATCATAACCGATAAACTATCACTTTTTCTGGTTTCTTGTAACTTTCAAACGTTTGGCCTCAATAATTTTTGCTGCTTTTATGTTCTGTTTAATCTCATCCATATTAACTTTTGTTGGTATTGTGGGAGATCTTTTTTTGGAAGACTGAAGCATCGCTGAGGGAAGGTTGTTCTTCTTTTGTTTAACTGCTCGGGGAAAAGAGGCTAGACTGCGCAGGCGCGTGACGTAGCGCGCCAAGGTTTAAAAGAAAGACCGCCATATACAGCGGCCATCATTGGAGGGGACTGAGTCAGAGTGAGACGGCTTTGGCTCAATCAGGCTTCGGTGAGAAACAGGCAGAGGCAAGGGTAGGTTCCGGTAAGTTTCTGTTTTTCTTCTTTTTTTTTGTTCAGACTAGAGAATATGCCAGGCAGGATGTTGGAATGCTCCTCTTGCAGGATGTGGGAAGTCAGGGAGACCTCTGGTGTCCCTGACAACGACACCTGCAGGAAGTGCATCCAGCTGCAGCTCCTAACAAACTGACTTAGGGAACTGGAGCAGGAGTTGGATCACCTCCGGATCATTCGGGAGACTGAGCAGTTTATAGATAGTAGCTTCCGGGGGGTAGTTACACCTAAGGGACAGGGCACAGGTAATTGGGTTAATGTCAGGCGAGGGAAGAGGAAAGTGCAGGTAGTACAGGGTTCCCCTGTGGCCATTCCCCTCCAAAACAGGTATACCGATTTGGATACTGTTGGTGGGGGGGGGAGATGGTTTACCTGGGACAAGCTGCGGCAGCCGGATCTCTGGCACTGAGTCTGGTTCTGCAGTGCAGAAGGGAGGGAGGAAGAAGAGGAGAGCAGTAGTGATAGGGGACTCCATAGTCAGGGGTACAGACAGGAGATTCTGTGGTCGTGACAGAGACTCCCAGATGGTTTGTTGCCTCCCGGGTGCCAGGGTCAGGGATGTCTCTGATCGCGTGCACAGCATTCTGAAATTGGAGGGAGATCAGCCAGATGTTGTGGTACACATTGGTACCAATGACGTAGGTAGAAAGAGTCAGGAGGTCCTGAAGAGTGAGTACAGAGAGCTTGGTAGGAAGTTGAAAAACAGGACCTCGAGGGTAGTAATCTCTGGATTGCTGCCTGTGCCATGTGCCAGTGAGGGTAAGAGTAGGATGCTCTGGCAGATGAACACGTGGCTGAGAAACTGGTGTAGGGGGCAGGGTTTCAGTTTTCTACATCATTGGGACCTCTTTTGGGGCAGGTGGGACCTGTACAAGAGAGACGGGTTACACCTGAACTATAAGGGGACCAATATACTTGCAGGGAGGTTTGCTAGTGTTATTGGGGAGGGTTTAAACTAGATATGCAGGGGGATGGGAACCAGAGTGCCAGAGTAAATAGTGGAACAGGGGTAAAAATAAAAGATGTTAGTGGTTCATGCAAAGTCACAAATAGTAAGGTTGTGTGTGGTGGTAATAATCTTCTGAGGTGTGTATATTTCAATGCGAGGAGTATTGTGGGAAAGGCAGACGAGCTGAGGGCCTGGATTGACACATGGAATTATGACATCATAGCCATTACTGAAACTTGGCTACAGGAGGGGCAGGACTGGCAGCTCAATGTTCCAGGGTTCCGAAGTTTCAGACGTGATAGAGGCAGAGGGATGAAGGGTGGGGGGTGGGGTGGCTTTGCTAGTCAGGGAAAATATTACAGCAGTGCTTCGGCAGGACAGATTAGAGGGCTTGTCTACTGAGGCCATATGGGTGGAGCTGAGAAACAGGAAAGGTATGACCACATTAATAGGGTTGTATTACAGACCACCCAATAGTCAGCGAGAATTGGAGGAGCAAATCTGCAGAGAAATAACAGACAACTGCAGGAGACAGGAAGTTGAAATTGTAGGGGATTTTAATTTACCACACATTGATTGGGACTCCCATACTGTTAAAGGTCTAGATGGGTTAGAGTTTGTGAAATGTGTTCAGGGAAGTTTTCTAAATCAATATATAGATGTACCAACTAGGGGGGATGCATTATTAGATCTCCTATTAGGAACTGAGTTAGGGCAGAAGTGTGTGTAGGGGAACACTTTGGTTCCAGTGATCATAACGTCATTAGTTTCAACTTGATCATGGATAAAGATAGATCTGGTCCTCGGGTTGAAATACTAAACTGGAAAAAGGCCAAATTTGAAGAAATGAGAAAGGATCTAAAAAGCGTAGATCGAGACAGGTTGTTCTCTGGCAAGGATGTGATTGGTAAGTGGGAGGCCTTCAAAGGAGAAATTTTGAGAGTGCAGAGTTTGTACGTTCCTGTCAGGGTTAAAGGCAAAATGAATAAGAATAAGGAACCTTGGTTCTCGAGGGATATTGGAACTCTGATAAAGAAGAAGACAGAGATGTATAACATGTATAGGCAACAGGGAGGAAATAAGATGCTTGAGGAGTATAAAAAGAGTAAGAAAATACTTAAGAAAGAAATCAGGAAAGCTAAAAGAAGACATGAGGTTGCTTTGGCAGTCAGGGTGAAGGATATCCTCTTAATCCTAAGAGCTTCTACAGGTATGTTAAGAGCAAAAGGATAGTAAGGGATAAAATTGGTCCTCTTAAAGATCAGAGTGGTCGGCTATGTATGGAACCAAAGAAATTGGAGAGATATTAAATGGGTTTTTTTTGCATCTGTATTTACTAAGGAAACTGGAATGGAGTTTATGGAAACAAGGCAAACAAGTAGGGAGGCCATGGAACTTCTACAGATTGAAGAGGAGGAGGTGCTTGCTGTCTTGAGGCAAATCAGAGGAGATAAATCCCCAGGACCTGACAGGGTATTCCCTCGGACCTTGAAGGAGACTAGTGTTGAAATTGCAGGGGCCCTGGCAGAAATATTTAAAATGTCGATATCCACGGGTCAGGTGCCAGAGGATTGGAGGATAGCTCATGTAGTTCCGTTGTTTAAAAAAGGCTAAAAAAGTAAGCCGGGAAATTATAGGCCGGTAAGTTTGACATCGGTAGTAGGTAAATTATTGGAAGGAATACTAAGAGATAGGATCTACAAGTATTTGGATAGACAGGGACTTATTAGAAAAAGTCAGCAGGGCTTTGTGTGTGGTAGGTCATGTTTAACCAATCTATTAGAGTTTTTCGAGGAAGTTACCAGGAAAGTGGATGAAGGGAAGGCAGTGGATGTTGTATAGATAGACTTCAGTAAGGCCTTTGACAATGTCCCGCATGGGAGGCTAGTTAGGAAGATTCAGTCGCTAGGTATACATGGAGAGGTAGTAAATTGGATTAGACATTGGTTCAATGGAAGAAGCCAGAGAGTGATAGTGGAGGATTGCTACTCTGAGTGGAGGCCTGTGACTAGTGGTGTGCCACAGGGATCAGTGCTGGGTCCATTGTTACTTGTCATCTATATCAATGATCTGGATGATAATGTGGTAAATTGGATCAGCAAATGTGCTGATGATACAAAGATTGGAGGTGTAGTGGACAGTGAGGAAGGTTTTCAAAGCTTGCAGAGGGATTTGGACCAGTTGGAGGAATGGGCTGAAAAATGGCAGATGGAGTTTAATGCAGACAAGTGTGAGGTATTGCACTTCAGAAGGTCAAACCAAGGTAGAACATACAAGGTAAATGGTAGGACACTGAGGAGTGTAGTAGAACAGAGAGATCTGGGAGTACAGATACATAATTCCCTAAAAGTGGTGTCACAGGTGGATACGGTCATAAAGAGAGCTTTTGGTACATTAGCCTTTATAAATCAAAGTATTGAGTGTAAGAGTTGGAATGTAATGGTGAGGTTGTATAAGACATTGGTGAGACCGAATTTGGAGTATTGTGTATAGTTTTGGTCACCAAATTACAGGAAGGATATTAACAAGGTTGAAAGAGTGCAGAGGAGGTTTACAAGGATGTTACCGGGACTTGAGAAACTGAGTTACAGAGAAGGGTTGAATAGGTTAGGACTTTATTCCCTGCAGCGTAGGAGAATAAAGGGTGATTTGTTAGAGGTGTATAAAATTATAATGGGTATAGATAGAGTGAATGCAAGCAGGCTTTTTCCACTGAGGCCAGGGGAGAAAAAAAACAGAGGTCATGGGTTAAGGGTGAAGGGGGAAAAGTTTAAAGGGAACATTAGGGGGGGCTTCTTCACGCAGAGAGTGGTGGGCATGTGGAATGAGCTGCCAGATAAAGTGGTGAATGCAGGCTCACTTTTAACATTTAAGAAAAACTTGGACAGGTATATGGATGTGAGGGGTTTGGTGTCATTGTTCCGGTCGGCCGTTCCCCTTTAACATTCCTTTCTCCCTGATCATGCCCCAATTTCAGTTAATTGCTGCTAGTTACCCAATTACCGTACATCTGGCTTTCAATCAGAGACTGGGAAATAAAAACGAGGACGACCCTATCACAAGTTGCCAGTTAGTTGGTCAATCCTTGTGTGATACTTCGTTCCCTATTCCGATTGGGAGAATCCCTATTCCTATTCCGGAGAACTTGGGTTCTCTGCCGTCGCCCCTTGTAACATATGGTCCAGGTGCAGGTCAGTGGGAATAGGCAGAAAAATGGTTCGGCACAGCCAAGAAGGGCCAAAAGGCCTGTTTCTGTGCTGTAATGTTCTATGGTATTCCCGGAATAACTCCTCCAGTCCACTTTCTGTTGTTGGGTATTGAACATTGTACTTTTCTTCCATCTATTTTATTCAATCTTATCACTTTACCTTGCTGAACACCATCCCAACAAATCACTAATAGCGATCCATTTCGTAAAATCTTGGCTCTTTTGACCTCGCCGATAAGTTTGTTGATTATCTTCGCCAAATGAATCGGGTTCCAATCACCCGTCTTCGCTCAATTTTATAATTGCTTTAATCTCATCATCTATACATTGCTTTGCTGTCCTATTTAGATCATCCCGATTCCTCAGAGTTCAACACCTCATAACTTTTTTACTCTTTCCACCCCATTCCTCTTTCCCACCTCTAACTCACTTCCACTACCCAGTTCATCTCCCACCCACGACCGACTCAGCAATTCTTCAAACCAGCGCTGCAATGAAGCTGACATCTTGCTCAACCCGTTCCGTTCCACAACCCAGCCAACCAATCTTCCAATCCAATCAGGCCAAACCTTACCTCGAAGACGAGGTTTACCAAATTTAATTTTAAAAAAGAGAATGGAGGTGGCTGACGCAAACGCAGGAAAGCGAGAGGAACGCAGGGAACTGTTGGAACCTGATATATAAACTTTTTAAAGTGGAATTAGTAGTGAGTATCCTACCCTGCTTGAAAACTTCAGGGTAAACCCCCTGCAGAGACGATAGCGATAAAAGATCTATTGAAGCTCAATATAATAAGCAGAAGCTGTAATTATCGGCAGAAACGAGAGTCCAAGATCTCTACTGTGTAACCGGGAATACGTTCTGTTAAATCATACCAAGGTATTTGTTCAGATTTTTGTGTTAGTATTGCGAATCGACTTTCTGTGTACAGTATATCAACTATTTCGTCGAACGAACAAGATAGCTCTTCAAACTGAAGTGCGGGAAAGATTTGTTCAATGACGGAGAGGATTTAATATGGTTGGCTGCATGCGTTTATTTTCATTCCATGGATCTGAGTTTGATTTTCTGCAAGAATTTATTTTTGCAAAGAATTTGATAAGTTATTGAACGAAGTTTACTTTGTTTAAAAATTGTGATGTTGGAGAAACGTGAAAGGAGTTAAGCTGTATATTTTTTTGGAGGTGCTGGATTTGAATTGACTGAAATTGAAGTTAAATACAAAACTTGCCTCTAGAACTAATGTTTTCTATTCACTGCCCCCTTCCAATACCTAGAGCTTCTGGTGGCCTACTAACAGCTAGTGTTGTACTATGTCATTTGGTTTTCTGGCAAACAGGTGTTACACATCTGTCTTCACATGGGAAGGCAGGCAGTAACTTTTACTAGATTGCCTCAGGAATCTGTACAGCCCTACTCTGATAGGGTGAGGCCTATGATGCATGTACACTCTCACCTGATGTACAGGTAGCCCACTATATTGATGACATGCTAAGAAGATCCACCCAGGCGGGGGTAGCTGAAGCCCTGAACATACTGGTATTGGTACTGGACTGAGGATGGGTGGTGAATCCACAGAAAATAGAGGTGCCGAGACAATTTGCCCAGGTACTGGGTCTCAGGGCTTCAAGCAACCCAGACGAAGAACAGAATAATTTAACTGAAATGGCTACCCCCACCAATAAGCAAGATTTGTGGGGCTGTTGCTAGGTGACACATGCCACCTAGCAGTCCTGTTATGAGACTTGCATAAAGTAACTAGGGAGAAAGTAGCTTTTAAATGGGTCCAGAGCAACAACAGCTTAGGAGGCAGTGGGTCCAGCCCTGCCTCTGGTTCCTCATTTACCTAGATTGCCCTTTGAGCTACAGGTATCTGTACATCAGGCAGAGACAAAATGGTTTTGTCCCGCACTGTCTGATGCAGCTGAACGTTGCACACCCTTTGAAGGACAACTGCTAGCCTGCTACTGGCCCTTGGTAAGATGGAGGCCTCCAGAGAGGGAAGTGAGGTAATTGTGAAACCTGCCCTCCCCATTATGACATGGGTTCTCGCAGAGCTCCACTACAGGGTGGGGAGGGTGCAGTAACTCTACTGTGAAATGGAAGTGGTACATTGCAGAATGGGCTTGGAAGGAGTCAACAAATTACACAAGTGTAGCCCACGTATCCGTGGTAGAAACTGCTGAACCCTCTACACCAGTGTTTCCCTCTTCCATTACCTGGCGTGTACTGTACACACAGTTGTCTAAGGCAGACTAATGCCATGCCTGGCTTACAGATGGCTCCAGTCACTGGAAAGCTGGGATCCAGGATTGGGGAACTGCCCTGCTTAACCAGGTTACAGGTGCAGTTCTGTAGCAGCAATGGAAGGACATTCCAACCAGCTCGCTGGACATCACCTTACCACTACAGCAATGAAAGGACACTCCAGCCAGCCAGCTCGCTGGACATCACCTTACCACTACAGCAATGAAAGGACACTCCAGCCAGCTCGCTGGACATCACCTTACCACTACAGCAATGAAAGGACACTCCAGCCAGACAGCTCGCTGGACATCACCTTACCACTACAGCAATGAAAGGACACTCCAGCCAGCTCGCTGGACATCACCTTACCACTACAGCAATGAAAGGACACTCCAGCCAGCTCGCTGGACGTCACCTTACCACTATAGCAATGAAAGGACATTCCAGCCAGCCAGCTCACTGGACATCACCTTACCACTACAGCAATGAAAGGACATTCCAGCCAGCTCGCTGGACATCACCTTACCACTACAGCAATGAAAGGACATTCCAGCCAGCCAGCTCGCTGGACATCACCTTACCACTACAGCAATGAAAGGACACTCCAGCCAGCTCGCTGGACATCACCTTACCACTACAGCAATGAAAGGACACTCCAGCCAGCCAGCTCGCTGGACATCACCTTACCACTACAGCAATGAAAGGACACTCCAGCCAGCCAGCTCGCTGGACATCACCTTACCACTACAGCAATGAAAGGACATTCCAGCCAGCTCGCTGGACATCACCTTACCACTACAGCAATGAAAGGACATTCCAGCCAGCCAGCTCGCTGGACATCACCTTACCACTACAGCAATGAAAGGACACTCCAGCCAGCTCGCTGGACATCACCTTACCACTACAGCAATGAAAGGACATTCCAGCCAGCCAGCTCGCTGGACATCACCTTACCACTACAGCAATGAAAGGACACTCCAGCCAGCCAGCTCGCTGGACATCACCTTACCACTACAGCAATGAAAGGACATTCCAGCCAGCCAGCTCGCTGGACATCACCTTACCACTACAGCAATGAAAGGACACTCCAGCCAGCCAGCTCGCTGGACATCACCTTACCACTACAGCAATGAAAGGACATTCCAGCCAGCCAGCTCGCTGGACATCACCTTACCACTACAGCAATGAAAGGACACTCCAGCCAGCTCGCTGGACATCACCTTACCACTACAGCAATGAAAGGACACTCCAGCCAGCTCGCTGGACATCACCTTACCACTACAGCAATGAAAGGACACTCCAGCCAGCCAGCTCGCTGGACATCACCTTACCACTACAGCAATGAAAGGACATTCCAGCCAGCCAGCTCGCTGGACATCACCTTACCACTACAGCAATGAAAGGACACTCCAGCCAGCCAGCTCGCTGGACATCACCTTACCACTACAGCAATGAAAGGACATTCCAGCCAGCCAGCTCGCTGGACATCACCTTACCACTACAGCAATGAAAGGACACTCCAGCCAGCTCGCTGGACATCACCTTACCACTACAGCAATGAAAGGACACTCCAGCCAGCTCGCTGGACATCACCTTACCACTACAGCAATGAAAGGACACTCCAGCCAGCTCGCTGGACATCACCTTACCACTACAGCAATGAAAGGACACTCCAGCCAGCTCGCTGGACATCACCTTACCACTACAGCAATGAAAGGACACTCCAGCCAGCCAGCTCGCTGGACGTCACCTTACCACTACAGCAATGAAAGGACACTCCAGCCAGCCAGCTCGCTGGACGTCACCTTACCACTACAGCAATGAAAGGACATTCCAGCCAGCCAGCTCGCTGGACGTCACCTTACCACTATAGCAATGAAAGGACATTCCAGCCAGCCAGCTCGCTGGACGTCACCTTACCACTACAGCAATGAAAGGACACTCCAGCCAGCCAGCTCGCTGGACATCACCTTACCACTACAGCAATGAAAGGACACTCCAGCCAGCCAGCTCGCTGGACATCACCTTACCACTACAGCAATGAAAGGACATTCCAGCCAGCTCGCTGGACATCACCTTACCACTACAGCAATGAAAGGACACTCCAGCCAGCCAGCTCGCTGGACATCACCTTACCACTACAGCAATGAAAGGACATTCCAGCCAGCCAGCTCGCTGGACGTCACCTTACCACTATAGCAATGAAAGGACATTCCAGCCAGCCAGCTCGCTGGACGTCACCTTACCACTATAGCAATGAAAGGACATTCCAGCCAGCCAGCTCGCTGGACGTCACCTTACCACTATAGCAATGAAAGGACATTCCAGCCAGCCAGCTCGCTGGACGTCACCTTACCACTATAGCAATGAAAGGACATTCCAGCCAGCCAGCTCGCTGGACGTCACCTTACCACTATAGCAATGAAAGGACATTCCAGCCAGCCAGCTCGCTGGACGTCACCTTACCACTACAGCAATGAAAGGACACTCCAGCCAGCCAGCTCGCTGGACATCACCTTACCACTACAGCAATGAAAGGACACTCCAGCCAGCCAGCTCGCTGGACATCACCTTACCACTACAGCAATGAAAGGACATTCCAGCCAGCCAGCTCGCTGGACGTCACCTTACCACTACAGCAATGAAAGGACACTCCAGCCAGCCAGCTCGCTGGACGTCACCTTACCACTATAGCAATGAAAGGACATTCCAGCCAGCCAGCTCGCTGGACGTCACCTTACCACTATAGCAATGAAAGGACATTCCAGCCAGCCAGCTCGCTGGACGTCACCTTACCACTATAGCAATGAAAGGACATTCCAGCCAGCCAGCTCGCTGGACGTCACCTTACCACTATAGCAATGAAAGGACATTCCAGCCAGCCAGCTCGCTGGACGTCACCTTACCACTACAGCAATGAAAGGACACTCCAGCCAGCCAGCTCGCTGGACATCACCTTACCACTACAGCAATGAAAGGACACTCCAGCCAGCCAGCTCGCTGGACATCACCTTACCACTACAGCAATGAAAGGACATTCCAGCCAGCCAGCTCGCTGGACATCACCTTACCACTACAGCAATGAAAGGACACTCCAGCCAGCCAGCTTGCTGGACGTCACCTTACCACTACAGCAATGAAAGGACACTCCAGCCAGCCAGCTCGCTGGACGTCACCTTACCACTACAGCAATGAAAGGACACTCCAGCCAGCCAGCTTGCTGGACGTCACCTTACCACTACAGCAATGAAAGGACACTCCAGCCAGCTCGCTGGACATCACCTTACCACTACAGCAATGAAAGGACATTCCAGCCAGCCAGCTCGCTGGACATCACCTTACCACTACAGCAATGAAAGGACACTCCAGCCAGCTTGCTGGACATCACCTTACCACTACAGCAATGAAAGGACACTCCAGCCAGCCAGCTCGCTGGACATCACCTTACCACTACAGCAATGAAAGGACATTCCAGCCAGCCAGCTCGCTGGACATCACCTTACCACTACAGCAATGAAAGGACATTCCAGCCAGCCAGCTCGCTGGACATCACCTTACCACTACAGCAATGAAAGGACATTCCAGCCAGCCAGCTTGCTGGACATCACCTTACCACTACAGCAATGAAAGGACACTCCAGCCAGCTCGCTGGACATCACCTTACCACTACAGCAATGAAAGGACATTCCAGCCAGCTCGCTGGACATCACCTTACCACTACAGCAATGAAAGGACATTCCAGCCAGCCAGCTCGCTGGACATCACCTTACCACTACAGCAATGAAAGGACATTCCAGCCAGCCAGCTCGCTGGACATCACCTTACCACTACAGCAATGAAAGGACATTCCAGCCAGCCAGCTTGCTGGACATCACCTTACCACTACAGCAATGAAAGGACACTCCAGCCAGCTCGCTGGACATCACCTTACCACTACAGCAATGAAAGGACACTCCAGCCAGCTTGCTGGACATCACCTTACCACTACAGCAATGGAAGGACACTCCAGCCAGCTCGCTGGACATCACCTTACCACTACAGCAATGAAATGACATTCCAGCCAGCTCGCTGGACATCACCTTACCACTACAGCAATGAAATGACATTCCAGCCAGCTCGCTGGACATCACCTTACCACTACAGCAATGGAAGGACACTCCAGCCAGCCAGCTCGCTGGACGTAACCTTATCACTGTGGCAGGGAAACGACACTCCAGCCAGCCAGCTCGCTGGACGTCACCTTACCACTACAGCAATGAAAGGACACTCCAGCCAGCTCGCTGGACGTCACCTTACCACTATAGCAATGAAAGGACATTCCAGCCAGCCAGCTCACTGGACATCACCTTACCACTACAGCAATGAAAGGACATTCCAGCCAGCCAGCTCACTGGACATCACCTTACCACTACAGCAATGAAAGGACACTCCAGCCAGCCAGCTCGCTGGACATCACCTTACCACTACAGCAATGAAAGGACATTCCAGCCAGCTCGCTGGACGTCACCTTACCACTATAGCAATGAAAGGACATTCCAGCCAGCCAGCTCACTGGACATCACCTTACCACTACAGCAATGAAAGGACATTCCAGCCAGCCAGCTCACTGGACATCACCTTACCACTACAGCAATGAAAGGACACTCCAGCCAGCCAGCTCGCTGGACATCACCTTACCACTACAGCAATGAAAGGACATTCCAGCCAGCTCGCTGGACATCACCTTACCACTACAGCAATGAAAGGACATTCCAGCCAGCCAGCTCGCTGGACATCACCTTACCACTACAGCAATGAAAGGACACTCCAGCCAGCTCGCTGGACATCACCTTACCACTACAGCAATGAAAGGACACTCCAGCCAGCCAGCTCGCTGGACATCACCTTACCACTACAGCAATGAAAGGACACTCCAGCCAGCCAGCTCGCTGGACATCACCTTACCACTACAGCAATGAAAGGACATTCCAGCCAGCTCGCTGGACATCACCTTACCACTACAGCAATGAAAGGACATTCCAGCCAGCCAGCTCGCTGGACATCACCTTACCACTACAGCAATGAAAGGACACTCCAGCCAGCTCGCTGGACATCACCTTACCACTACAGCAATGAAAGGACATTCCAGCCAGCCAGCTCGCTGGACATCACCTTACCACTACAGCAATGAAAGGACACTCCAGCCAGCCAGCTCGCTGTACATCACCTTACCACTACAGCAATGAAAGGACATTCCAGCCAGCTCGCTGGACATCACCTTACCACTACAGCAATGAAAGGACATTCCAGCCAGCCAGCTCGCTGGACGTCACCTTACCACTACCGCAATGAAAGGACACTCCAGCCAGCTCGCTGGACATCACCTTACCACTACAGCAATGAAAGGACACTCCAGCCAGCCAGCTTGCTGGACGTCACCTTACCACTACAGCAATGAAAGGACATTCCAGCCAGCCAGCTCGCTGGACGTCACCTTACCACTACAGCAATGAAAGGACACTCCAGCCAGCTCGCTGGACATCACCTTACCACTACAGCAATGAAAGGACACTCCAGCCAGCCAGCTCGCTGGACATCACCTTACCACTACAGCAATGAAAGGACACTCCAGCCAGCTCGCTGGACATCACCTTACCACTACCGCAATGAAAGGACACTCCAGCCAGCTCGCTGGACATCACCTTACCACTACCGCAATGAAAGGACACTCCAGCCAGCTCGCTGGACATCACCTTACCACTACAGCAATGAAAGGACACTCCAGCCAGCCAGCTCGCTGGACATCACCTTACCACTACAGCAATGAAAGGACACTCCAGCCAGCCAGCTCGCTGGACATCACCTTACCACTACAGCAATGAAAGGACACTCCAGCCAGCCAGCTTGCTGGACGTCACCTTACCACTACAGCAATGAAAGGACACTCCAGCCAGCTCGCTGGACATCACCTTACCACTACAGCAATGAAAGGACATTCCAGCCAGCCAGCTCGCTGGACATCACCTTACCACTACAGCAATGAAAGGACATTCCAGCCAGCCAGCTCGCTGGACGTCACCTTACCACTACAGCAATGAAAGGACACTCCCGCCAGCTTGCTGGACATCACCTTACCACTACAGCAATGGAAGGACACTCCAGCCAGCCAGCTCGCTGGACATCACCTTACCACTACAGCAATGAAAGGACACTCCAGCCAGCCAGCTCGCTGGACATCACCTTACCACTACAGCAATGAAACGACACTCCAGCCAGCCAGCTCGCTGGACATCACCTTACCACTACAGCAATGAAAGGACACTCCAGCCAGCCAGCTTGCTGGACGTCACCTTACCACTACAGCAATGAAAGGACATTCCAGCCAGCCAGCTCGCTGGACATCACCTTACCACTACAGCAATGAAAGGACATTCCAGCCAGCCAGCTCGCTGGACATCACCTTACCACTACAGCAATGAAAGGACACTCCAGCCAGCCAGCTCGCTGGACATCACCTTACCACTACAGCAATGAAAGGACACTCCCGCCAGCTCGCTGGACATCACCTTACCACTACAGCAATGAAAGGACATTCCAGCCAGCCAGCTCGCTGGACATCACCTTACCACTACAGCAATGAAAGGACACTCCAGCCAGCCAGCTTGCTGGACGTCACCTTACCACTACAGCAATGAAAGGACATTCCAGCCAGCTCGCTGGACATCACCTTACCACTACAGCAATGAAAGGACATTCCAGCCAGCTCGCTGGACATCACCTTACCACTACAGCAATGAAAGGACACTCCAGCCAGCTCGCTGGACATCACCTTACCACTACAGCAATGAAAGGACACTCCCGCCAGCTTGCTGGACATCACCTTACCACTACAGCAATGAAAGGACACTCCAGCCAGCTCGCTGGACATCACCTTACCACTACAGCAATGAAATGACATTCCAGCCAGCTCGCTGGACGTCACCTTACCACTACAGCAATGAAAGGACACTCCAGCCAGCCAGCTCGCTGGACATCACCTTACCACTACAGCAATGAAATGACATTCCAGCCAGCTCGCTGGACATCACCTTACCACTACAGCAATGGAAGGACACTCCAGCCAGCTCGCTGGACATCACCTTACCACTACAGCAATGAAATGACATTCCAGCCAGCTCGCTGGACATCACCTTACCACTACAGCAATGAAATGACATTCCAGCCAGCTCGCTGGACATCACCTTACCACTACAGCAATGGAAGGACACTCCAGCCAGCCAGCTCGCTGGACATCACCTTACCACTGTGGCAGGGAAACGACATTCCAGCCAGCCAGCTCGCTGGACGTCACCTTACCACTACAGCAATGAAAGGACATTCCAGCCAGCTCGCTGGACGTCACCTTACCACTATAGCAATGGAAGGACATTCCAGCCAGCCAGCTCGCTGGACGTCACCTTACCACTACAGCAATGAAAGGACATTCCAGCCAGCCAGCTCGCTGGACGTCACCTTGTCACTGTGGCAGGGCAAGGACACTCCAACCAGGCAGCTGGCTGGACGTCACGCTACCTTTGTAGCAGGAAACGAGTCAGCTGTACGGATTCACAGACTCATGAGTATTGCGAATGGAATAGCTGTGTGGATGACAGGATGGCACGACAAAGCTGGCAGACACAGGAAAAACCTTTGTGGGAACAGGAAGATCTAGGAAGCAGCCCAACAAATGAAGATCACTGATCACCTCTCTCTCCACCACCTCTAATAATAAAATGGACCAGTTAATCTGAGTTGTCAGGTCAACACCCCTGGAACCGGTGCAATGGGACAACGGGCACATGGGACATCTGGTCATTTGGGGGTTCATGGCACGATGAAATGGACTAAACAACGAGGTATACAACTACCAGTACATGTGATGAAAGAAGCTATTTCTGCATGTGATATTTGTCAGCAGGTCAAAAGAACAGTACTCCGAGGAGAGAAGTCGACTGCCTACATTAAAAGGGGGACTGGTATAGCCCAGGCATAGCAGATTGATTATGTCGCACCCCTACCACAGAAGCAACAATCTAAATATTTGTTTACCATGGCTGACACCTATTCAGGTCTGCTAATGGCAATTCCTTGCACAAAAGCTGACCAGGGTCACACACTGAAGGGATTGCAGAAGTTAGTTGGTTGTTAAGGGACCCTCAAGAAATACAATCAAAGAATGGTTTTGCTTCTCGAGGCAAGCTGTGAAAGACTGAGGAATTCATTGGGTATAGCCTGTACCCTATTACCACAAGCATCAGGGCTAATTGAAAGACTAAATGGACTTTTAAACCAACAGTTCCATTTACTGAGACCAACTCGCACTGAGTGTACAATCTAAACAACACTTTCACCGATGACCAGGATGATCAAGTGTACCCCAGGACTGGAGGAGGAAACCAGCACTGAAGAAAGGGCTCCCCCAAGGGAGGGCAAGTGTGGGTGCAAGGGGGAGATTGTGGCAAATGGAGGCGGTAACACTCACTAGGTATCAGTAAGATGGAAAGACCATCTGGTGTGTTTGAACAGGGAGAAATTGACCAAATAAGAATGATTTTAATTTTTGTAAGACTGATAATAGCAGATACTTTTTTTCCCCTCCCAGGGGCAATAACAGCCCTGGAATTGATCTATAGATGGCTTGGACCTTCCCCTGGGCAGAGGTCGCCATCTGAGCTGTGAAAACGAACACACAAAGAACTCTGATAGAAAAAGCAGACATCCAGTAGTGCAATGATGCCTCCAACACATTCATGAAATGTAACCATGATTAATTGCGTTCCGGTTTGCATTATTCAAATTAAAGTTTGGGAATGGGGAATAGTGGTCAGTCAGTAGTTGAGCTCAAAATGCAGTTTATTTTAGCTTATTATACAGATTTTGTATTAATAATCCCACTGCTTAATTATGTTGTAATAATCCTAGCTAATTTGTATTTACCATAATTGTGGTACAATGTCTCAATGAGGAATCGAGGGTGGAGTGTAAGGAAAGGGTTAAATCGGATTCCTTCTTGGTATGTGCTAAAATAAAATGGAAGTCAGCAAGATGAACTGCTGTTAGCTTGGAGTGGGGTTGTTCAGAGGAAGTACATGAAAAACAGTCCACAGCAAGCTTTTGAGAAAGCTCAGGGTACAGCCATAAGAGTGGACGATGGCATAAAACATATTTTTCACAGGAAGACAAAGTCACTGTGCAGGAGCAGGTCCCAGATGCATGGAAAAGTACCTGTGTAAGGGGTACAAAGGGGCACCTTCCCAGATGTATGGAAAAGTACCTGTGTAAGGGGTACAAAGGGGCACCTTCCCAGATGTATGGAAAAGTACCTGTGTAAGGGGTACAAAGGGGCACCTTCCCAGATGTATGGAAAAGTACCACTGTAAGGGGTACAAAGGGGCACCTTCCCAGATTCATGGAAAAGTACCAGTGTAAGGGGTACCTTCTTGGTGCAAGGGGAAAGAGCTTTGTCACATGCCACTTCCCAGCTGGTGGCTAGTGCTAGGTTAGGAAAAAGTACATCAAGAGAGTCGGAGAATGTTGAGTCTGAGTTAGACTCGGAGAGAGGAGAGGCTGTATGAAAGTCTGTCAGAATTCTGCAGATCAGCTCAGTTAGAGGATGATGAGCGTTAATTTGATTTCTCTACTGCTACACTGTAGACATTTGTTTTTTCTCTTTCTCCAGTTACCTCCTTTTGTTTGTGAATATATGCAAATACCCTGAGCTGAACACGGAACAAATTTTAAAATAATTTTCATTTACAACACCCCAAGCTGTAAGTGTCACACCAGCCACTATGCATCTGTGGTGGCTGATCACAAGACAATGTACGATGACTAAGTAACCTACTAACCGGTACATGTTCCTCCAGCATTTTGTGTGTTGCTCTGCATTTCCAGTATCTGCAGAATTTCTTGTGTTTTATGACCAAGCTGACACACCATTGCTCATAACCCCCTCCCCACTGCTCTCCATCCAGATTGAAGGATACAGTTTCCACAGACAAACAGAATGATGAAGTAGATGCAGACAAGGACCCCAGGGAAGGAAGGGCCTCCGTAAGCCATGATCCCGTCATTCATGACAGAATTCCAGTCCTCGCCAGTAAGGATCTGCACAGAACAAGACATTATGGTTTGTCCCCGTGCTAGCACAGCGCATCGCCAAGCATACAGCATGACAACAAAGGAGACAGAGCACAGAGCCACATGCCAGCACTGCCATCACAGCTGGTCTCATCTCCACTCCACTCTCCTGCACTCACATTAACCAAAAACAAGGAACTTTAGAACCTTAGAACCCTTCAGCCCATGATCTTGTGCCTACTCTAAGGTCAATCTGACCCTTCCCTCATACATAGCCCTCTATTTTTCTATCATCCATGCGTTTACCTATGAGGCATTCAAATGTCTCTAATATATCTGCCTCTACCACCACCCCTGGCAGTGTGTTCCAAACATTCATCACTCTGTGTAAAACCCCATCTCTGACATTCCCATGTGTCTATCTAAATGTCCCTAATGTATCTGCCTCTACCCTCTATCACCACCCCCACCAGTGTGTTCCAAACATTCATCACTCTGTAAAAACCCCACCTCTGACATCCCCCACGTGTCTATCTAAATGTCCCTAATGTATCTGCCTCTACCCTCTATCACCACCCCCACCAGTGTGTTCCAAACATTCACAACTCTGTAAAAACCCCACCTCTGACATCCCCACGTGTCTATCAATGTCCCTAATGTATCTGCCTCCAAGGATCAACTTTATTTGCCATATACATTTCGGAATTTGCTGTGGTGTGTTGGTCAGGGTGCGACATGCAACAAACAACATTCAACAGTTATAGAGAATTATATAAAATATGAATTTCGAGGTCGGAGTACTGTGCATGTATTCACCATGGAAACAGCATCACAAGATACGGTTTAACACATTCATGCAGTGACGGGCAACAGATAGAGTGGGGTGGGGGAAACTAACTGGAATGGTTGATTAGATGAACTGACTGGTGGAAGAAACTTTTAAGATGGTGTGAAGTTTTTGTTTCAGTAGTCCAATAGTGCTTTCCAGAAGGGAGATTTTGGAAAAGGCAGTTTGCAGGGTGGGGAGAGTCTGCAATGATTCTGTCCTGGACATACGAAGTCCTGCAGTGATGGTAGACTGTAGCCAATGATCCTTTTTGCTGACCTGACAGTCCACTGTCTTTCTGAGAGGATCCTGCACCAAATGTTTCTCTTATATTAACCCTTTCATTCCTGGTATCATTCTCATAGACCTCCTCTGGTTTATTCAGAGAGTGGTAGCTGTGTGGAACGAGATTCCAGTGGAAGTGGTAGAGGCAGGTTCGATTTTGTCATTTAAAGTAAAATTGGACAGGTATATGGACAGGAAAGGAATGGAGGGTTATGGGCTGAGTGCAGGTAGGTGGGACTAGGTGAGAGTAAGCGTTCGGCACGGACTAGAAGGGCCAAGATGGCCTGTTTCCATGTTGTAATTGTTATATGGTTATATGGTATATATGGATCCTCTCCAATGCCAGCGTATCCTTCCTTAGATATGGAACCCAGAACTACTCACTATACACATTAACCCATAAACTTCTCTATTAAAGTAGCAAATTTTTACAGATGCACCATGGAGACAAATCAGACTGGATGCATCACCGTCTGAAATACAGCAGCCACTGCACAGGATCGGAAAAAGCTCAAAGTTGTAAACTCAGCCCAGCCTCATCAAGGGTACTAACCTCCCCAGCAACAAGGACATCGTCCAAAGGCAATGCCTCAAAAGGCAGCATCAGTTATTAAATATCCTTCATCCAGGACATGTCCTTTTCTTGTTACTACCATCAAGGAGGAGGTACAGGAAACTGAAGATGTACAATGTTTTAGGAACAGCTTCTTCTCCACTATCAGATTTCTTAATGGACCATGAACACCACCTCAGAATTCTGCTCTCTTTTCACACTACTTTTTTATATTTGTTACTGTAACTTCTATGTATTGCAAAACAACAAATTTCATGATTTTGTTTGCACCTTCAGAAACAGCTCTATTTCCATCTTCAATATCTTTATTTTTCCCTTTCAGGATTCTTTTGAAGACCCTGACCTGGAGTTACAGGTTGACTATGTTTCTTTGTGGGAATGGGACCTGCTCTTGGGGTTTCACAACCAGCTGTTGTTCACTGAGTGCAGGTAGGTGGGACTAGGTGAGAGTAAGCATTCGGCACAGACTAGAAGGGCCAAGATGGCCTGTTTCCATGCTGTAATTGTTATATGGTTATATTGATATATGAGCCAAGGGCTCAGCCTAAGGGTCCGACTCAGATTTGGAAGCCTAGGATCTCAGGGCTCTGGAGATGGGTGGATCGAGGGTTGGCGTCACAGCAGGAGACCTGTGTGATATCAATATCTATGGCTGTGTGCCTGGAGACCGGGGATCTTTGAGATCTTCAGGCACAGAGCTCGAAAAAAGCTTTGTAACGGACTTTTAACATCATAAACCAGGAGTCACCAACCTTTTTTGCACCACGGACTGGTTTAATATTGACAATATTCTTGCGGAGCAGCCGACGGGTGGGGAGGGGGGTGTGTTAATCAAGACCTGATTATAGGTGATAAGTCACTTATAAGGGGCTAATACACTCAATTTTGTTTCTACAAGGGTTTATCTAACGAATTTTAATATTAAACACAGCGCATATTTTCCTCACGTGAATATAGTGAATATATTTTTTTTCTTCGGCAGTTTAACGGGGTCACGACTGCGCAAGCACGTGAAAGTCGGACCGTGAGGCAGCGGGAGTATTTAAAGAGAACAGTAGACGGAGCGGGCGACAGAGTAGAGGGAGACAGAGTAGGAAGGCTTTGTCTCGAGAGGCTTCGGCAAGTAGAGGCTGAGGACGAGCTTCACTCCAAGTGAGGTAAGGCCGGGTAAGTTCCTTTAAAAGGAGAAAGTTTCAAAAGTTGAGGCAAGTATTGGGTAGGTCATGGCAGCTGAGATCGGCCCCGTGGTTTGTTCATCCTGCAGCATGTGGGAAATCAGGGATACTTCCAATGTCCCTTACGACTATGTGTGCAGGAAGTGTGTCCAACTGCAGCTTCTGGCAAACCGCATTGAGCACCTGGAGCTGTGATTGGATTCGTACTGGAGCATCCGCGATGCTGAGAAATTCGTGAATAGCACGTTCAGTGAGTTGGCCACACCGCAGGTAAAGGCTACACAGGCAGAAAGGGAAGGGGTGGCCACTAGACAGCATAGCAGTAGGCAGGTAGTGCAGGAGTCCCCTGAGGTCATCTCCCTCCTAGACAGATATACTGTTTTGGAAATTGTTGGGGGAGATGTCTCATCAGGGGAAGGCAGCAGCAGCCGAGTTCATGGCACCATGGGTGGCTCTGCGGCACAGGAGGGAAGGAAAAGGAGTGGAGAGCTATAGTGATAGGGGATTCGATTGTAAAGGGAATAGATAGGCAGTTCTGCGGCCGCAAACGAGACTCCAGGATGGTATGTTGCCTCCCTGGTGCAAGGGTCAAGGATGTCTCTGAGCGGCTGCAGGACATTCTGGAATGGGAGGGTGAACAGCCAGTGGTCGTGGTGCACATAGGTACCAACGATATAGGTAAAAAACGGGATGAGGTCCTACAAGGTGAATTTAGGGAGTTAGGAGATAAACTAAAAAGTAGGACCACAAAGGTAATAATCTCTGGATTACTACCAGTGCCACGTGCTAGTCAGAGTAGAAATAGGAGGATATTTCAGATGAATACGTGGCTTGAAAAATGGTGCAAGGGGGAGGGATTCAAATTTCTGGGGCATTGGAACCAGTTCTGGGGGAGGTGGGACCGGTATAAACAGGACGGTCTGCACCTGGGCTGGACTGGAACCAATGTCCTAGAGGGAGCATTTGCTACTGCTGTTCAGGAGGCTTTAAACTAATGTGGCAGGGGGATGGGAACAAGTGCAGAGAGACAGAGGGGTGTAAAATGAGGGTAGAAGCAAAAAGTAGTAAGGTGAAAAGTAAAAGTGGCAGGCAGGCAAATCCAGGGCAAAAAGCAAAAAGGGCCACTTTTCAACATAATTGTATAAGGGCTAAGAGTGTTGTAAAAACAAGCCTGAAGGCTTTGTGTGTCAATGCGAGGAGCATTCGTAACAAGGTGGATGAATTGAATGTGCAGATAGTTATTAATGAATATGATATAGTTGGGATCACAGAGACATGGCTCCAGGGTGACCAAGGATGGGAGCTCAACATCCAGGGATATTCAATATTCAGGAGGGATAGACAGGAAAGAAAATGAGGTGGGGTAGCATTGCTGGTTAGAGAGGAGATTAACGCAATAGAAAGGAAGGACATTAGCCTGGAGGATGTGGAATCGATATGGGTAGAGCTGCATAACACTAAGGGGCAGAAAACACTGGTGGGAGTTGTGTACAGGCCATCTAACAGTAGTAGTGAGGTTGGGGATGGCATTAAACAGGAAATTAGAAATGTGTGCAATAAAGGAACAGTAGTTATAATGGGTGACTTCAATCTACATATAGATTGGGTGAACCAAATTGGTAAGGGTGCTGAGGAAGAGGATTTCTTGGAATGTATGCGGGATGGTTTTCTGAACCAACATGTCGAGGAACCAACTAGAGAGCAGGCCATTCTAGATTGGGGATTGAGCAATGAGGAAGGGTTAGTTAGCAATCTTGTCGTGCGAGGCCCCTTGGGTAACAGTGACCATAATATGGTGGAATTCTTCATTAAGATAGAGAGTGACATAGTTAATTCAGAAATAAATGTTCTGAACTTAAAGAAGGGTAACTTTGAAGGTATGAGACGTGAATTAGCTAAGATAGACTGGTAAATGATACTTAAAGGGTTGACGGTGGATACGCAATGGCAAGCATTTAAAGATCGCATGGATGAACTACAACAATTGTTCATCCCAGTTTGGCAAAAGAATAAACCAGAGTAGGTAGTGCACCTGTGGCTGACAAGGGAAATTAGGGGTAGTATCAAGTCCAAAGAAGAAACATATAAATTAGCAAAAAAAAAAGCGGCACACCTGAGGACTGGGAGAAATTCAGAGATCAGCAGAGGAGGACAAAAGGCTTAATTAGGAAAGGGAAAAAAGATTATGAGAGAAAGCTGGCAGGGAACATAAAAACTGACTGTAAAAGCTTTTATAGATATGTGAAAAGAAAAAGATTGGTCAAGACAAAGGTAGGTCCCTTACAGTCAGAAACAGGTGAATTGATCATAGGGCACAAGGACATGGCAGACCAATTGAATAACTACTTTGGTTCTGTCTTCACTAAGGAGGACATAAATAATCTTCCAGAAATAGTAAGGGACCGAGGGTCTAGTGAGATGGAGGAACTGAGGGAAATACATGTTAGTAGGGAAGTGGTGTTAGGTAAATTGAAGGGATTCAAGGCTGATAAATCCACAGGACCAGATGGTCTGCATCCCAGAGTGCTTAAGGAAGTAGCCCAAAAAATAGTGGATGCATTAGTGATAATTTTTCAAAACTCCTTAGATTCTGGATTAATTCCTGAGGATTGGAGGGTGGCTAATGTAACCCCATTTTTTAAAGAAGGAGGGAGAGGAAAAACCAGGGAATTATAGACTGGTTAGTCTGACATGCTAGAGTCGGTTATCAAAGATGTGATGACAGCACATTTGGAAAGAGGTGAAATCATCGGACAAAGTCAGCATGGATTTGTGAAAGGAAAATCGTGTCTGACGAATCTTATAGAATTTTTTGAAGATGTAACTAGTAGAGTGGATGGGGAGAGCCAGTGGATGTGGTATATTTAGATTTTCAAAAGGCTTTTGACAAGGTCCCACACAGGAGATTAGTGTGCAAACTTAAAGCACACGGTATTGGGGGTATGGTATTGATGTGGATAGAGAATTGGTTGGCAGACAGGAAGCAAAGAGTGGGAGTAAATGGGACCTTTTCAGAATGGCAGGCAGTGACGAGTGGAGTACCGCAAGGCTCAGTGCTGGGACCCCAGTTGTTTACAATATATATTAATGATTTAGACGAGGGAATTAAATGCAGCATCTCCAAGTTTGCGGATGACACGAAGCTGGGCAGCAGTATTAGCTGTGAGGAGGATGCTAAGGGGATGCAGGGTGACTTGGATAGGTTAGGTGAGTGGGCAAATTCATGGCAGATGCAATTTAATGTGGATAAATGTGAGGTTATCCACTTTGGTTGCAAGAACAGGAAAACAGATTATTATCTGAACGGTGGCCGATTAGGAAAAGGGGAGGTGCAATGAGACCTGGGTGTCATTGTACACCAGTCATTGAAGGTGGGCATGCAGGTACAGCAGGCGGTGAAAAAGGCAAATGGTATGTTGGCATTCATAGCAAAAGGATTTGAGTACAGGAGCAGGGAGGTTCTACTGCAGTTATACAAGGCCTTGGGGAGACCTAGAGTATTGTGTGCAGTTTTGGTCCCCTAATCTGAGGAAAGACATTCTTGCCATGGAGGGAGTACAAAGAAGATTCACCAGATTGATTCCTGGGATGGTAGGACTTTCATATGAAGAAAGACTGGATCGACCAGGCTTATACTCACTGGAATTTAGAAGGTTGAGGGGGGATCTTATTGAAACGTATAAAATTCTAAAGGGATTGGACAGGCTAGATGCAGGAAGATTGTTTCCAATGTTGGGGAAGTCCAGAACGAGGGGTCATAGTTTAAGGATAAAGGGGAAGACTTTTAGGACCGAGATGAGGAAAAACTTCTTCACACAGAGAGTGGTGAATCTGTGGAATTCTCTGCTACAGGAAACAGTTGAGGCCGGTTCATTGGCTATATTTAAGAGGAAGTTAGATATGGCCCTTGTGGCTAAAGGAATCAGGGGTATGGAGAGAAAGCAGGTACAGGGTTCTGAGTTGGATGATCAGCCATGATCATACTGAATGGCGGTGCAGGCTCGAAGGGCTGAATGGCCTACTCCTGCACCTATTTTCTATGTTTCTATAGTGATAAGTCAATTATAACTCACTTATAAGTCAATAGCATCATAACATTTTAAGTAACCATATAACAATTACAGCACGGACACAGGACATCTCGGCCCTTCTAGTCCGTGCCAAATGCTTACTCTCACCTCGTCCCACTGACCCGCACTCAGCCCATTACCCTCCATTCCTTTCCTGTCCATATACCTTACCACTTTTTTTTAAATGACAATATCGAACCTGCCTCTACCACTTCTACTGGAAGCTCATTCCACAGAGCTACCACTCTCTGAGTAAAGAAATTCCCCCTCATGTTACCCCTTAACTCTCAACTCATGTCCTTTTGTTTGAATATCCTCTACTCTCAATGGAAAACGCCTATCCACGTCAACTCTATCTAACCCCCTCATAATTTTAAATACCTCTATCAAGTCCCCCCTCAACCTTCTACGCTCCAAAGAATGTTTGGATATTAAACACACAGTGCATATTTTCCTCGTATGAACATATAAAATCATTGCAATACACCAGTGAGAGGACAAGGTAAGGGCCAGAGGTCCCCGTGCTGGGGCCGCTGTGGTCGCAGTCTGGAGAGAGCGCCCAACCGAGTGAGGAGTGCAACAGGGCACGTACCCACCCCCTTTGTAGGTAGGTAGGATCTATTGGCCGACAAAAGTTTGGCTCGAGGGATGACTTTCAGTAGACCGCAGCAAGGTAGCTGCTCTGCTACTTACGAAACCCTGAGCCTGAATTAGGTCGTTTGCGAGTATTTTAGCACTGGGTTCGCCATGAACATTCGGTGTGGTAAACAGGTTTAGAGGTGGTGCCCATCTGTCCACACTCCAAGCCAGTACCAAAGGTACTTCTCGCTGGCCACGCAAGGTGGCTGGTTACCTGAGGCCAACCTGTGATCCCTGGTGCTAGGGTATCACTGTGTTTAGGAGACAGATGACCTCGCGTGCGTTCAAGTTCAACAGTGAGCATGACAGGGAATGAGGAAAGGTGTAGCTGACTCATATCGTTTCATATTGCCAAATCATATCATTTCCTTGGTTGGGGACCACTGTCATAAACCAGCGAGTTATGTCTCCCTGCTCGGTGGGAAAATGGAAACACTCCTTTCTCCCTTACAGCGGAGAAAGAAAGCCTGTGGTATGTCATACACCAGGTGAAACGCAAAGTGTTTGAGGTAACTGCAAGTCTGTGTCTTTGCTGTTGCTTTGCTCACGGTGAGTGCTCGGTGGCAGTGCCAATGCTTTTTTTTGCCAGTGGGGTGGGGGGGGGGTTATTGCTTGCTGCCGCTTACAAGCGGGAGGGAGGGGAGCTGGGGGGGGGGGTCTTTGGGGTTCTAACATTTAACTGTTGTTCATTCTTTGGGGCTCTTCTTTGTTTTCATGGATAGTCGCGAATGAAAAGCATTTCATGATGTATATTGTATACATTTCTCTGACATTAAATTAGACCTTTGAACCTTTGAATATATCAGTGATAATAAAGCTGATACTAATTCTAAAGAGCCAATGTTATGGGGATTTGTTTAACACTTAACCTACCTGAAAGACGCTCAGAAGGGCTTGAGGGAAAGTGTCGAAAGTACTCCTCCGTACGCGCATGTCAGGAAAGTTGAACTTCCCACCAAACAGCTGCATTCCGAGCAGGGAAAAGATGATAATGAAAAGGAAAAGGAGGAGTAGAAGGGATGCGATGGATCGCACAGAGTTCAGAAGTGATGCCACAAGGTTGCTCAGTGAAGTCCAGTATCTGGGCAATCGAAAAAGTTGGTGGAAAAAAAAAGAGGAGAAAACACAATTGACAAAGTGTCAGTGAAACACTCTCACTTCAAACACAAAGCAGTGTGCAACTAACGAGTATATGGATTGGCGTACGGACACTCTGCCTGGAGGTCAGTGACCAGTGGTTTTCTGCACAGTTCAGTTCCAGGATATTTGTGATATTTATAAATGAGCAAGGTTGGTGGAGTTGCTGTTAGTGTAGAAGCTTGATGTAGGTTACAATGGGACATTGATAGGGTGCTGAGCAGGGCTGAGAAGTGGCAGATGGAGTTCAGCTTAGAAAAGTGTGAAGTGATTCACTTTAGAGCTGGTGTTGTGGATAACACAGAAGCGTGTCATAGGTTACAACGGGAGATTGATAGGGTGCTGAGCTGGGCTGAGAAGTGGCAGATGGAATTGAAATGATACACACTGGATGGTCAAGCTTGAGGGCAGAGTACAGGTTCATTGGCGGGATTCCTCGTAGTGTGTAGCTGCAGAGGGATCTTGAGGTTCACATCCAGAGATCCCTCAAAATAGCCACTCAAGTTGATGGGTTGGTTCAGGTGTATGCTGTGTTGGCCTTTATTAGTCAGGGGATTGAGTTCAAGATTGCAAGGTAATGTTACAGTTCTATAAAACCCTGGTTAGACCACACCGAGTATTATGTTCAGTTGTGGTCACCTCATTATAGAAAGGAGGTGAAAGCTTTAGAGAGAATGAAGAGAGATTTACCAGGCTGCTGTCTGCATTAGACAGCAGCAAGCAAAGGAAGATGAGAGGTGATTTGATAGAGGTGTATAAGGTTATAAAAGGCACAGATTGAGTGGACATCCAGAGACTTTTTCCCCCCAGGGCAGAAATGGGCATAATTTTAAGGTGATTAGGGGAAAGTACAGGGGGAGTATCAGAGGTAGTTTTTTTTCTTACACAGATTGGTGGGTGCATGGAATGTGCTGCCTGGGAGGTGGTAGCAGCAGATACATCAGGGACATTTAAGAGACTCTTAGAGAGGCACATGGATGATAGATCAGTGGAGGGTTTGGTGGGAGGGAAGGGTTAGATTAGAAGGTCAGCACAGCGTCATGAGCCAAAGAGCCTGCACTGTGCTATGTTCTACATTCTAAGATACTCCTAACCAAGTCAGGACGGCGTGGATCTGCATCCAAAACAATTTCCCTTCTTGCTGGAACTTCTTCCGGGTTCAGCAGTAATGGTTTTTTTTATTTATTTAGATACAGTGTGGAGCACACCCTTCTGGCTCTTGGAACCACATCGCCTAGCAACCCTCCAATTTAACCCTGGCCTAATCACAGGACAATTTGCAACGATCAATGAACCTACAAAACAGTACATCTTTGGACTGTAGGAGGAAACCAGAGCACCCGGAGGAAACCCATGTATTCTACAGGGAGGATGTTTAGAGACTTCTTACAGACAGCACCAGGTTTGAGCTCCAAACTCCGACGTCCCAGCTGTAATAGCGTCATGTTAACCGCTAGCTACTGAGGTGCCGATGTTAGTATCTGCAGATGATATTGGGATCATCCTGCTACTATATATAGACTCCTAAATTGAGACATTAATCATCTTCAATTTTTCATGCCTGCAAAGATTATTATTTCAAGTTCCAGAGTATAGTGAATTGCTTGAGTATCTCATCCTATAATATTATTATATAACTCTTGGGCAGAAAGAACTACAGTCTACAAATCAGTGAATTTGAATGAATCAACTACAGTCCAAGTACACAACCAATTGTCTCTGTTCTTGCCATGAGGTCCAAGCAGCTGGAGAAAGCCATTTTATGAGACTGTCCTTGCAGTCCTTTGTGAATTCAGAACTGATTCTTGCTCGGGGATAATCTAAACAGAGCAACTGAATGTGGATACGAGTTTCAGCTAATGACCTGCTAAACCTGAGACTATTCTCAGACAAGTAGCTATTTGTTGGGTAAAGTGGCAGGCTTGCTGGAGAAGCAGTCTGTAATCTCATTAGACGGTGTCTAGGTCACCTAGTTTGGCTCGTTTGAACCAGTCAGCGTTGAAAGCTACAAAGACATAAGGCTGGGGAGCAGAAACCATAGAACAATGTTGTTTGTGGCCCTGGACCAGAGCCAGTAAGAAGTTTACCCAGGTAGGTCAGGTGACCTTGAGCCAATGGGATGGAGATCCATCCATTCCATTGGTGAGGAACACTATCAGTGTTGGGAGCTCCAAATACGCATGGGTAATAACTCTCCAGCAACCAGAGACCAACCATCGAGGATAAGGCGGACCCCACAGACGTGGAGATCGGGACCACGAGGAACCCCTGGCCAGCGTAGACTCCTTTCTCAGGTAATACCTTTACTCTTCATTGACTGTTCATGGAGGGTCAGGGATTCTAGTGTGTGTACGCAGGTAGTTAGTTTGTGAACCCCCATGCTTTTTAGTTGAGGCAGTAAAGGTTAATTGTCGGTAAATATAGATTCCCTTTGTGTCTTCCTTATCATTATTAGTAAGAGGTAGATCCTTATTACAAGGAGGCTGATTTATTGAGTAATAGAGGGAGCTGAGAGGGACTTTGGGGCTCTAACATTTAACTGTCATTCATTCTTTGGGGCACTCCTCTAATTCATGGATGTTTGTAAAGAAAAAGAATTTCAGGATGTATATTGTATACATTTCTCTTATATTAAATGCACCTATTGAAACATTTTGCATTGCTTGCAGTATAATGAAGTGTATCAACATCTACCCAGCGTTGTGAGTGGGTGTGTGTGTGCACGTGCACGCTGAACTACCACCTCCCTATTTCGAGGACACAATTTTAAACTAAATAATGGGGTACAGGGTGCAGCTCAAGGTGAAATTTGGAGCATTAGGCAGAATTTTTTTTGTGTGTGTGCTATACTCTGCCAGAGCCTCGGAGACCACTTTTTTTCCAAGTGGTTGTCTTGGAGGTAAGATTCTCTGAGTGGTCCCCCACGTCCTTCTCGCAGCGCAGTTGTTAGTGCTTTTGTTTTGAGTTGCGAGCTCGACACTCAACCCCGCATGGATGGAAAGCGTGCCCAGGAGCAGCCCAACTGGATTCGAACTTGGGAGCCTTCGCTCCGGAGTCCAACACTGATGTCACTGCGCCACCAGCCGAATAGATGAAGTGATATGGTTAATGAGAGTTGAAATGGTGTAGCAAGCAACAGAGAACTTCACAGTAGGCATGCCACTGGAATATGGGCAAACAGAGAGAAGTAAGTCCATGGTATAACAAAGGTTGGGGACCCCTGGAATAGAGGGATGGCCCTTTAGAACAGAGATTAGGAGGGATTTCTTAATCCAGAGGGTAGTGAATCTGTGGAATTCATTGCCAAAGATGGGTGTTGCCAAATATTGAGTATATTTAAAACGGAGGTTGATAGGTTCTTGATTAGTCAGGGAGTCAGCGGTTTCAGTGAGAAGGCAGGAGAATGGGGTTGATAAAATGATGAAATGGCGGAGCAGACTCAATGGGTTGAATGGTCTGATTTTGCTCCTATGTCTATGGTCTTAAGTAAAATTTAACAGTTTTATCCAGAAACTCAAAAAATGTACACCAAGTGAATGATCTGGTAGAACAATAAGAGTTGCCTAAACAGCCCATGGCATTCCTCTTTCCTCCTCTGATCCTATGCTCTCATCATTGTAAGCTGGAGTTTGGGATGATGATTATTGCAGAGTGGGGTTGTCAGCCAGACAGTTATCACACGAACATAACAAACAGGAGCAGGAGTAGGCCAACTGGCCTATTGAGCCTGCTGCGCCATTCAGTAAGAACATGGCTGATCTGGCCATGGACTCAGCTCACTTACCTGCCTTTTCCACAAAACTCTTAATTTCAAAAATCTAACTGTGTCTTAAATATATTTGATGACGTAACTTCTACTGCTTCCCTGGGTAGAGAATTCCACAGATTCACTGCTCTCTGAGAGAAGCAGCTTCTCCTCATCCTTGTCCTAAACCTATTCCTCTGAACCTGAATCCTGGGTCTGGTCTCACCCACCAGTAGAAACAACTTTCCTACCTCTATTGTTCTTATTCTTTTCATAATTGTATATGCTTCTATAAGGCTTTTATGTGCAAACACCAGAGATTTCTTTACACTTGTCTGTAAAACTCTCTGTTTTCTGATCTTGGACAAGAACTGATGAAGGGTTTTGGCCCGAAACATTGACTGTTCACTCTTTTGTACAGATGCTGCCTGGCCTGCTGTGAGTGCCTCTCTGATCCTGTATATCTTCCAAAGTTATTGCTTATCTGTCTTGACTTTAACAATAACAACTTAATTTATAGAGCATTTTTTTTATAAATAATGTAGTTCATAGTGCTTCGCAATGGGGTAAAAGCACAACTATGAAAGTAAAAGAAAAAATGTTAGTTAAAAGCAAGATTAAATAAATAGGTTTTGAGTTGGCATTTAAAAGTGTGAATTAATAATAATTTTATTTATAGAGCTCTCTTCATACAGATGATGTAGTTCAAAGTGCTGAGTCTGTATCCCTTATAGCTTTAGTTATTGAGTTCCACAGTTTAGGAGTGTAGTTCAAAAACAGCTGATCTGCCAATTATATTTTAGGAATATTATTAAAATTTAAAAGACCAGCGGAAGAAGACCTGAGAGTTCGAGCAGGGTTATAGAACAAAAATTATTCTGGACCTGGGCCATTAAGAGCTTTGAACTTGTTCCACCAATAGTTCAAACAGAGCCTTGGGGTAATGATGCAGCTCTATAAAACTCTGGTTAGGCCACACTTGGAGAACTGTGTCCAGTTCTGGTCGCCTCACTATAGGAAGGATGTGGAAGCTTTGGAAAGGTACAGAGGAGATTTACCAGGATGCTGCCTGGTTTCGAGAGTATGGATTATGATCAGAGATTAAGGGAGCTAGGGCTTTACTTTTTGGAGAGAAGGAGGATGAGAGGAGACTTGATAGAGGTATACAAGATATTAAGAGGCATAGATAGAGTGGACAGCCAGCACCTCTTCCCCAGGGCACCACTGCTCAGTACAAGAGGACATGGCTTTAAGGTGAAGGGTGGGAAGTTAAAGGGGGATATTAGAGGAAGGGTTTTTACTCAGAGTGGTTGGTGAGTGGAATGCACTGCCTGAGTCAGTGGTGGAGGCAGATACACTAGTGAAATTTAAAAGACTACTAGACAGGTATATGGAGGAATTTAAGGTGGGGGATTATATGGGAGGCAGGGTTTAAGGGTTGGCACAACATTGTGGGCTGAAGGGCCTGTACTGTGCTGTACTATCTATGTTCTACATTCTAAAATGCACCACTTGCCTGCACCACCCTTTTTCCACCTGTCCTTGTCTGTCCTCTTTACCGCACCTTACCTACACTCACCTGGAGACTCTGTACAGTTGACACACCAGAGGGGATATTTAAAGTGGAGGTTGACAGGTTCTTGATTAGTCAGAGCATCAAAGGTTACGGGAAGAAGGCAGAAGAGTGGGGTTGAGAGGTATAATAAATCCCTCTGAATCTTTAGAGAGGGTGCAGAGGGGATTTACCAGGATGCTGCCTGGATTAGGGTGCATGTCTTCTGAGGATAGGTTGAGCAAACTCCCTTTGGAGTGGAGGAGGATGAGCAATGACTTGATAGGTGTACAAGATGATTAGAGGAATAGACAGAGACTTTTTCCCAGAGTGCAAGTGGCCAATACAAGGGACATAAATTTAAGGTGAATGGAGGAAAGTACAGGGAGGGTGTCAGAGGTCAGGGGTGGTGGCAGAGGCCGATATATTAGAAAAGGATACAATAGAGAGGCACATGAATGAAATAAAAATGGAGGGCTATGTAGGAAGGAAGGGTTAGGTTAAGAGGTCAGCATGTCATGGGCTGAAGGTTCGATGTTCTAAATCGGCCATGAGCAGACTTGATGGGCCAAGCAGACTAATTTTGCTCCTGTGTTGAATGGTCTCTGGGTTGAAGTAGTATATCATGCGCCCCAGAAGCTTTCCTTCAACCCACACAAAATTCACCCTGATGAAGGGCGTCGGCCCCTAACATCGACTGTTTATTAATTTCCATAAATGCTGCCTGACCTGGATTCCTCCAGCATACTGGTTAGTGCTCAAGTTTTCCAGCATTTGTGCTTAAACCGCTTACATTTATAATTAGGTAAATTAGTTGTGTTTGCAAATTAATTATTATTAATTGGTTCCTTAAGGTTGTCATAGCTGGGGGGTAGTGGGGATAATTAAATGCTCCCAATACCAATTCCAGCTCCTGACCTTCACTTGATATCTTAAAAATCTAGAAGGAAAACTGTAATCTCAAACACTCTCTGCCTTACAGCTATATCACTCATGGAAAAGGCTTTGAGACTAAATACTGAGAAAAAACCTGGAGCTGGAGTCCCTAAGATGGTCCTATGCTAAATTCAACACTAAATGGCAACTCCTGTGACGCCACTGGTACCAGACTATATCTCTCTCTGCTCTTCCTTTGGGTTCATCAGCTGTGTGGAGAGGGGGAGCCTGCTGTGTGGGCAAAAGTTTGCTCTCCATATCGTACTGCCCTGGCTTGTGTATCACATACAGCTAGGACGCAATATCCTTCTCAATCCCAACCAATGGACAGGTTCATAGATATTAATTGTGAGAACCAAGGAGGACTCAGATATCAAGAGAAACAAAATGGTCCCAGATCGCTGTAGGGTCTCTACAGAAGCTACATTGTTCTGCTGGCCGAATACTGAAAGGCCTAGATGGAATGGACATGGAGAGCAGAGGAGTCTAGGACCAGAGGGCAGGGTCAGATTACAAGGATGCCCCTTTAGAACAGAGATAAGGTGGAATTTCTTCAGCCAGAGGGTGGAGAATCTGTGGAATTCATTTCCACAGACAGCTGTGGAAATCAAGTCATTGAGTGTATTTAAAGCAGAGGTTGATAGGTCCTTGATTAGAAAGGGCATTGAAGATTACAGGGAGAAAGCAGGAGAATGGGGCTGAGAGGGAAAATAAATCAGCCATGATGGGCTGAATGGCCTAATTGTATGTCTTAAGGTCATGTGGTTGTACAAACCTGGTGATCTTGAAGATCCTCAGGAGCCTGATGCAGCGGAGAACAGAGATTCCCAGCGGAGACATCACCTGCACCTCCACCAGGATTGTCTCTAGGATCCCTCCGCACACCACAAAGCAGTCAAACCTGTTGAAGAGGGAGACGAAATAGGCCTGCAGGCCAAGGCTGTACATCTTCAGAATCATTTCCACTGTGAACAGCGACAGGAGCACCTTGTTGGCTGTGTCTGCAGTAGAAAGAGAGAATAAATGAGCAGCAGGCTTGGTGGTGGGAGTGTGGAGAAAGAGATTAACATGAAGTTAAAGTTCAGGTTCACTGTCATTCAACCGTACACATGTATACCAGCAAATGAGACAATATTCCTCCAGAACAAGGTACATAACATACAACATGGAACTCACACACATAACATTACCACAAATAATAAGGTGCATTTACGGCACAAGTTTTAAAAGGTAAACAGCAAAACACTACTGACTCTTCATACCGTACGTGAAGAGACCTAGGTGGTGGCAGGGAGTTCAGTTGTTTACGATCTGGGGGGCTAGAAGGTGTTTTCCATCCTAACAAGTCCTTGTCCTCCTAGGGTACCTCCCCCCGATGGGGGGCGGGGGAGGGGTTCAAAGTGATTTTTGGTCAGATGGGAGGGATACTCATCACTCCTGATAAGTATCTCTAATGGGTGGAAGAGAGACCCCGACAACTCCCTCCGCAGTTCTTTGGAGTGATTTTTTTGTTTATCTATTGCACTGTACTGCTGCTGCAAAACAACAGCCAATAAACCTGATTTTGATCATGCACAGAGACGGTTGGGATTGCTGCCTTGTGGTTCCAGCAATCCAGCTGATGACAGAATGATATGTGTTTTGATGCACTCAGACACATCATCAATAATGTAATCCGAGGTCACAGGGTGTTTCGGGTCTTTCAACATAGTGGGGTTTTCACTAAGATCTTTAACCTCTCGCCTCAGCACACTGAGATACCCACCTGCTTCAAGCAGGTTTTAATTATACTGGCACCCAAGAAAACATGCTAACCTGCCTCAATGACTATTGTGCATCTGCTGTGATAAAGTGCTTTCAGAGGTTGGTGTTGAAACATGTCAACTCCTGCCTGAAAAATAAATTGGATCCACTCCAATTTGCAAAAGATACCATTTCATTGACTCTCCCCTCAGCTATACGGACAGTGAAGATGTAGACATCATGATGCTCTCATTGCTTACAGTTCAACATTCAATACCATCATCCACTTAAAAGTAATCAAATCCTGGGCCTCAAATTATTCACCTGTGACACCCTGGGAAAGGTTTCACTGCTGAGGTAATGGTCTTTCTGTAGAAGCAGTGTTTGGGTTATGGTTAGAGATAACGGGTGCCGTCCAATGAAGGAAGTGTGTTTTTGTGCCGTGTGCCTGACGTCAGAGTGAGCTGGGTCTTTGTTCGGCAGGAGATGAAGGGCGAAGACGCCAGAGTGGAGAGGTCGTAGGACTCGACCCAGAGCAGTGCCATGACCCGACGAAGACCAGGGAGATGGAAGGAGGATCAGCAAAGGAGAAACCGTGAGCTCCAACCTGTGCACATTAGACTGTTTCATTAAAATGGGCCCTTTTTTTTGCTTTTTCTTTACTAACCCATTAGTCAAATTAAGAATTAAAAAGCTAAATAATGTAATTGTGTATGGTGTACTCTGTTATTTCATGGTACAGGTTTGGAACAGGGTGACAAACCACGCAGCATCCACCCAAACAGGGGGTGTTGGGTGAGCTTACACCTCTATCTCACACGTGTGCCGAGGCCAGAGATCGTCTTCCCTACACTTCCACAGCTGACAGAACCCGAATGTTTTAATTGTGGGGGCTCGTCTGGGATCGATTTCATTGCATGCTGTGTGATTTCCCTGAGCATTGACCCGGTGGGTTGTGTGTGTAAGTCTGTGCTAAACTATTGTCCGATAAAGTGATTACGATAAGGGGGTATGGATGCTGTCAGGGTTGAGCGGGGTTACTGGTAATGAATGCGTGCATGTTGAGTGGGGTAGATGTTCGTACTCCTGATGAATTGTTAATTCTACTTTTAAATACTGTTAAAGCTAAGATTGTGGGTAGAGGTTTTATAAAATGGCAGGCAAAGGCTGTTTTAGTTCAGACTAGCGCTGAACTAGTGGAACTGCCTGATACTACTGGGGCCCCGAGAGAGGGGACCATGAGCTGTCCTACTTTCCAGGAGAAGGCGAAGCGGGCCGAATTGCAAACCAAGTCTCCCATAGCTGGAGGCAGAGACTTTGAAGACAGGTTCTCTTGTTTCTGCGGAGGGGTCTGATTTGTAAAGTCTAATGAATCCCCTAGTGAAGAGTAAGAATTTGGAGTTAGTATCAGCCCTCGCCTCTCTGGCGGAAAAATGCCCAGTCCAAAGTCCCAGCCTGTTCTCAGGAACGAAGCCCACCCCTAAAGGGGAAGAGGAGTATGGGGCTTGGGCGAAGCAGATCTCTCAGTTGTTGGCTGAGTGGCAGAGCTCTGATGACATAAAACGACAGCGACTGGTTGAGAGCTTGAGAGGCAGGACTACTGACGTAGTGAGAGCCATAAAGGCACAGAACCCCCTTGCCACTTCTGCAGCCTACAAGCAAGCACTAGAGAAGGTGTTTGGTGTTTGGGAAGCCCAGTGGAGCTCATGATGGGGTTTCAGAATATGCGTCAGAAGAAGGGGGAGAAGCTTTCTGCCTACATTTTTCAGCTAGAGAGGCAGCTAAATTGCTTGTGGCCTAGAGGGGCCACTCAGACGGCTGAGGTGGATCAGTTAAGAATGGATCAAACAGTGAAAGGTGCCCAGTCCCAGGACCTGATCGCTTGGGGTATCCGACTGTCTCATAAGACATGTCCCCCTCCCTCGTTTGTTGAGCTGATCAGAGAAGTACAAGAAGAGGAGAATGTGTCGGAGGTGTGGGAGGCCTCTGTCAGCAGGGTACAGACCTTGGTAGTGGTCCCCTGCAGTGAGGTGACTACGGATAGCCTGCTCCGGGGAGGGGTAGAGGAGATCGTGTCAGAGTTGAGAACTGAGATGTCCCAGTTGTTATCAGTGGGTGTGGCCCCCCATGTAATGGAGCTGATAGGGGGTGGACTAGGCGGAGGGCTGCTGGCAGCCAGGGTCCCGCGAGAGGGAGAGCAGCCAGATTTGTCTGTTATAACTGTGGTGAAGACGGACACTTCAGGCAGGACTGTGAGCGATGGGAAACCTCTCGGAGAGCGAGTCCCCGGGTACTTAAGCAGAGAGAGTCATTGGAACCCAGTGAGGGGACGGCCTGGTGTCTAGGGGGAGCACATTCCCAGCAATATAGTGTAGGGTTCTCAGATTAACTGTATGTTAACTGTCAATTGCATATATAAAATGGCTTCTCTGTAGAGTTATAATGAAATGGCTTCTTTGTGGGTTCTCTGTTTAGTTGGAATGTTTGGGTTATAATTATTGATATTGACTGAGTGGCGGGTTTTCGGGAGGAGAACCGGAGAGGAAGGACGTGCTGGACGTGCTCTGGTCAACCACCGAGGTTGGTCCCAGGCGGCTGGTCGAGGAGGTCGGAGAAGATCAAATAGTGGACCGAAGACTTCGATAACCAAGCTGCAACAGTTGCGCACGAATAGATAGAACTCTGATAAGTTTTGGCATCTTTTCTTTTTATATTGTATCGCTATTAATTACCTAGTTCTAGTAAGATTTATAAAGTGTACTTTGTAAATGTACATGGTGTGCGGTCTGATATTGTGTGTGCGAGTTTGTACCAGTGTGCATTTCACAGCATCCACGTGAACGGGAGACACAGTTTGGCGGGTGGACGGATTTTCCCCTAGACATACACAAGTCGATAGCCCTGGGCGTTACATTTGTGGGGTGCTCGTCCCGGAGTGAATTTTATGGATACTGGTAACCACTCTGCTTAAATAAAATACAGTCGGGATAGATAGATAGATAGATAGATAGATAGATAGATAGATAGATACTTTATTCATCCCCATGGGGAAATTCAACTTTTTTTCCAATGTCCCATACACTTGTTGTAGCAAAACTAATTACATACAATACTTAACTCAGTAAAAAAAAAATATGATATGCATCTAAATCACCGTCTCAAAAAGCATTAATAATAGCTTTTAAAAAGTTCTTAAGTCCTGGCGGTAGAATTGTAAAGCCTAATGGCATTGGGGAGTATTGACCTCTTCATCCTGTCTGAGGAGCATTGCATCGATAGTAACCTGTCACTGAAACTGCTTCTCTGTCTCTGGATGGTGCTATGTAGAGGATGTTCAGAGTTATCCATAATTGACCGTAGCCTACTCAGCGCCCTTCGCTCAGCTACCGATGTTAAACTCTCCAGTACTTTGCCCACGACAGAGCCCGCCTTCCTTACCAGCTTATTAAGACGTGAGGCGTCCCTCTTCTTAATGCTTCCTCCCCAACACGCCACCACAAAGAAGAGGGCGCTCTCCACAACTGACCTGGTGTGCAGCTGCGAAGGTGGCAGAGAGCAATGCGTGAGTGTTGAAGGGGTGGAGACTAGCGTACTGGATGAATTGTTACTTCGAGGTTTGAGTGCGGTTAAAACTTTTGGCAAAGTGGAGATTGTATCGCAGACCTTTGATTTTGAGGCAGGTACAGATATGGTGTTAGTGCAGACAAGTGAGGACATAACAGGGGCGGAGTTGCCAGAGGAGATTGGCGTCCCCGGCAAGGCGGGACCATGGCGCCTGCAGAGTGTCGGGGAGGGAGGGGCCAAAGCTCAGCGAGCAGAATTACCTGCAGAGGGGGGAAGGAGATCTTGGGGAAAGGATTCTTCCGGTGCTGGAGGATGAAGGGAAAGAGTGGTCAAATTTGGAAAAGTTGGTCAGTTCCTGTACCACAGTGAAAGGCAAGAGTTCTGAGTTGGCCTCTGCACTTACCTCCTTAGCGAGAAGGCCAGAAGATAAAGAGTTTTCTCGGGGATGACTCCCACTCCAGAGGGTGAGGAGGATTATGAGACACGGGTTGAGCAAACGTCACAGTTGTTGAGTGAGTGGCAGTGCTCAGATGAGGAAAAGTGACAGAGATCATTCAGGCTGAACAGGTGGATGAGTTAAGGATGGATCAGGTATTTTGGGGTGCCCAGTTTGAGGACAAGATTGCTTGGAGTCTCCGGCAGTCTTATAAAACGCGCCCTCCTCTGACGTTCGTTCAACTGATCAGAGATGTGAGGGGGGATGAGCGCGCGTTGAGGCTGCGGGAGGACTCTGTCAACAGGGTGAGATCCTCAGTTGTAGCCCCTGGTAGGGACAGGAGAGGAGCCGGCTCCACCCAGCAACTGATAATGGAGGTGGTGTACAAGCTGAGGGCTGAGGGGTCGGTAGGGAGGGCTTCGCCCCCCAGAAGATGGACAGCGCAGGATGCTGCAAGTGGTGGGAGGTCAGCAAGAAGAGGAGCGGCTGGTAGCATCTGCTGTAACTGAGGGAAAGAGGGATACTTCTGGCGGGAATGTGAGCGGCCGGAGGCCCCTAAGAGGGCGAGTCCCCGGGTAAAGGAAGGAAGGGAGACCAGGAAGGGAGACCAAGAGGGGAGAGGTGTCGGGAAACTTAGAGGAGACCCAGTGAGGAAATGGCCTGGTGTCTCTAAGGGAACACATTCCCAGCAATGTAATAAGGAACCCCTGAAAGCAAAAGACCCTATTCCAGAAGGATTAGTGGGACCCTGCTCTAGCGTGTCGCTACGGATAGAGGGAATCTCTGCTAAAGCCATACTCGACACCGGGTCATAGGTCACGCTACCATACCGTTGGTTTTACAATCAGTACTTAAAGCATTTGCCATTGACCCCATTCTGTGCACTGGAGATCTGGGGTGTCAGTGCTGGGGATTATCCATATGATGGGTATTTGTCGGTGAAACTGGAGTTTTCAGAAGCCAATGTAGGAGTGTCTGATGTTTTGGAGACGTTAGCACTGGTTTGTCCGGACCCAGTTGAGACGGGTGGGGGGGGCACTTCAATTCTGGTGGGGACCAACACCCCTGTGGTGCGGAGGCTCATGGGGGCTTGCCAGGAGAGTGTGAGGCAGAACTGCATGGGGACCCGGGCCATGCACCCAGCGTCTCCTGCTGCTTTTGAGGAAGTGCGGCACTGCCCTGGGCCGGAGACTGAATTTAAACAAGGGGCTGTGTGGTGCACCCAGTCGAAGCCTTTGATAATAAAGCCCAGGGATATAGCAAGAGTGATGGTAACCCCCAGATTTCCTGGAGTGCCTGATGGCGAGGCCCTTTTAGTGAATGCCCCAGAAGACCTTGAGGGGGAGACACGATTTCCGGCTGGGGTGCTGGTGAGACCCGAAGTGCAGAGGTGGTACATGTGAGGCGGATAGTGTCAGGAACATTACAAAGAGAGAAATCACCTTTAAGAGAGGTATACCGCTGGCGCATTTGTTCCCAGTGACGGTAATGTCTAGCGCCCCTGTGAGGCCCACTAAGGGGGAAGGGTTGGAAACAGAGAAAAGTTGACCACTGAGGCCTTTAACGTTGGGGATTCTCCTGTGTTGCCGGAGTGGAAACGCAGGCTGGTAGAGAAGATGTTGAAGTTGGAAGATGTCTTTTCTCTTGGTGAGTTTGATGTGGGCTGCTCCAAGAGCACTCGCCACACCATCCGAGTGACTGAGGACACCCCGTTCAGAGAGAGGTCACGGCGAATGGCCCCGGCAGATGTGGAAGACGTGCGGCAGCACTTGTGCAAGTTGAAGGAAGCTGGAATCATCACTGAGTCCCGAAGCCCCTATGCATCCCCAATAGTAGTGGCCCAGAAGAAGAACGGAAGGGTACGCAGGTGTGTGGACTACAGGACCTTGAACCGGCGCACTGTCCCGGACCAGTATACAGTCCCAAAGGTCGAAGATGCACTGGCCTGTCTGAGTGGAGCAAAGTGGTTCAGTGTGCTGGACTTGAGGAGTGGATATTACCAGATCCCGATGAGTGAGGCCAACAAAGAGAAGATGGCATTTATATGCCCTCTGGGGTTTTTCCAGTTTGAAAGGATGCCCCAGGGCATATCGGGGGCCCCTGCCAACTTCCAGAGGGTCATGGAGAAGACGGTGGGGGATATGAATTTGCTTGAGGTGTTGGTGTATTTGGATGATTTGGTAGTGTTTGGAGCCACCTTGGAAGAACACGAAGCGAGGCTGCAGAAGCTGCTAAGTCGGCTGAGGGAGGAAAGGGTTAAAACTCTCCCTGGACAAGTGTCAGTTCGGCAAGACGTCTGTTAGCTATGTTGGACACATAATCTCGCAGAATGGAGTAGCTACAGACCCGGCTAAGATAGAAACAGTGATCACGTGGCCGAGGTCCCGGACTGTGAGCGCTCTGCGCTCGTTCTTGGGGTTCTGTGGTTATTATCAGAGATTTGTGAAGGGCTGTGGCAAAGTGAGTCACCCCTTGAACCAACTTCTGTGTGGTTACCCTCCCTGGGGAAGAAAGGAAAAGGGGGACGGGAGGTTGGAGAATATCAACCCATCGGAGCCCTTCGGACCGAGGTGAGATGCAAAATGTGAGGAGGCTTTTAAATCGCTGGAAGAGCTGCTGACCCAGGTACCAGTGCTGGCTTTTGCGGACCCCTGATTACCCTGTGTGCTACACACCGACTCCAGCCAAGAGGGATTAGGGGCCGTCTTGTGTCAAGATCAGGGCACTGGGTTGAGACCTATCGCGTTTGTTGCCCTCCGAGAGAAACTATCCTACCCATAAGTTGGAGTTCCTGGTGTTGAAGTGGGCAGTGGTGGATAAGCTGAGTGACTATCTCTACGGAGCCAGGTTTGAGGTGAGGACGGACAACAACCCACTTATATCCTGACTTTGGCGAAACTGGATGCCACAGGCCATCGGCGGTTGGTGGCATTGTCAGTAAATGATTTCAGCCTGAAGTACCAGCTGGGGAGCAGGAATGTCGATGCGGATGCTTTGTCACGACAGGAGCATAAGGAACAGGAGACGGACGAGGGGTGGGAGAGCATTCCTAACCCTGTGGTGAAAGCCATGTGTCAGTTTGCTATCACCATGAAGGCCGAGAAAAAGGGGAGGCCGGAGCGAGCAGTGGACCCATTGGGGGCTTCTGATGATGCCCTACCCCCAGTTTACTGTGACCTGACTGCGCTGAAGACTAAACATTTGCCGGAACAATGTCTGGGGAAAGTGGCAGCTGCTCAGCGAGATGACCCGGGCATTGGCGCTGTTTGGTGTGCAGTGGAAAAGGGGGATGTGGCGTGGGCGGAGAAGACGAAACACATTTCAGTGCCTCCGTTATTGAGGGAATAGCCTCAGTTGAAGATGAAGAAACAAGTTTTATAATGGGGAACGTCACCCCTGGACCGACCTTGGCGTTGGCATCTGGTCCCGCCTGAGAAGTATCGGAAGACTGTGTTGAAATCCCTGCACGATGATTCTGGACATTTGGGAGTGGAGGAGACCTATGGATTGCTCAAAGACAGGTTTTACTGGCTCTGACTGAAGTCGGAGGTGGAAGAGTATTGCAAGTCGTGCATTCACTGCATACGCCGGAAAACGCTGCCTGTGCAGGCTGCTCCGTGGTCACACTTGCGAAGTGAGGGGCCATTGGACCTGGTGTGTATGGATTTCTTGGCCATAGAACCCAATGCCAGCAATACGGCGAATGTCTTAGTTATCACAGACCACTACACCAGGTACGCTCAAGCGTTCCCTACCAAGGATCAAAGAGCGACTACAGTGGCAAAAGTGCTGTGGGAGAAGTATTTTGTGCACTATGGCCTTACCCGGCAGATACATAGTGACCAGAGACAAGACTTTGAGAGTCTATGAGCTACTGGGTATGTTGGGGGTTCAGAAATCGAGGACTACGCCCTATCAACCGCAGGGCGATCCCAAGCTGGAGAGGTTTAATCGGACGCTGCTAGACATGCTGGGAACTCTGGAGATTAGCAAAAAGAGCCGATGGAGTCAACATATTGGGCATCTGGTTCACTGTTGCAACTGTACCCGAAATGAAGCTACTGGGTACTCGCCCTATTATCTGATGTTTGGGCGCGAGGCAAGGTTGCCCATTGACCTCTGTTTTGGGACGAATGCGGGTGAAGTATCAGCAAAGCCCTACTTGAAGTATGTTTCTGATATGAAGAAAGAATAACAAAGAGCAGAATCGGGGAAATAAGAAGAGGTATGACCAGAAGGTGAAGTTCTCCCATCTGCCAGGAGATTTCCATTGAGAGTAGGGGAGATTCAAACAAGAGGACATGAGTTGAGAGTTAAGGGGCAAAAGTTTAGGGGTAACACGAGGGGGAACTTGTTTACTCAGAGAGTGGTAGCTGTGTGGAATGAGCTTCCAGTAGAAGTGGTAGAGGCAGGTTTGATTTTGTCATTTAAAAAAAATTGGATAGGTATATGGACAGGAAAGGAATGGAGGGTTATGGGCTGAGTGCGGGTCGGTGGGACTAGGTAAGAGTAAGCGTTCGGCACAGACTAGAAGGGCCGAGATGGCCTGTTTCCGTGCTGTAATTGTTATATGGTTATATGTTATATGGCTATCGAGTCCTCATAGGGAATTTGGAACTACCTAGGAAACACAAGCTGGCTGATCACTGGGCAGGCACACCCTATGTAGTAGAGAGTCAGATGCCAAATCTATCGGTTTTCCAGGTGAGGCCCGAGGATGGGAGGGGGCCCGTCAAGATTCTCCATCGGAATCACCTGTTGCCCTGGGGCGAGATGTACAGATAGAGCGGGAGCCTGAGATGCCGGCTGCACCCATTACCAGGACTCTGCGTCCGCACAGGGTGGAGGAAGAGCCCACATCGGGAGAGTCGGGCCCCGGCCCAGCCCCTGTGAGGGATACTGACTCGGATGATGATGAATTGGACGATCAGTACATGCTGTCGTTCGCTGATGCCCCCGTGACAGAGGAGGAGACTCCTGGCCCTTCACCCACTGGGTTAGACAGGGTAAGGAGGGCGAGTGGTGGGCAGTCCAAGGCGGTACCCCAGGGCGTTGGGGGGGAGGATGTGGGGCCCAAGCAAGAGATAGTTCCAAGGTGCAGAGGGGTTTGGGTGACTGCTCGGGGGAGGTTTCACCTCTTAGTTCCCATGAGTCTCCTGTAGTGTCCGAGGTGGAGGAGGCAGAAGAGGGAGTGCGCAGGTCTCAGAGAAATAGGCATCCCCCAGATAGGTTGGCCTATGTGGCACCTGGGAAACAGGGTGTGATCTCCACTGTTTTGGGGAGTTCTGCCACTGCTTTCTGCACTCAGATTGGGCTGTGTGTTCTGCAGGAGGGTTATCTGAACATCATGAGGGCATGATTTGATTCGGTGGGGGAAGAATGTAGGGTTCTCAGATTATTAACTGTATGTTAACTGATAACTGCATATATAAATTGGCTTCTCTGTAAAGTTATAATGAAATGGCTTCTCTGTGGGTAACTGATGAGGTAATGCTCTGTTTTGTTGGAATGTTTGGGTTATAATTATTGATAATGGAGCAATGAACCAATGGTAGCAATGTTTCTCTATCGGAATGTGTGGGAACCTGGAGTGAGTGACGGGTTTTCGGGAGGAGAACCGGAGAGGAAGGACGTGCTGGACGCGCTCTGGTCGACCACTGAGGTTGGTCCCAGGCGGCCGGTCGAGGAGGTCGGAGAAGATCAAATAGTGGACCGAAGACTTCGATAACCGAGCTGCAACAGTTGCGCACGAATAGATTGAACTCTGATAAGTTATGGCACCTTTTCTTTTTATATTGTATCGCTATTAATTAGCTAGTTCTAGTAAGATTTATAAAGTGTACTCTGTAAATGTACATGGTGTGCAGTCTGATATTGTGTGTGCGAGTTTGTACCAGTGTGCATTTCACAGCATCCACGTGAACGGGAGACACAGTTTGGCAGGTGGATGGATTTTCCCTTAGACATACACAAGCCGATAGCCCTGGGTGTTACAATAGCAAGAAATACCAAAAACCCCTATTCCTGAAGGCTTAGTGTGGCCAAGCTCCTGTTTATGCTAGAGCCATAATTGAGACAGGGTCACAGGTCACTTTGCTGTACCATTCGTTTTACAACCGGTATTTGATGCATTTACCAGACGCCACTCAGTGCACAGGAGATCTGGGTCTTAGTGCATGTGATTATCCATATGATGGTTATTTGTCAGTGAAGCTAGAACTTTCGAAGGCTGCTGTGGGAGTGGCCGAGACTCTTGATACATTCGCGCTGGTTTGTCTGACTGTTGAGAGGGGTGGAGTTTCAATTCCTGTGGGGACAAATCCTCCTATTGTGAGGAGGCTCATGGGAGCCTGCAGGGAGAGAGCTTTTTGAAGACATTGTCCGTTCACCCCGTGTTTCGAGCTGCTTTCGAGGAAGTGTGTGGCCACACTGGGCCAGGTAATGAGCTTAGACAAGGGAGTGTGTAGTTCACCCAGTCAAAGCCAATTGTGTTCTGGCCAGGGAAGTAGCGAGATTTCCCGGAATGCCCGAGGCTGAGGCCCTCTTGATGGATGCTCCAGAAGACCACGAAGAGGAGTCGGGCATATCTGCTGGGGTACTGGTGAGGCCCGAACTGTAGAAGCCCTCAGTTGTGCAGGCGAACAGGATGGCAGTGGTTGTCAGAAACACTTCGAAGAGGGAGGTCAGCTTTCAAGTGGGGGATGACCCTGGCGCATCTTGTCCTGTAACAGTAATGTCTAGCATCCAAGGTCAAGTTAGAAAAGCGTTTAATTAGAGAAAGGGGAATTATGAGGCTATCAGGCAGGAACTTGGAAGCTTAAGTTGGGAACAGAGGTTCTCAGGGAAAGGTACGGAAGAAATATGGCAAATATTCAGGGGATATTTGTGTGGAGTTCTGCATAGGTACGTTCTAGTGAGGCAGGGAAGTTATGGTAGGGTACAGGAACCGTGGTGTACAAAGGCTGTAATAAATCTAGTCAAGAAGAAAAGAAAAGCTTACAGAAGGTTCAGAGAGCTAGGAAATGTTAGAGAACTGTAAGATTATAAGGCTAACAGGAACGAGCTTAAGAAGGAAATTAGCAGAGCCAGGAGGGGCCATGAGAACGCCTTGGTGAGCAGGATTAAGGAAAACCTCAAGGCATTCTACAAGTATGTGAAGAGCAAAAGGATAAAATGTGAAAGAATAGGACCTATCAACTGTGACAGTGGGAAAGTGTGTATGGAACCAAAGGAAATAGCAGAGGTACTTAATGAATATTTTGCTTCAGTATTCACTATGGAAAGGATCCTGGTGATTGTAGTGATGACTTGCAGCAGACTGAAAAGCTTGAGCATGTAGATGTTAAGAAAGAGGATGTGCTGGAGCTTTTGGAAAGCATCAAGTTGGATAAGTCACCGGGACCAGATGAGATGTACCCCAGACTACTGTGGGAGGCGAGGGCGGAGATTGCTGAGCCTCTGGCAATGATCTTTGCATCATCAATGGGGACGGGAGAGGTTCCAGGGGATTGGAGGGTTGTGGATGTTGTTCCTTTATTCAAGAAAGGGAGTAGAGATAGCCCAGGAAATTATAGACCAGTGAGTCTTACTTCTGTGGTTGGTAAGCTGATGGTGAAGATCCTGAGAGGCAGGATTTATGAACATATGGAGATGTATAATATGATTAGGAATAGTCAGCATGGCTTTGTGAAAGGCAGGTCATGCCTTACAAGCCTGATTGAATTTTTTGAGGATGTCACTAAACACATTGATGAAGGAAGAGCAGTAGATGTAGAGTATATAGATTTTAGCAAGACATTTGATAAGGTACCCCATGCAAGGCTTATTGAGAAAGTAACAAGGCATGGGATCCAAGGGGACATTGCTTTGTGGATCCAGAACTGGCTTGCCCACAGAAGGCAAAGGGTGGTTGTAGACGGGTCATATTCTGCATGGAGGTTGGTCACCAGTGGTGTGTCTCAGGGATCTGTTCTGGGATCCTTATTCTTCGGGATTTTTATAAATGACCTGGATGAGGAAGTGGAGGGATGGGTTAGTAACTTTGCTGATGACCCAAAGGTTGGGGGTATTGTGAACAGTGTGGAGGGCTGTCAGAGGTTACAGTGGGATATTGATATGATGCAAAACTGGGCTGAGAAGTGGCGGATGGAGTTCAACCCAGGTAAGTGTGAAGTGGTTCATTTTGGTAGGTCAAATATGATGGCAGAATATAGTATTTATGGTAAGATTCTTGACAGTGTGGAGGATCAGAGGGATCTTGGGGTCTGAGTCCATAGGACGCTCAAAGCAGCTGCACAGGTTGACGCTGTGGTTAAGAAGGCGTACGGTGCATTGGCCTTCATCAATCGTGGGATTTAATTTAGGAGCCGAGAGGTAATGCTGCAGCGATATAGGACCCTGGTCAGATCCCACTTGGAGTACTGTGCTCAGTTCTGGTCGCCTCACTACAGGAAGGATGTGGAACCCATAGAAAGGGTGCAAAGGAGACTTATTATGTTGCCTAGATTGGGGAGAATGCCTTATGAGAATAGGTTGAGTGAACTCGACCTTTTCTCGTTGGAGCGATGGAGGATGAAAGGCATTGATCATGTAGATAGTCAGAGGCTTTTTCCCAGGGCTGAAATGGCTGCCACAAGAGGGCACAGGTTTAAGGTGTTTGGGAGTAGGTACAGAGTAGATGTCAGGGGTAAGTTTTTTACACAGAGAGTGGTGAGTGCTTGGAATGGGCTGCCAGCAACGACGGTGGAGGCGGATACAACAGGGTCTATTATGAGACTTTTAGAAAGGTACATGGAGCTTAGAAAAATAGAGGGCTATGTGTAACCCTGATAATTTCTAAGGTAGGGACATGTTCGGCACAACTTTGTGGGCTGAAGGGCCTGTATTGTACTGTAGGTTTTCTATGTTTCTATGTCCCTGTATGACAAGCTGGGGAGAAACCATCTGCAAAAGGGAGAAAGTTGACCACTGAGTCATTCAACTTTGGGGACTCCCCAGTACCTGTGGGTTGGAAGACGAGGTTGGTAAGAAGATATTGAAGCTGGAAGGTGTCTTTTTCGCTGACGAGTTTGATGTGGGTTGTTCTAAGAGTACTCGCCACACTATCTGGGTGACCGAGGACACCCCATTTAGAAAGAGGTCGCTGCGATTAGCCCCTGCAGATGTGGAAGATGTTTCGCAGCATTTCTGTAAGTTGAGGGAAGCTGGGGTCATCACCAAGACCCAAAGCCCCTATAGTAGTGGCTTGAAAGGAGAATGGGAAGGTGCAGATGTGTGTGGACTATAGGACTATGAACAGGAGCACCGTCCCCAACCAGTATACTGTCCTGAGGATTGAAGCCTATCTGAGTGGTTCAGTGTGCTGGACTTGAGGAGTGGATATTACCAGATCCCCATGAGTGAGGCCGACTAAGAGAAGACGGCCTTTATATGTCCTCTGGGATTCTTTCAGATCAAAGGGATGCCCCAGGGCATCTCGGGAGCTCTTGCAACCTTCCAGCGGGCCATGGAGAAGACGGTGGGGGATATGAACTTGCTTGAAGTATTGTTGCATCTGGATGACCTGTGCTTGAGTCCACCTTGGAGGAACATGAAGCAAGGCTGCTGAAGGTGCTGGGCCGCCTGAAAGCTGGAGGGTTAAAACCTTCCCTGGACAAGTGCCAGTTCTACAAGATGTCTGTTAGCTATGTTGGGCATATAGTCTCTCAGGATGGAGTAGCTACAGATCCATCTAATATAGAGGTGGGGACCACATGACTAAGACCCCAGACTGTGAGTACTCTGTGCTCGTTCCTTGGGTTGTGTGGGTACTACCAGAGATTTGTGAAGTACTGCGCAAAAGTGAGTCATCCTTTAAATCAGCTTCTGTGTGGTTAGCCTCCCTTGGGGAAGAAAGGGAGGAGGACAAAAGGAGAGGAGGGTAAAGAGTACCTTAGCCCTTCACAGCCTTTTAGACTGAGGCAGGATGCGAAATGTGAAGAGGCCTTTCAGTCGCTGAAGGAGCTGCTGACCCAGGCACCTGTGCTGGCTTTTGCGGATTCCCAGTTGCCATATGTACTGCACATGGATGCCAGCAGAGAGAGCTTAGGGGGTGCCCTGTATCAGGATCAGGGCATCGGGTTGAGCCCTGTTGCATTTGTCAGGTGGAATCTGTCACTCTCTGATGAAAACTATTCCACACACAAGTTGGAGTTTCTGGCACTGAAATGAGCTGTGGTGGATAAGTTGAGTGACTACCTCTATGGTGCCAAGTTTGAGGGACAACAATCCACTAACTTAATCCTGACCTCAGCAAAATTAAATGCCACAGGTGGTTGGCGGCATTGTCTGCCTATGATTTTAGCCTGAAGTACTGGTCGGGAAGCAGGAACATGGATGCTGATGCTTTGTCCCGATGGACGCACCAAGGGCTGGACAGGGACGAAGAGTGGGAGAGCGTTCCTGCCCCGGGATTAAAAGCCGTGTGTCAGTTTTCCATCATGAGGAAGGCGAGGTGAGGATCGAGCAGTAGATCAATTGGGAGCTTCTGACGACGCCATTCCACAAGCTTACTGTAACCTGACTGCTCTGAAGACAAATCAGTTACTGGAATTGAGTCCTGGAGAAGTGGCAGTTGCTCAGAGAGATGACCCGGGCATCGGTACTATTCGGTCAGTAGTCAAAAAGGGAGACATGGCCCAAGCAGAGAAGACGAAACATACTGCGGTACCTCCATTACTGAGAGAATGTCCCAGATTGGAGTTGAGGAACCAGATCCTATACCAGGTCCCGTTGCCTCCAGACCAGCCTCGGCGTTCCCAGCTCGTGCTGTCTGAGAAGTATTGGAGGATCACGATGAAGTCACTTCATGATGTTTCTGGACATTTGGGAGTTGAAAAGACCTACAGATTGCTCAGAGATCAGTGCTTATGAGGGCCGCTCTTTGGAAGTACTCATGTAACAGAGTAACAAATCATGCAACATCCACCCAAACAGGGGGTTTAGGGTGAGTTTACACCTCAATCTCACACATTTGGCAGGGCCAGAGATTGTCTTCCCTAGACTTACACAGCCGACAGAACCTGAGTGTTTCACACCAAAATCGTGCTTTAAAATACAAACACATAAAAGAAGCAACGCCTCATCTAATGTTCTTGAAATTTATTGCTTATTTATTTATTCATTATTATTTTTATTTTCTCAACTCTAGCTGAAAAAACCTGAGGTATGGGCATGGCCAAGCATACTCATTTCTCAATAGCGAGGAACTTTCAGACTATTCTAATGCTGTTCAGTGTTGTGGCTTCCTGGTGACTTACATAGATATTGCTATGTAGGTCTAATAGTTGGAGATATTAATATTGGGACAGTATATATCCTGTTCAGGTTTCATAGTCTTTCAATTTCCTCTTTTCATTCAGCTTGCTTCCAGTCTTTTTCACTTACTGATTTCTGTATGTTATGTGTGTTTGGAATGGCAATTGTGTAGGCCTCTGTTAGTCTCCATAGACCATGGATTTGCACCTTGGAAAGTTTCTGGGGCGCAAGGTTTTTTTTATGGAAGACTGGCAGTTACCCAAGCTGCAAGTCTCCCCTCCACACCACCGATGTTGTCCAAGGGAAGGGCATTAGGACCCATACAGCTTGGCACCGGTGTCATCACAGAGCAATGTGTGGTTAAATGCTTTGCTCAAGGACACACACGCAGTCTCAGCCAAGGCTCGAACTAGCGATCTTCAGATCACCAGACGATCGCCTCAACCACTTGGCCACACGCCAACATGTTCTTGTTCTAAACAATTGTTCTTGCTTATCATGCTTATCATCTTGCTTATCACCTACCACCAGATATGAAGAGGAATAGACAGAGTGGACAGCCAGCGCCTCTTCCCCAGGGCACCACTGCTCAGTACAAGGGGACATTGCTTTAAGGTAAAGGGAGGGAGGTTCAAGGGGGATATTAGAGGAAGGTTTTTCACTCAGAGAGTGGTTGGTGCGTGGAATGCACTGCCTGAGTCAGTGGTGGAGGCAGATACACTAGTGAAGTTTAAGGGATTACTAGACAGGTAGATGGAGGGATTTAAGGTAGGGGGTTATATGGGAGGCAGGGTTTGAGGGTCGGCACAACATTGTGGGCCGAAGGGCCTGTACTGTGCTGTACTGTTCTATGTTCTAGGTAACATTATAGAATCACAGAACATTACAGCACAGAAACAGGCCTTTTGGCCCTTCTTAGCTGTGCCGAACCATTTTTCTGCCTTGTCCCACTGACCTGCACCTGGCCCACATCTCTCCAGACACCTCTCATCCATGTACCCGTCCAAGTTTTTCTTAAATGTTAAAGGTGAGCCCGCATTTACCACTTCATCTGGCAGCTCATTCCACACTCTCACCACTCTCTGTGAAGAAGCCCCCCCCCCCAATGTTCCCTTTAAGCTTTTCCCCCTTCACCCTTAACCCATGTCCTCTGGTTTTTTCTCCCCTGGCCTCAGTGGAAAAAGCCTGCTTGTATTCACTCTATCTATACCCATCATAATTTTATATACTTCTATCAAGTCTCCCCTCATTCTTCTACACTCCAGGGAATAAAGTCCTAACCTGTTCAACTTTCTCTGTAACTCAGTTTCTCAAGTCCCAACAACATCCTAGTAAACCTTCTCTGCACTCTTTCAAACTTATTAATATCCTTCCTGTAATTCGGTGACCAAAACTGCACACAATACTCCAAATTCGGCCTCACCAATGCCTTATACAACCTCACCATAACATTCCAAATCATATACTCAATACTTTGATTTATAAAGGCTGATGTACCTAAAGCTCCCTTTACTACCCTATCTACCTGTGACACCACTTTTAGGGAATTTTGTATCTGTATTCCTATCTTGGTTCTCTTCCGTTTACCTTGTATGTTCTACCTTGGTTTTTCCTTCCAAAGTGCAATACCTCACACTTGTCTGTATTAAACTCTATCTGCCATTTTTCAGCCCATTTTTCCAGCTGGTCCAGATCCCTCTGCAAGCTTTGAAAACCTTCCTCACTGTCCACTACACCTCCAATCTTCGTATCATCAGCACATTTGCTGATCCAATTTACCACATTATCATCCAGATCATTGATATAGACGAAAAATAACAATGGACCCAGCACTGATCCCTGTGGCACACCACTAGTCACAGACCTCCACTCAGAGTAGCAACCCTCCACTACCACTCTCTGACTTCTCCCATTGAGCTAATGTCTAATCCAATTTACTACCTCACCATGTATACCTAGCGACTGAATCTTCCTAACTAACCTTGTCAAAGGCCTTACTGAAGTCCATGCAGACAACATCCACTGCCTTCCCTTCATTCACTTTCCTGGTAACCTCCTCGAAAAACTCTAATAGATTTGTTAAACATGACCTACCACGCACAAAGCCACGTTGAATCTCCTTATTAAGTCCCTGTCTATCTAAATACTTGTAGATCCTATTTCTTAGTACTCCTTCCAATAATTTACCTACTACTGATGTCAAACTTACCGACCTATAATTTCCCGGATTACTTTTAGAGCCTTTTTTAAACAACGGAACAATATGAGCTATCTACATTTATCTAAACAACACACACAAAATGCTGGTGGAACACAGCAGGCCAGGCAGCATCTATAAGGAGAAGCACTGTCGACATTTCGGGCCGAGACCCTTCGCCAGGACTAACTGAAAGGAAAGTTAGTAAGAGATTTGAAAGTAGTGGGGGGAGGGGGAAATGCAAAATGATAAGAGAAGACCAGAGGGGGTGGGATGAAGCTAAAAGCTGGAAAGGTGATTGGCGAAAGTATACCACACCAGCCGACTCACAGGAGAAGTGTTGCCTCACCTGGAAGGACATCTGCCCTCACCCAATCCACCCGCCACCCCACTTGGGATAGGGTTCCCCTTGTCCTCATACCACCCCACCAGCCTCCAGGTCCAACGTATAATTCTCCGTAACTTCCGCCACCTCCAACGGGATCCCACTACCAAGCACATCTTTCCTTCCCCCTGCCTTTCTGCTTTTCGCAGGGATCGCTCCCTACGCGACTCCCTTGTCCACTCATCCCCCCCATCCCTTCCCACCGATCTCCCTCCTGGCACTTATCCTTGCAAGCGGAACAAGTGCTACACCTGCCCTTACACTTCCTCCCTCACCACCATTCAGGGCCCCAGACAGTCCTTCCAGGTGAGGCGACACTTCACCTGTGAGTCGGCTGGTGTGGTATACTGCGTCCGGTGCTCCCGGTGTGGCCTTTTATATATTGGTGAGACCCGACGCAGACTGGGAGACCGTTTCGCTGAACACCTACGCTCGGTCCGCCAGAGAAAGCAGGATCTCCCAGTGGCCACACATTTTAATTCCACGTCCCATTCCCATTCTGACATGTCTATCCATGGCCTCCTCTACTGTCAAAATGAATCCAAACTCAGGTTGGAGGAACAACACCTTATATATCGGCTGGGTAGCTTCTAACCTGATGGCATGAACACTGACTTCTCTAACTTCCATTAATGCCCCTCCTCCCCTTCTTACCCCATCCCTGACATATTTAGTTGTTTGCCTGTTCTCCATCTCCCTCTGGTGCTTCCCCCCCTCACCCTTTCTTTCTCCCGAGGCCTCCCGTCCCATGATCCTTTCCCTTCTCCAGCTCTGTATCACTTTCGCCAATCACCTTTCCAGCTTGTAGCTTCATCCCACCCCCTCCGGTCTTCTCCTATCATTTCACAATTCCCCCTCCCCCCACTACTTTCAAATTTCTTACTATCTTTCCTTTCAGTTAGTCCTGACGAAGGGTCTCGGCCCGAAACACCAACAGTGCTTCTCCTATAGATGCTGCCTGGCCTGCTGTGTTCCACCAGTATTTTGTGTGTGTTGTTTGAATTTCCAGCATCTGCACATTTCATCGTGTTTGCTACATTTATCTACTCTGATTTGCCTCAAGATAGCAAGCACCTCCTGCTCTTCAATCTGTATAGGTTCCATGACCTCACTACTTGTTTTCCTTATTTTAGAAGGCATGGGATCCAGGGAAGTTTGGCCAGGTGGATTCAGTATTGGCTTGCCTGCAGAAAGCAGAGGGTCGTGGTGGAGGGAGTACAGGAGGAGTGTGGAGGAGCAGAGGGATCTGGGGATACATGTCCACAGATCCCTGAAAGTTGCCTCACAGGTAGATAGGGTAGTTAAGAAAGCTTATGGAGTGTTAGCTTTCATAAGTTGAGGGATACAGTTTAAGAGTCGTGGGGTAATGATGCAGCTCTATAAAACTCTGGTTAGGCCACATTTGGAGTACTGTGTCCAGTTCTGGTCGCCTCACTATAGGAAGGATGTGGAAGCATTGGAAAGGGTACAGAGGAGATTTACCAGGATGCTGCCTGGTTTAGAGAGTATGCATTATGATCAGAGATTAAGGGAGCTAGGGCTTTATTCTCTGGAGAGAAGAAGGATGAGAGGAGACATGATAGAGGTATACAAGATATTAAGAGAGGACAGCCAGTGCCTCTTCCCCAGGGCACCACTGCTCAATACAAGAGGACATGGCTTTAATGTAAAGGGTGGAAAGTTCAAGGGGGATATTAGAGGAAGGTTTTTTACTCAGAGAGTGGTTGGTGCGTGGAATGCAGTGCCTGAGTCAGTGATGGAGGCAGATACACTAGTGAAATTTAAGAGACTACTAAACAGGTATATGGAGGAATTTAAGGTGGAGGGTTTAAGGGTCAGCACAACATTGTGGGCCAAATAGCCTGTACTGGGCTGTATTGTTCTTTGTTCTATAGGTAAGCCTAGTAATTTCTAAGGTAGGGACATATTCGGCACAGCTTTGTAGGTCGCAGGGCCTGGATTGTGCTGTAGGTTTTCTATGTTTTCTATTATTTCCATTGACTCCATGCCAGTTTCCTTAGTAAATACAGACGCAAAAAACCCATTTAAGATCTCCCACATTTCTTTTGGTTCTATACATAGCCGACCACTCTGATCTTCAAGAGGACCAAGTTTATCCCTCACTATCCTTTTGCTCTTAATATACCTGTAGAAACTCTTTGGATTAGCCTTCACCTTGACTGCCAAAGCTACCTCATGTCTTCTTTTAGCCCTCCTGATTTCTTTCTAAGTATTTTTTTGCACTTTTTATACTCTTCAAGTATCTTATTTGCTCCCTGTTTCCTATACATGTCATATATCTCTCTCTTCTTTATCAGAGTTCCAATATCCCTAGAGAATCAAGATAGGAATACAGATACAAAATTCCCTAAAAGTGGCGTCACAGGTAGATAGGGTAGTAAAGAGAGCTTTAGGTACATTGGCCTTTATAAATCAGAGTATTGAGTATAAGAGTTGGAATATTGTGATGAGGTTGTATAAGGCATTGGTGAGGCTGAATTTGGAGTATTGTGTACACTTTTGGTCACCAAATTACAGGAAGGATATTAATAAGGTTGAAAGAGTGCAGAGAAGGTTTACAAGGATGTTGCCAGGACGTGAGAAACTGAGTTACAGGGAAAGGTTGAATAGGTTAGGACTTTATTCCCTGGAGCGTAAGAGAATGAGGGGTGATTTGATAGAGGTGTATAAAATTATGATGGGTATAGATAGAGTGAATGCAAGCAGGCTTTTTCCACTGAGACTATTGGAGAAAAAAACCAGAGGACATGGTTAAGGGTGAAGGGGAGTTTAAAAGGAACATTGGGGGGGGCTTCTTCACACAGAGAGTGGTGGGAATGTGGAATGAGCTGCCAGATGAAGTTGTAAATGCGGGCTCACCTTTAACATTTAAGAAAAACTTGGACAGGTACATGTTTGAGAGGTGTATGGAGGGATATGGGCCAGATGCAGGTCAGTGGGAATAGGCAGAAAAATGGTTCGGCACAGCAAAGAAAGGCCAAAAGGCCTGTTTCTGTGCTGTAATGTTCTATGATTCCTTATTCTTATTCACTTTGCATTTAATCCTGACAGAAACATACAAACTCTGCACTCTCAAAATTTCTCCTTTGAAGGCCTCCCACTTACCAACGAAGTCCTTGCCACAGAACAACCTGTCCCAATCCACGCTTTTTAGATCCTTTCTCATTTCTTCATAATCGGCCTTTTTCCAGTTTAGAACCTCAACCTGAGGACCAGATCTATCTTTATCCATGATCAAGTTGAAACTAATGGAGTTATGACCATTGGAACCAAAGTGTTCCCCTACACACACTTCCGCCACCTGTCCTAACTCGTTTCCTAATAGGAGATCTAATAATGCATCCTCTCTAGTTAGTACCTCTATATATCGATTTAGAAAACTTTCCTGGACACAGTTTACAAATTCTAATCCATCTAGACCTTTAACAGTATGGGAGTCCCAATCAATACGTGGAAAATTAAAATTCCCTACTATCACAACTTTGTTTCCTGCAGTTGTCTGTTATCTCTCTGCAGATTCGCTCCTCCAATTCACGCTGATTATTGGGTGGTCTATAATAATAACCCCATTAATGTGGTCATACCTTTCCTGTTTCTCAGCTCCACCCATATGGCCTCAGTAGACAAGCCCTCTAATCTGTCCTGCCGAAGCACTGCTGTAATATTTTCCCTGACTAGCAAAGCCACCCCCCCCCCCCCCCCACCCTCCATCCCTCTGCCTCTATCACGTCTGAAACATCGGAGCCCTGGAACATTGAGCTGCCAGTCCTGCCCCTCCTGTAGCCAAGTTTCAGTAATGGCTATGATGTCATAATTCCATGTGTCAATCCAGGCCCTCAGCTCTACTGCCTTTCCCACAATACTCCTTACAATGAAATAGACACACCTCAGAAGATTATTACCACCACACACAACCCTTCTATTTGTGACTTTGCATGAAACTTTAACATCATTTATTTTCATCCCCACTCCACTATCTACTCTGGCACTCTGGTTCCCATCCCCCTGCAAATCTAGTTTAACCCCCCCCCCCCATAGCTCTAACAAACCTCCCTGCAAGGATATTGGTCCCCCTGTAGTTCAGGTGTAACCCGTCTCTCTTGTACAGGTCCCACCTGCCCCAGAAAAGTTCCCAATGATACTGAAATCTGAAACCCTGCCCTGTACACCAGTTCCTCAGCCATGAGTACATCCTATTCTTACCCTCAGTGGCACGTGGCACAGATAGCACGAGAGATAATCCTGAGATTACCACCCTCGAGGTCCTGTTTTTAAACTCCTACCAAGCTCTCTATAATTCTTAAGGACCTCCTCACTCTTACTTCCTACGTCATTGGTACCGATGTGTACCTTGACATCTGGCTGCTCACCCTCCCATTTTGGAATGCTGTACACGCGATCAGAGACATCCCTGACCCTGGCACCCGGGAGGCAACAAACCATCCTGGAGCCCCTGTCGCAACCACAGAACCTCCTGTTTGTACCTCTATCGAGTCCTCTATTGCTACCGCTCTCCTCTTCTTCCACCCTCCCTTCTGCACTGCAGAATCAGACTCAGTGCCAGAGATCTGGCTTCCGCAGATCTTGTCCCAGGTAAGTTAGCCCCCCCCCCCCCCCAATAGTATCTAACTCGGTATACTTGTTGTTGAGGGGAATGGCCACAGGGGAGCCCTGCTCTACCTGCCATCTCCCCTTCCCTCACCTGACGGTAATCCAATTACCTGTGTGCTGCTCCTTTGGCGTAACTGCCTCCCTGTAGCTACTATCTATAAACTCCTCATTCTCCCTAATGATCCGGAGGTCATCCAGCTCCTGCTCCAGTTCCCTAACGCGGTTTGTTAGGAGCTGCAGCTGGATGCACTTCCTGCAGGTTTCGTTGTCAGGGACACCAGAAGTCTCCCTGACTTCCCGCATCCTGCAAGAGGAGCATTCCAACATCCTGCCTGGCATTCTCTCTACTCTAAACAAACAAAACAAAACTTACCGGAACCTACCCTCGCCTCTGCCTGTTCACACCGAAGCCTGTTGAGCCAAAGCCGTCCCACTCTGACTCAGTCCACTCCGACAATGCCCACTGTATATGGTGGTCTTTTTTTTAAACCTCCTTTTTAAACCTTTGGCACACTTTGTCACATGCCTGTGCAGTCTAGCCTCTTTTCCCCGATCAGTTTTTTTTAAAATGATTTCTCTCCGGGATGCCTTTACTTCTTCACTCTCCGCCTCTTGCTTCGATTATATCAGACGATTATTATGGATTGTTCTATCTGTAATAATGGGTCAGTCATAATATAATTTGTGAGACTCTGACTCTGTAACTGGATCAGACCTGTATTTATAGTAAGGTATGGTGTCTTTTATGAGTTTGTATTTTATAGCAAGATTTTGTTGAAAGATGTTTTCTACTTGATTGTTCCTGTGTATGTAACCAGATTGAGTAACCAGGATCCTGTAACGTATTGGATTGTTTCTGGTTTTTCTTGGCATTGTCTGAATTTATCATTTGAATTTGTTTTTTTTTAATGTATTTTTGATAATTTTTGTGTTAACCACCTGGTCCTGTATTGCCAGAAGGAACCCCTCTGTTTCTGGGAAGAGGTCTGCAGCTCTGAGCCAGGAGCTTGACCTTGTCAACATATTGCTGTCCAGATCATAAGAGATGACTTCCATTGGTTAACTTTTTCTTCTACAATGATGGATTTCAGCAAGGCATTTGATAAGGTACCCCATGCAAGGCTTATTGAGAAAGTAAAGTGGCATGGGATCCAGGGAGACATTGCTTTGTGAATCCAGAACTGGCTTGCCCACAGAAGGCAAGGAGTGGTTGTAGATGGGTCATATTCTGCATGGAGGTCAGTCACCCATTCAGGGATCTGTTCTGGAACCCTTCCTCTTCGTGATTTTTATAAATGACCTGGATGAGGAAGTGGAGGGATGGGTTAGTAAGTTTGCTGATGAGACAAAGGTTGAAGGTATTATGGATAGTGTGGAGGGCAGTCAGAGGTTACAGTGGGACATCGATAGGATGCAAAACTAGGCTGAGAAGTGGCAGATAGAGTACAACCCAGATAAGTGTTCATTTCAGTAGTTCAAATATGATGGCAGAGTATAGTGTTAATGGTAAGACTCTTGGCAGTGTGGAGGATCAGAGAATCTTGTGGTCCGAGTCCATAGGACACTCAAAGCTGCTGCGCAGGTTGACTCTGTGGTTAAGAAGGCATACAGTGTATTGGCCTTCATGGGATTGAGTTCAAGAGCCGAGAGATAAAGTTGCAGCTATATAGGACCCTGGTCAGACCCCACCTGGAGTACTGTGCTCAGTTCTGGTCGTCTCACTACAGGAAGGATGTGGAAACTACAGAAAGGGTGCAGAGGAGATTTACAAGGATGTTGCCTGGATAGGGGAGCATACTTTATGAGATTAGGTTGAGTGAACTTGGCCTTTTCACCTTGGAGTGACGGAGGATGAGAGGTGACCTGATAGAGGTGTAGAAGATAATGAGAGGCATTGATCGTGTGGATAATCAGAGGCTTTTTCCCAGGGCTGAAATAACTAGCACAGGATGGCATAGTTTTAAGGTGCATGGAAGTAGGTACAGAGGAGATGTCAGGACTAAGTTTTTTTTACGCAGAGAGTGGTGAGTGTGTGGAATGGACCACTGCTGGTGGTGGTGGAGGCGGAAACAATAGGGTCCTTTAAGATAGAATAGGTACATGGAGCTTAGAAAAATAGAGGGCTATGGGTAACCCTAGGTAATTCTAAACTAAGTACATGTTCAGCACAGCATTGTGGGCTGAAAGGCCTGTATTGTGCTGTAGGTTTTCTATGTTTCTATGATAATTTCGTCATTTTTCTGAGTTGTGTTCTCATTTAAGTTTAGTGGTGTGTACTTATCAGAATTGCATATGCTCACGTGAAGTGCTGAATACTGTTTTTGTTGATGAAAATATATCCTTAGAAGTCTTACCTGACTGTTGTGTAAATTTTTGTGTCTGTTGTTCCTCTTCCTCCTTCTGCTCTAGGTAGCATTAATCTAAGTGCGTTCAAGTGTACACTGTGTTTTGTAAAATTTGTCATTTCAGTTCTTATTTTACTTCATAAATTTTCCAGATCGGTTTGGACCAAGATATTATACCAAAAGAATGCATTAATGTAGCGAAAGTGTTTATTGCTTTTTTAATAATTTTACTGTTGAGCTCTGTTTGGCAAATTTTCTTCAGCCTTGAAGTAAATTCTGTCAAAAGTTTTCCCTTTGTCACACTATGATCTATTTTCTTTGCTTGTGGATATCCCAGATACCGATCTTTTTCATATTCATCCATCGGTTGTATTTCATCCTGCTGCTCTGTTTTCTATTCTATTGGCTCTATTGCACTGTTCTTTATGTTTGCACTTATCCAGCCCAAAGTTCATGTTTATATCTTTTGAAAATACTATTTGGATTAGTTTAGTTTTACTGATGAAGGAGCATACAATTTCAAATCACCTATGTATAGAAGGTGTGTCAATGTATATATTCATTTGGTTGATTTGACACTCTATTTTCATCTGATTCAGTAAATTAGAGAGCTAGACAAAACCATAGTGGCATCTTAGAGTTGCCCTGAAAAAGGCCTTGGTTTATTTTGAAAACGGTGATTGTTCTTTTTTGGTTGTTAATAGATAGGGAGATTACAGTACACCAGTGATTCATCAGATGTTGTAGGAATTTCACATACTGGGTGGTTTATATATATTAAGAACTTCTATTAACCATGAGTTTGGGTACAGAATCAAATGCTTTTTTCATTAACAACATGAAAGATTGCTTTTCCTTTATTATTATTATTTTTATTATTATTTATATTTTTCTTTCATTTTGTATTTGCATAGATTGTTCTCTTTTGCACATTGGTTGGTTCTCTGTCCTATTGGGAGCAATCTTTCATTGATTCTATTGTATTTCTTGTATTTACTGTGAATGCCCACACAAAAATGGATCTCAGGGTACTTCAACAATAGTTATTTGCACTTTGAAATACTGGCAAATTTCTACATTCTAACTGGTTGTATCACTATCTGGTATGGACGGGCCACTGCCTACCTTCGGCAAAACCTGCAGAGGGTTGTAAACTCCGCCAGGCTCCATCATGTCACCAGCCTCCCAGCACTGACTACACCTTCAAAAGCTAAAGAAGGTCAAATCCATCAATAAGGACCCCCACAGCCCAGGACAGGCCCTCAAGATAAAGACCTGTTAAAGAGCGTACAGTGCAGAGCAGTGACAGAGTAATACACAGATGGCATAAGGGTTAACTAGAATGATTAACTGTACAAACAGAGACTGAGATTACCATAATGATGGGACAGCATGTAACATTATCACAGGACAAGGAGTGATGTAAAGACCATAAAACAGAGGCCATTCAGTCTGCTCCACCATTCCATCATGGCTGATTCCGGATCCCACTCAACCACATACACTTGCCTTCTTGCCATATCCTTTGATACCCTGACTGATCAGGAAACTAACTACTACTGCCCTATATATACCCACAGACTTGGCCTCCACCACAGTTTGTGGCAGAGCATTCCACAGATTCACTACTCACTGGCTAAAAAAATTCCTCCTTACCTCTGTTCTAAAAGATTGCCACTCAGTTTTGAGGCTGTGCCCTCTAGATCTGGATACCCCCATCATAAGAAACATCCTCTCCACATCCACCCTATCTAGTCCTTTCAACATTCAGTAGGTTTCAATGAGATCCTCCCGCATTCTTCTGAATTCCAGTGAGTACAGGCCCAAAGCTGCCAAACACTCCTCATATGTTAACCTTTTCATTCCCGGAATCATCCTCGTCAATCTCCTCAGGACTCCCTCCAATTACAACACATCCTTTCTGAGATATGGGGCCCAAAACTGTTGACAATACTCCAAGTGAGGCCTGACTGGTGTCTTATAAAGCCTCAGTATTACTCCTTACTTTTATATTCTATTCCCCTTGCAATAACTGCTAATATTACCTTCTTTACCACAGAATCAATCTGTAAATTAACCTTCTGTAAGTCTTGCACGAGGACTCCTAAGCCTCTCTGCACCTCTTATGTTTGAACCTTCTCCCCATTTAGATAATATTCTGCACTATTGTTCCTTTTACCAAAATGCATTTTCATATGTTTCCCAGCACTGTATTCCATCTGACAGTTTTTTGCCCATTCTTCAAATTTGTCTAAGTCCTGCTGCAATCACATTGCTTCCTCAGCACTACCTACCCCTCCTCCTATCTTCATATCATCTGCAAACTTTGCCACAAAGCCATCAATTCCATTAACCAAATCATTGACAAACAATGTGAAAAGTAGTGGTCCTAATAGTGACCCCTAGTCACTGGCAGCCAACCAGAAAAGGTCTCTTTTATTCCCACTCGCTGCCTCCTGTCTGTCAGCCATTCCATTATCCATGCCAGTATCTTTCCTGCAATGCCATAGAATTGATCTTGTTAAGCAGCGTGATCACAGGACCATCGCAGCAGGAGGAGGAGCGAGGGGCTCGGGAGAGCGCTGAGTGCAGGGAAGCAGCTGAGGAGCTGAGGTGAATGTGCTTTAAACGGAGCGTGGACGGCAACTGAAGGGTTAAATAGTGTTGATTAGTTGATTAGAGGGAGTGAGTACTTGAGATAATTGGCATAGACAAATAAAAGGAGGGGTAACTGAAGAGGAGCAGCCAGTGTGTGAGTGACTCAGGACAGGAGTAGAGCGTTGAGGCTTTGGCGAGCAGAGGCTGAGGATGAACTTGGTCCTGGTCAGGTAAGGCCAGGTAAGTTCCTTTAATTAATTTAATTAACTTAGGAGTAGGTAATGGAGGCAGCAGGTAGGGCAGTTGAGTGCTCCGTTTGCAGTATGTGGGAAGTCAGGGTGAGCACAATTGTCCCTGATGATTACACCAGCAAAAGGTGCATCCAGCTGCAGCTCCTGACAAACTGTGTTAGGGAAATGGAGCTGGATGAACTTCAGATCATTTGTGAGGCAGAGGCAGAGGCAGAAATAGAAGTTTCAGGAAGACAGTCACCCCTAGGAGTCAGGAGACAGGTAACTGGGTGACTGTCAGGAGAGGGAAGGGGAATAGACAGAAGGAGCAGAGCACCCTTGGACAAGTTGTAGTGGTTGTGTCTCTGGCACCGAGACTAGACCCTCAGCTAAGAAAGGAAGGAGGGAAAAGAGGAGAGCAGTAGTGATAGGGGATTTGATAGTTAGGGGGACAGGTAAGAGGTTCTGTGGGAGAGATTGAGATTCCCGGATGGTCTGTTGCCTCCCTGGCGCCAGGGTCCACGAAATCTCAGATACAGTTCTCGGTATTCTCAGTAGGGAGGGTAAGCAGCCAGTTGTCGTGGTCCATGTAGGGACCAATGACATGGATAGGAAGGAGGAGGAGGTCCAGCAAAAAGGGTTTAGGGACAGGACCTCTAGGGTTGCAACCTCAGGATTGCTACCTGTGCCATGTGCAACCCTAACTTTCCACATATTGACTGGGACTCCCATACTTAAAGGGCTAGATGACTTGGAGTTTGTCAAAAGTGTTCAGGAAAGTTTTCTAAATCAATATACAGAGGTACCTATGAGAGAGGATGCAATACTTGATCTCCTATTAGGGAACCAGACAGGTCAGGTGACAGAAGTATGTGTAGGTGAACATTGTGGGTCTAGTGACCATAATGTCATTAGTTTCAAGTTAATTATGGATAAGGATAAGTCTGGTCCTCAAGCTGAGGTTCTAAATTGGAGAAGGGCCAGTTTTGAGGAAATGAGAAAGGATCTAGGAAGAGTGGATTGGAATAAGTTGTCTTCTGGCAAGGATGTGTTCAGTCAGCGGAAGGCCTTCAAAGGCAAAATTTTGAGAGGGTAGAGTCTGCATGCTCCTGCCAGGATTAAAGGCATATTTAACAGGCATAGGGAGCCTTGGTTTTCAAGGGATGTTGGCGATCTGGTTAAGAAAAAGAGAGAGGTGTATAGTAGGTATAAGCAAAAAGGAACAAATGAGGTACTTGAAAAGTATAGAAAATGTAAGAAAATACTAAAGAAGGAAATCAGGAAGGTGAAAAAAAGACATGAGGTTGCTTTGGCAGATAATGTGAAGGTAACCCCAAAGGGTTTCTACAAGTATATTAAGAGCAAAAGGACAGTAAGGGACAAAATTGGTCCCCTAGAAGATCAGAGTGGTCACCTATGTGTAGAGCCTCACGAGATGGGGGAGATCTTAGGTTGAAGGAAAAGGTTAAAAGTTTGAGAGAGCCATGGTTTTCAAGGGATATTGGAAACTTGGTTTGGAAAAAGAGAGATCTACAATAAATATAGGCAGCATGGAGTAAATGAGGTGCTCAAGGAATATAAAAAATGTAAAAAGAATCTTAAGAAAGAAATTAGAAAAGCTAAAAGAAGATAGGAGGTTGCTTTGGCAAGTAAGGTGAAAATAAATCTGAAAGGATTCTACAGTTACATTAATAGCAAAAGGATAGTAAGAGATAAAATTGGTCCCTTAGAGAATCAGAGTGGACAGCTATGTGTGGAGTCAAAAGAGATGGGGGAGATTTTGAACAATTTCTTTTCTTCGGTATTCACTAAGGAGAAGAATATTGAAATGTGTAAGGTAAGGGAAACAAGTAGGGAAGTTATGGAAACTATGACGATTAAAGAGGAGGAACTGCTGGCACTTTTAAGGAATAGAAAAGTGGATAAATCTCCGGTCCTGACAGGATCTTCCCTAGGACCTTGAGGGAAATTAGTGTAGAAATAGCAGGGGCTCTGACAGAAATATTTCAAATGTCATTAGAAATGGGGATGGTGCCAGAGGATTGGCGTATTACTCATGTTGTTCCATTGTTTAAAAAGGGTTATAAGAGTAAACCTAGCAATTATAGGCCTGTAAGTTTGACGTCAGTGGTGGGTAAATTAATGGAAAGTATGCTTAGAGATGGTACATATAATTATATGGATAGACCGGGTCTGATTATGAACAGTCAACATGGATTTGTGTGTGGAAGGTCATGTTTGACAAATCTTATTAAATGTTTTGAAGAGGTTACTAGGAAAGTTGACATGGATAAAGCAGTGGATGTTGTCTATATGGACTTCAGTAAGGCCTTTGACAAGGTTGCACAGAAAGTTAGTTAGGAAGGTTCAATCGTTAGGTATTAATATTGAAGTAGTAAAATGGATTCAACAGTGGCTGGATGGGAGATGCCAGAGAGTAGTGGTGGATAACTGTTTGTCAGGTTGGAGGCCGGTGACTAGTGGTGTGCCTCAGGGATTTGTACTGGGTCCAATGTTGTTTGTCATATACATTAATGATCTGAATGATGAGATGGTAAATTGGATTAGTAAGTATGCAGTAAGTAAGTGGCGTTGTGGATAATGAAGTAAGTTTTCAAAGTTTGCAGAGAGATTTAGGCCAGTTAGAAGAGTGGGCTGAGCAATGGCAGATGGAGTTTAATGCTGATAAGCGTGAGGTGCTACATTTTGGTAGGAATAATCAAAATAGGACATACATGGTAAATTCAGATTCAGTTTATTGTCATTTAGAAACCACAAATACAATGCCGTTTTAAAAAAAAAATGAGACAACGTTCCTCTAGAATGATATCACAGAAGCATATGACGAAACAGACTAAATGGTAGGGCATTGACGAATGCAGTAGAACAGAGTGATCTATGAATAATGGTGCATAGTTCCCTGAAGGTGGAATCTCATGTGGATAGGGTGGTGAAGAAAGCTTTTGGTATGCTGGCCTTTATAAATCAGAGCATTGAGTATAGGAGTTGGGATGTAATGTTAAAATTGTACAAGGCATTGGTGAGGCCAAATTTGGAGTATTGTGTGCAGTTCTGGTCACCGAATTATAGGAAAGTTGTCAACAAAATAGAGTACAGAGGAGATTTACTAGAATGTTAACTGGGTTTCAGCACCCAAATTACTTACAGAGGAAGGTTGAACAAGTTAGGTCTTTATTCTTTGGAGCGTAGAGGGTTGAGGGGAGACTTGATAGAGGTATTTAAAATTATGAGGGGGATAGATAGAGTTGACATGGATAGGCTTTTTCCACTGAGCAGGGGAGATTCAAACAAGAGGACATGAGTTGAGAGTTAGGGGGCAGAAGTTTAGGGGTAACATGAGGGGGAATTTTTTACTCAGTGGTAGCTGTGTGGAACAAGCTTCCAGTAGAAGTGGTAGAGGCAGGTTCGATTTTTGTCACTTAAAGTAAAATTGGATAGGTATATGGACAGGAAAGGAATGGAGGGTTATGGGCTGAGAGCGGGTCATTGGGACTAGGTGAGAGTAAGCGTTCAGCATGGACTGGAAGGGCCGAGATGGCCTGTTTCCGTGCTGTAATTGTTATATGGTTATCTTAAAAGGTTTTTTTGCACCAGTATTTACTCAGGAAACTGGCATAGCGTATATGGAAGGAAGGGAAACAAGCAATAGTGTCATGGAGCATATATATTAAAGAGGAGGAGGTGCTTGCTGCCTTACAGCGAATAAAGGTAGATGTATCCCCTGGGCCTGACATGATATTTCCTCGGACTTTTTAAGACAGACTAGTGTAGAAATTGTAGGGGCCCTGGCAGAAATATTTAAAATGTGTGCAGTATGGTGCCAGAGGATTGGAAAGTAGCTCATGTTGTTCCATTGTTTAAAAGAGGCTCCATAAGTAAGCCAGGTAATTACAGGCCAGTGAGCCTGACATCAGTAGTAGGTAAATTATTGGAAGGTGTTCTGAGAGATCAGATATACAAGTATTTGGACAGCCAAGGGCTGATTAAGGATAGTCAGCATGGCTTTGTGCATGGTAGATCGTGTTTAATGAAGTTTTTTGAGGTGGTTACCAAGAAAATAGATGAAGGAAAGGCTGTGGATGTTGTCTACATGGACTTTAGTAAGGCCTTTGACAAGGTCCCACATGGGAGGTTAGTTCAGAAGGTTCAGACACTAGGTATCCATGGAGAGGTTGTAAACTGGATTTGAAATTGGCTGTGTGGGAGAAGACAGAGTGGTAGTGGATGATTGCTTCTCAGAATGGAGGCCTGTGACTAGTGGTGTACCTCAGGGATCTGTGCTGGGACCATTGTTGTTTGTTGTCTATATCAATGATCTAGATGATAATTGGATCAGCAAGTTTGCTGATGACACTGAAATTGGACAGCGAGGAAAGCTTTCAAAGCTTGCAGAGGGATCTGGACCACTTGAAAAATGGGCTAGAAAATGGCAGATGGAATTTAATGCAGACAAGTGTGAAGTGTTGCATTTTGGAAGGACAAATCAAGGTAGGACATGCACAGTAAATGGTAGGGTACTGAAGAGTGCAGAGGAACAAAGGGATCTGGGAGTTCAGATACATAATTTCCTGAAAGTGGCATCACGGGTAGACAGGGTTGTTAAGAAGGCTTTTGGCATCCTGGCATTCATAAATCAAAGTATTGAGTATAGGAGTTGGGATGTAACGGCGAGATTGTATAATGATGAGGCCAAATTTGGAGTATTGTGCGCAGTTCTGGTCACCTAACTATAGGAAGGATATCAATAAGATTTAAAGAGTACAGAGAAGATTTACTAGGATGTTGCCGGGTCTTCAGGAGTTGAGTTACAGGGAAAGATTGAACAGGTTATGACTTTATTCCTTGGAACATAGAAGAATGAGGAGGGATTTGATAGAGGTTTGATAGAGGTTTACAAGCTTTTTTAGGTATGTGAAGAGAAAGAAGATAGTTAAGAACAATGTTGGGCCCTTGAAGAATGAATTGGGTGAAATTGTTATGGGAAACAGAAATGGCAGAAGAATTTAATAAGTACTTTAGATCTGTCTTCACTAAGGAAGACACAAGCAATCTCCCAGATGTATGGATGGGCCAAGGACATAGGGTAACAGAGGAAATGGAACAGATTGACATTAGGAAGGAAACGGTGATGAGTAGACTGATGATTCACGAGGTTAATTCCTGGCATGTCTGGACTGTCTTACGCAGAGAGGTTAGAGAGACTGGGCTTGTACACGCTGGAATTAAGGAGATTGAGAGGGGATCTGATTGAAACATAAGATTATTAAGGGATTGGACAAGATAGAGGCAGGAAATATGTTCCAGATGCTGGGAGAGTCCAGTACCAGAGGGCATGGTTTGAGAATAAGGGGTAGGTCATTTAGGACAGAGTTAAGGAAAAACTTCTTCTCCCAGAGAGTTGTGGGGGTCTGGAATGCACTGCCTCAGAAGGTAGTAGAGGCCAATTCTCTGGATGCTTTCAAGGAGGAGCTAGATAGGTATCTTATGGATAGGGGAATCAAGGGATATGGGGACAAGGCAGGAACCGGGTATTGATCAGCCATGATCTCAAAATGGCGGTGCAGGCTCGAAGGGCCGAATGGTCTACTTCTGCACCTATTGTCTAAAATTATGAGGGGTATAGACAGTAAATGCAAGTAGGCTCTTTCCACTTAGATTAGGAGAGATAAATATGAGAGGACATGGCTTTAGGGTGAAAGGGGAAAGGTTTAGGGGGAACATTAGGGGGAACTTCACTCAGAGTGGTGGGACTGTGGAACGAGCTGCCATCTTACGTGGTAAGTGCAGGTTCACTCAAGTTTTAAGAATAAATTGGATAGATACATGGATGGGAGAGGTCTGGAGGGTTATGGACTGGGTGCAGGTCAATGGGACTAGCGGAATAAAGTTTCAGCACAGACTAGAAGGGCCGAATGACCTGTTTTCTGTGTTGTAGTGTTCTATGGTTCTAAGCAGCCTTGTGTGAGGCATCTTGTCAAACGCCTTCTGAAAATCCAAATAAGTGACATCTTGTTACTTCCTTGATGAACCTAAACAGGTTTCTCGAGTGAATCTGCAGATGCTGGAAATGAATAAAAACAGAAAATGCTGGCAGAACTCAGCAGGCCAGACAGCATCTATGGGAGGAGGTAGCGACGATATTTCGGGCTGAAACCCTTCATCAGGAGTGAAGTAACATGGGATGGTCCCCCTTACCCCATCCCTATCTATAATTTTAGTCCGGTTCTCTTTCTCTCTCTTTCCCCCCTCACTATAATCTCCCCCCAACCCTATCTTTCTCTTTTATTTCCCATAATTCTCCACCTTCCCCCCCCAGCCCAGTTCCCTTCAGCCTATCACTTCCCAGCTCTCTACTTCATCCCTCCCCCCCCCATTTCTTATCCCCCCCCCTCGACCATCCCATGTTACTTCACTCTGATGAAGGGTTTCGGCCTGAAACGTCGTCACTACCTCCTCCCACAGATGCTGTCTGGCCTGCTGAGTTCTGCCAGCATTTTGTGTTTTTATCTACACAGGTTTGTCAGGCAACATTTCCATTCACAGAAACCATGCTGACTTTGAATTAATTTATCATTAGTCTCCAAATACCTCAATCTCATCCTTAATAATAGACCCCAACACTTTCCAAACCACTGAAGTTAGACTAACTGGCCTATAATCTCCTTTCTTTTTCCTTCCTCCCTTCTTAAACAACGGAGTGACATTTGCAATCTTCCAGTCCTCTGAGAACATGCCAGGATCAAGTGATTCCTGAAAGATCATGACCAATGCATCCGTTACCTCTTCAGCAACCTCTCTCAGGACCCTGGGGTGTAGTCCATCTGGTCCAGGTGATTTATCCACATTAAGACCTTTGAGTTTGCCTAGCACTTTTTCCTTTGTAATAACAATTGCACTCACTCCTGTTCCCTGACACTCATGGACCTCTGGCACACTGCTAGTGTCTTCCACAGTGAAGACAGATGCAAAGTACCTATTAAGTTCATCTGCCATTTCTTTCTCCCCCATTACTACCTCACCAGCATCATTTTCCAGTGGTCTAACATTAACTCTTACCTCTCTTTATATAACTGAAAAAACTTTTACTATCCCACATAATGATATTGGCTAATTTGCCCTCATATTTCATCTTTTCTGTGCTTTTTTTAGTTGCCTTTTGTTGGATTTTAAAAGCTTCCCAACTATCCAACTTCCCACTCATTTTTTGCTACCTTATATGCCCTTCTTTGGCTTTTATTCAGTCCTTAACTTCCTTTGTCAGCCACAGTTGCCTAACCCTACCAATTGAGAACTTCTTCCTCTGTGGGGCATATCTATACTGCGCCTTGTGAACTATTCCTGGAAACTTCAGCCATCTCTGCTCTGCCGTCATCCCCACCAGTATTTTCCTCCAGTCCATCTGGGCAAGCTCCTCTCTCATGCCTCTGGAATTCCCTTTATTCAATTGCGATACTAATACATGTGAATTATGCTTCTCCCTCTCCAAATGTATTATGAATTCGATCGTATTATAATCACTGCTTCCTAAGGGTTCCTTTACATTAAGCTTCCCATGACCTTGGACACTCATGCTAATTAAAAACCAATCAACTTCCACTTTAAATGTACCCAACGATTTGGCCTCTACAGCCATCTGTAGCAATATATTCCACAGATTCACCACCCTGTGGCTAAAGAAATTCCTCCTCATCTCCATTCTAAAGGGGCATCTTTCTGTTCTGAAGCTGTGCCCTCTTGTCCTAGACTCTCTCACTATAGGAAACGTCCTCTGCATTCACTGTATCTGGACCTTTCAATATTTAAAAGGTTTCAATGACATCCTCACTCTTTCGTTTAAAGCCCTGCAAGTACTGGCCCAGAGCCTGCAAATGCCCCACATACATTAACCCTGTCATTTCCAGGATCATTCTCATGAATGTCCTCTGGTCCCTCAATGCTAACATATCCTTTCTTAGATAAGAGGCCCAAAACTGCTCACAATGTTCCAAGTGTGGTCTGACCAGGGCCTTATAAAGCCTCAGCATTATATCCTTGCTTCTATATACTAGTCCTCTTGAAATGAATGCTAACATTACATTTGCTAACATTACATTTGCCTTCCTCACTCATGGATTACAAGAGCATAAGACATAGGAGCAGAATTAGGCCATTCAGCCCATCGAGTCTGCTCTGCCATTCCATCATGGCTGATCCCAGATCCCATTCAATCCCATACCACCAACACAACATGAAGGTTAACCTTTATGAAATCCTGCGCGAGGACTCCAGAGACCCTTTGCACCAAATGGCAATCTTTGTGGCCACAGCAGATGTCTCTGGCTTTGGGGGTGCATGGAGGGGTACATGGCTTAATGAGGTCTGAGGGATTTCTGTGCTGGGAAAAAAGAAGGCCTAGTTGGTGCGGATAGACATAGAACAAACAGAGCAGGAACAGGCCTTTCAGTCAAAAATACCAGACTAATTAATAATCAAATGGCCAATGCTGAATTTCCTCTACCTACACAACGACCATATCCTTCCACTTCCGACACAGTTGTGTGCCTGTCCAACAGCCTCTTGAATGTGTCTACAGTATTGGCCTATACCACGAATCCAAGCAGCATATTCCAGGCACCCAACACTCTCCATGTAAAAAATCTTGCCCCACACATCTTTAAAATTACCCTCTCTCACCTTGGATGCACACTCTCTGGAATAAAAATATTGGCTCAATCTGTCCTTCTCATAAACACAGACCCCAGAGAGAGATCCCATCAGCCTCCACCACTCCAGAAAAAACAACCTAAATTTGTCCAACCTCTCCCTCGAACCCAGGCTGATCAACATCTCCTACCTCCTCTACAAAGCCTCAACATCCCTCCTGTGATGGGGGCTAGAACAGAATGCAATACCCCAGACAAGGCCTAAATTGACTAATAAAGGATTCAGCAAACGGACTGCAAGGGACAAAATTGGCCGACTGGAAGATCAGATTGGTAATCCATGCCTGGAGTCAAAAGAGATGGGGGAGATCTTAAATGGATTTTTTGCATCTGTATCTACTTGAGAGACAAAGCAGCTGTGAGGTCAGCAACCCAATACAGATTACAGCAGAGAAGGTGCTTGCCGTCCTGAGGCAAATTAGGGAGCAGAAATCCCCAAGGACTGTTAAGAAGTTCCATCAGACCCTGTGGAGACAAGTGCAGAAATTGCAAGGGCCCAAGCAGAGATATTTGAAACGCCCTTCATGACCGTAGTGGTACCGGAGGATTGGAGGATAGCCAATGTTGTTTTGCTGTTTAAGAAGGGCTGTAAGAATAATCTTGGAAATTATAGGCTGGTGAGCCTGACATCAGTAGCAGGGAAGTTATTGGAAGGTATTCTAAGGGACTGGATATATGAGTATTTGAATAGACAAGGACTAATTGGGATAGCCACTAAGGCTTTGTGCATGGTAGTTCACGTCTAACCAATCTTACCGAGTTTTTTGAACAAGTTACCAGGAAAACTGATGAAGGCAAGACAGTGGATGTTGTCTCTTGATCAACACTGTAAGGGTCTTGCCTTTAACAGTGTACTGTCTCCTTACATTTGAGCTACCAAGGTGTAACACTTCACATTTGGTTGGGTTAAACTCCATCTGTCATTTACTGCCCATATCCACAACTGATCTGTCTCCCATTGTATTCTTTACCAGTCAAAAACAATATCAACAAGAGCACCAATCTTCATATTATCTGCAAACTTTCTAACCCACCCATTTATGTTTTCATCCAGGGCATTCACAAACAGCAGAGATCCCAGTACAGATTCATGCCGAACATCACAGATCTCCCTCAACCACCACCCTCTGTCCTCCATGGGCAAGCCAATTCAGAAGCCAATGGCCAAGGGCACGATGTGAGTGTAGTGGTCACCTCACACAATTACAGCTAGTTCGGAGTTCAATTTTCCAGCTGTCTGTACATTCTCCCTGTGGGTTTTCTCCGGATACTCCAGTTTCCTCACACAATCAAAGGATGTACTGGTTAGTTGTTAATTAGTCATTATAAATTATCCTGTGATTAGGCTAGGGTTAAATAGGTGAGCTGCTAGGTGGTATGACTCATCGGGCTGCAAGGGCTTGTTTCTCTCAATAAATAAATGTCTACAATTTATATCACAAACGGCAGCGGCCCCAGTACAGGTCTCTCAATAAATAAATGTGTACAATTTGTATCACAAACGGCAGAGATCCCAGCACAGGTCTGTCAATAAATGTCTACAATTTATATCACAAACGGCAGCGGCCCCAGTACAGGTCTCTCAATAAATAAATGTCTACAATTTATATCACAAACGGCAGAGATCCCAGTACAGGTCTGTCAATAAATGTCTACAATTTATATCACAAACGGCAGAGATCCCAGTACAGGTCTGTCAATAAATGTCTACAATTTATATCACAAACGGCAGAGATCCCAGCACAGGTCTGTCAATAAATGTCTACAATTTATATCACAAACGGCAGAGATCCCAGCACAGGTCTGTCAATAAATGTCTACAATTTATATCACAAACGGCAGAGATCCCAGCACAGGTCTGTCAATAAATGTCTACAATTTGTATCACAAACGGCAGAGATCCCCGCACAGGTCTGTCAATAAATGTCTACAATTTATATCACAAACGGCAGCGGCCCCAGTACAGGTCTCTCAATAAATAAATGTCTACAATTTATATCACAAACGGCAGCGGCCCCAGTACAGGTCTCTCAATAAATAAATGTCTACAATTTATATCACAAATGGCAGCGGCCCCAGTACAGGTCTGTCAATAAATGTCTACAATTTATATCACAAACGGCAGAGATCCCAGTACAGGTCTGTCAATAAATGTCTACAATTTATATCACAAACGGCAGAGATCCCAGTACAGGTCTGTCAATAAATGTCTACAATTTATATCACAAACGGCAGAGATCCCAGCACAGGTCTGTCAATAAATGTCTACAATTTATATCACAAACGGCAGAGATCCCAGCACAGGTCTGTCAATAAATGTCTACAATTTGTATCACAAACGGCAGAGATCCCAGCACAGGTCTGTCAATAAATGTCTACAATTTATATCACAAACGGCAGCGGCCCCAGTACAGGTCTCTCAATAAATAAATGTCTACAATTTATATCACAAACGGCAGAGATCCCAGTACAGGTCTGTCAATAAATGTCTACAATTTATATCACAAACGGCAGAGATCCCAGTACAGGTCTGTCAATAAATGTCTACAATTTATATCACAAACGGCAGAGATCCCAGCACAGGTCTGTCAATAAATGTCTACAATTTATATCACAAACGGCAGAGATCCCAGCACAGGTCTGTCAATAAACGTCTACAATTTGTATCACTAACGGCAGAGATCCCAGCACAGGTCTGTCAATAAACGTATACAATTTATATCACAAATGGCAGAGATCCCAGCACAGGTCTGTCAATAAACGTCTACAATTTGTATCACTAACGGCAGAGATCCCAGCACAGGTCTGTCAATAAACGTATACAATTTGTATCACAAATGGCAGAGATCCCAGCACAGGTCTGTCAATAAACATATACAATTTATATCACAAATGGCAGAGGTCCCAGCATGGAGGCACAGGTATGTGAATTCACATTCTCAGTTTAGCTAAGTGGGGACAGAGCAAGTAAGTTAACTATTAATTTATAGAACAGGACAGATAGTAAACATTCAGTAACCCATTCAAGTTACACACAGAAACAAATACGTATCTAAAGGATGTGCCTAACCACCCCACCCCCCCACCACTTACTACAGCACACTTCCACTGTTTCCATGGCACCGGTCACAACTCCTAGTCCATGGTGACCCAGAAAGCGAAGAGGGTGAGCGATTTCAGTACTCAAGATTAAGCTCTACAAGTGCCATGATATATTATCAGCTAAAAGGGAGGTAGTGGGAGGGGCAAATGTGCCAATGCGCAGCCAGCATGGGGGAAGCGACTTTCAATGAGCAGGTAAGGTGGACACATACTGCAACAGCAGACCTGTGGCCTGAATAAGTCCCAACGACCACTACCCCATGTCTTCTACAGACAAGCCAATTCACTGCATCCCTGGGGACCGGATGTCACATCTGCAGTTCCTACCTTGAACATCAGTCAGCCAGTTGGGTTGAAGGTGATGCTCAGTAGCTATCATTAGTGTGTTGAAGAAAACCAGGAAGATCACCAGCCAGTAGAAGAACTTGGACTTCACTAGCTCCCTGCACTTCCGTCGAAACATTGGGTTACACCTTTGACATCGCCAGCTGCAAGAAACCAACAGAGAGACGGCCGCTTCAATGACTCATGCAATGTGAGCAAGGCTTCGAACAGCAAAAGCTGGAGCACACACTGACCTCATCAAGGGAGCAGTTTCAAGTTCGTGGGTGTCAACACCTCTGAAGATATATCCTAGGCCCAACATATTGATGCAATTATAAAGCACACCAGCAGCTATATTTTACCAGGACTTTGAACATATATAACCATATATAACAATTACAGCACGGAAACAGGCCATCTCAGCCCTTCTAGTCCGTGCTGAACGCTTACTCTCAGCTAGTCCCAGCGACCTGCACTCAGCCCATAACCCTCCATTCCTTTCCTGTCCATATACCTATCCAATTTTACTTTAAATGACAATATTGAACCTGCCCCTACCACTTCTACTAGAAGCTCGTTCCACACAGCTACCACTCTCTTGAGTAAAGGAATTCCCCCTTGTGTTACCCCTAAACTTTTGCCCCCCAACTCTCAACTCATGTCCTCTTGTTTGAATCTCCCCTACTCTCAATGGAAAAAGCCTATCAACGTCAACTCTATCTATCCCCCTCATAATTTTAAATCCCTCTATCAAGTCCCCCCCTCAACCTTCTACGCTCCAAAGAATAAAGACCTAATGTTCAACCTTTCTCTGTAACTTAGGTGCTGAAACCCAGGTAACATTCTAGTAAATCTCCTCTGTACTCTCTCTATTTTGTTGACATCTTTCCTATAATTCGGTGATCAGAACTGTACACAATACTCCAAATTTGGCCTTACCAATGCCTTGTACAATTTTAACATTACATCCCAACTCCTATACTCAATGCTCTGATTTATAAAGGCCAGCATACCAAAAGCTTTCTTCACCACCCTATCCACATGAGATTCCACCTTCAGGGAACTATGCACCATTATTCCTAGATCACTCTTACTACTGCATTCTTCAATGCCCTACCATTTACCATGTATGTCCTATTTTGATTAGTCCTACCAAAATGTAGCACCTCACACTTATCAGCATTAAACTCCATCTGCCATCGCTCAGCCCACTCTTCTAACTGGCCTAAATCTCTCTGCAAGCTTTGAAAATCAACTTCATTATCCACAACACCACCTATCTTAGTATCTCCATACTTACAAATCCAATTTACCACCCCATCATCCAGATCATTAATGTATATGATAAACATCATTGGACCCAGGACAGATCCCTGAGGCACACCACTAGTCACTGGCCTCCAATCTGACAAACAGTTATCCACCACTACTCTCTAGCATCTCCCATCCAGCCACTGTTGAATCCATTTTACTACTTTAATATTAACACCTAAAGATTGAACCTTCCTAACTAACGTTCCATGCAGAACCTTGTCAAAGGCTTTACTGAAGTCCGTATAGACAACATCCACTGCTTTACCCTCGTCAACTTTCCTAGTAACCTCTTCAAAAAATTCAATAAGATTTGTCAAACATGACCTTCCATGCACAAATCCATGTTGACTGTTCCTAATCAGACCCTGTCTATCCAGATAATTATATTTACCATCTCTAAGAATACGTTCCATCAATTTTCCCACCACTGACATCAAACTTACAGGCCAATAATTGCAAACACGAGGAAATCTGCAGATGCTGGAAATTGAAGCAACACACACAAAATGCTGGTGGAATGCAGCAGGCCAGGTAGCATCTATATGAAGAAGCACTGTTGACATTTCGGGCCGAGACCCTTCGTCAGGCCTATAATTGCCAGGTTTACTCTTAGAACCCTTTTTAAACAAGGGAACAACATGAGCAATATGCCAATCCTCTGGCACCATCCCTGTTTCTAATTACATTTGTAATATTTCTGTCAGAGCCCCTGCTATTTCTACACTAACTTCCCTCAAGGTCCTAGGAAAAATCCTGTCACGATCCGGAGATTTATCCACTTTTATATTCCTTAAAAGCGCCAGTACTTCCTCATCTTTAATCGTCATAGTTTCTGTAACTTCCCTACTTGTTTCCCTTACCTTACACAATTCCTTCTCCTTAGTGAATACCGAAGAAAATAGTGGGAAAGTTATTGGAAAGTATTCTAGGTATCAGAAAATGAGAATTTGGATAGACAGGCCCGTCGCCACAATAGGTCAACAGCAGACACAATCTCAATGGCTCTTCACATGGCCTTAGACCACCTGGACAATACAAACACCTATGTCAGGATGCTGTTAATTGACTACAGCTCAGCATTTAACACCATCATTTCCACAATCCTGATTTAGAAGTTACAGAACTTGGGCCTCTGTGTGTCCCTCTGCAATTGGATCCTCAACTTCCTAACCAGAAGACCACAATCTAAGAGGATTGGTGATAACATCTCCTCCCTCACTAATAATCAACACTGGTGCACCTCAGGGATGTGTGCTTAGCCCACTGCTCTACTCTCTATACATACATGACTGTGTGGCTAGGCATAGCTCAAATACCACCTATAAATTTGCTGATGATAGAACCATTGTTGGTAGAATCTCAGACGGAGATGAGACAGCATACAGGAGCGAAATATACCAACTAGTGGAGTGGTGTCGCAGCAACAAACTGGCACTCAACGTCACTAAGACAAAGAGCTGATTGTGGACTTCAGGAAGGGTAAGACAAAGGAGAGAGTGAGCAGTTTCAAGATCCTGGGTGTCAAGATCTCTGAGGATCTAACCTCGTCCCATCATATCGATGTAGTTATAAAGAAGGCAAGATAGCAACTATACTTTATTAGGAGTTTGAAAAGATTTGCTATGTCAACAAAAACACTCAAAAACCTCTATAGATGTATTGTGGAGAGCATTCTGACAGGCTGCATCACTGTCTGCTATGGGTGGGGTGGGCTACTGCACAGGACCAAAAGAAGCTGCAGAGGGCCATAAATTTAGTCGGTTCTATCTTGGGTACTAGCCTGAAAAGTTCCCAAGACATCTTCAAGAAGCGGTGTCTCAGAAAGGCAGCGTCCATTATTAAAGACCTCCAGCACCCAGGGTATGCCCTTTCCTCACTGTTACCATCAGGTAGGAGGTACTGAAGCCTGAAGGCACACATTCAACGATTCAGGAACAGCTTCTTCCCCTCTGCCATCTGATTCCTAAATGGACATTGAACCCATAAACACTACCTCACTTTTTTAATATATATTATTTGTTTTTGCATGATTGTTAACCTATTCAATATATAAATACTGTAAATGATTTACTTAATCATTTATTTTTACTTTTTTTCTTCCATATTATGTGTTGCATTGAACTGCTGCTGTTAAGTTAACAAATTTCACGACACATGTCGGTGATAATAAACCTAATTCTGATTAGGGATATTCAGCATGACTTAGTGCATGCTAGGTCATGTCTAAACAATTTTAAAGAGTTTTTCAAGGAAGTTACCAGTAAAGTTGATGAAGGCAAGGCAGTGGATGTTGTCTACATGGACCTTGACAGTTGACAAGGTACTGCATTGGAGGTTGGTCAAGAAGGTTCAGTGCTTGACATTCAAGATGATTTGGATGATAAAGTGGTTAACTAGATCAGTAAATTTGTGGAAAATGCCAGGACTGGGGATATAGTGGACTATCAGAGCTTGCAGCAGAATCTGGATCATCTGGAAAATGGCAGATGGAATTTAATGCAGACAAGTGTGAGGTGTTACAGTTTGGTAGCACCAACCACTGTAGGTCTTACACAGTGAATGGTAGGACACTGAGGAGTGCAGTAGAACAAAGGGATCTAGGACTATAGGTCTACAATTGATTGAAAGTGGCGTCACAGGTAAAAAGGGTCGTAAAGAAAGTTCTTGGCACACTGGTCTTCAAAAATCAAAGTACTGAGGAAGGAAATGGAATATTATGGCAAAATTGTATAAAACATTGGTGATGCCTAATTTGGAATATTGTGTGTAGTTTTGGTCACCCACCTACAGGAAAAATGTAAGTAAGACTGTTAAAGTACAGAAAAAATCTACAAGAGTGTTGCCAGGTCTGGAGGATCTGAGCTATAATGAAAGATTGATAGGTTAAGATTTTATTCCGTGGAATCTCAAAGACTGCGGGGAGATTTGATAGAAGTATAGAAAGTTATGGGGGCGGGGTGCATCCACTGAGGCTGGGAGGCACTACAACCAGAGATCGTGGGTTAAGGGTGAAGAGTTTAAGGGAAACATGAGGGGAACCTTCTTCACTCAGAGGGTCGTGAGAGTGTGGAACAAGTTCCCAATGCCAGCTCAATTTCAATGTCTGAGGGAATTTTCGCTAGGTACATGGATTGCAGGGATATGGACAGCTTTGATCCGGGTGCAGAACTAGGCAGTTTAAATGGTTCAGCACAGACTAGATGGGCCAAAGGTCCTGTTCCTGTGCTGTATTTCTCTATGACTCTATGTACCATGGAGAGCACTCTGTCCAGTTGTATCACCATCTGGTATGGAGGGGCCACTGCACAGGATCAGACGAGCCACAGTAAGTTGTAAACACAGCAGGCTCCATAATGGGTACCAGCCTCCCAGCATCGAGGACATCTTTGAAAGGCAATACCTCAAATAGGCAGCACCCATCATTAAGGACCCCATCACCTAGGGCATGCCCTCTTCTCATTGCTACCATAAAGGAAGAGGTACAGGAGCCTGAAGAGACACACAACGTTTCAGGAACAGCTTCTTCCCATTCACCATCAGATTTGAGGCATCGCCTTTTGAAGATGTCCTCAATGCCGGGGAGGCTATTGCCCATGATGGAGCCTGCTGAGTTTAAAACTTTCCACGCTAACCTGTACATTAGGGACATTTAAGAAACTCTGTGGGAGGGAAGGGTTAGATTAATCTTAGAGTAGGTTAAAAGGTCAGCACAACATTTTGGGCTGAAGGGCCTGTACTGGCTATAAAGTATGTTCTATTTTCTAGACACAAAGACTGACAAACAACCAACATGCAAGGCACACTGTGCAATTAAATCAAAAATTATCCATATGCCTATTTGAGTCTCTTACAATTCGGAAAGAAAACAAATAAACTTCTTATCAACACCTTAAACCCAGCATGAATGTTCGAGGGGCAGGCAGCTGCTGACCTTTCGAAGGGGCATGTCGAGGGGCAGGTGGCTGCTGACCTCTCGAAGGGGCATGTCGAGGGGCAGGCGGCTCCTGACCTTTCGAAGGGGCATGTTGAGGGGCAGGCGGCTGCCGGCCTCTCGAAGGGGCATGTTGAGGGGCAGGCGGCTCCTGACTTTTAGAAGGGGCATGTCGAGGGGCAAGCGGCTCCTGACCTTTCGAAGGGGCATTTCGAGGGGCAGGTGGCTGCTGGCCTCTCGAAGGATCATTTCGAGGGGCAGGTGGCTGCTGGTCTCTCGAAGGGGCATGTCGAGGGGCAGGCGGCTCCTGACCTCTTGAAGGGGCATGTCGAGGGGCAGGCGGCTCCTGACCTTTCAAAGGGGCATTTCGAGGGGCAGGCGGCTGCTGGCCTCTCGAAGGGGCATGTGCCTCTGCACAGAGTCTGGCCCTGTGGCTCAGAAGGGTAGGGAAGGGAAGAGGAAGGCAGTAATGATAGGGAATTCTATAGTTAGGGGGTCAGACAGGCGATGCTGTGGACGCAGGAAAGAAACTCGGATGGTAGTTTGCCTCCCGGGTGCCAGGGTCCGGGATGTTTCAGATCACGTCCAAGATATCCTGCAGTAGGAGGGAAAACAGCAAGAGGTCATAGTACATATTGGTACCAATGACATAGGTAGGAAAAGGAAAGAGGTCCAGAGAAAAGACTACAGGGAGTTAGGAAGGAAGTTGAGAAGCAGGACTGCAAAGGTAGTAATCTCGGGATTACTGTCTGTGCTACGCGACAGTGAGAATAGGAATAGGATGAGGTGGAGGATAAATGTGTGGCTGAGGGATTGGAGCAGGGGGCAGGGATTCAGATTTCTGGATCATTGGGACCTCTTTAGGGGCAGGTGTGACCTGTACAAAAAGGACGGGTTGCACTTGAATCCCGGGGGACCAATATCCTGGCGGGGAGATGGAAAGTTTAAACTAGAATTGTTGGGGGGTGGGAACTGAATTGAAGAGACTGGGGAAGAGGAGGTTGGCTCACAAATAGAGAAAGCTTGTAGACAGTGCGAGAGGGAGGATAGGCAGGTTTTAGAGAAGGGACGCGCTCAGACCAAAGATTTGAGATGTGTCTTTTTTTAACACAAGGAGTGTTGTGAACAAAGCGGATGAGCTTAGAGATTAAATCAGTACTTGGAGACATGATATTGTGGCCATTACAGAGACTTGGATGGCTCAGGGACAGGAATGGTTACTTCAAGTGCCAGGTTTTAGATATTTCAGAAAGGACAGGGAGGGATGCAAAAGAGGTGGGGGCTTGACACCGTTGATCAGAGATAGTGTCATGGCTGCAGAAAAGGTGGACACCATGGAGGGATTGTCTACAGACTCTCTGTGGGTGGAAGTTAGGAACAGGAAGGGGTCAATAACTTTACTGGGTGCTTTTTATAGGCCACCCAATAGTAAGAGGGAGCAGAGTATCAAGGAGCAGATAGGGAAACAGATCCTAGAAAGGTGTAATAATAACAGAATTGTCATGATGGGAGATTTTAATTTCCCAAGTATATATTGGCATCTCCCGAGAACAAGGGGTTTAGATCGGGTGGAGTTTGTTTGGTGTGTTCAGGAAGGTTTCTTGACACAATATGTAAATAAGCCTACAAGAGGAGAGGCTCTACTTGATTTGGTGTTGGGAAATCAACCTGGTCAGGTGTCAGATCACTCAGAATTATGATCACTATCTTCAAAATGGTCTCCCACTGTCTCCTTTACAATAGCATTGGAGAGAAATAGGAACAGACAAGGTAGAAAAGCTTTTAATTGGAGTAAGGGGAATTATGAGGCTATCAGGCAGGAAATTGGAGGCATAAATTGGAAACAGATGTTCTCAGGGTAAAGTATGGAAGAAATGTTGCAAATATTCAGGGGATATTGGTGTAGAGTTCTGTACAGGTACATTCCAATGAGACAGAAGTTATGGTAAGGTACAGGAACTGTGGTGTACAAAGGCTGTAATAAATCTAGTCAAGAAGAAAAGAAAAACTTACAAAAGGTTCAGAGAGCTAGGTAATGTTAGAGATCTAGAAGATTATGAGGCTAATAGGAAGGAGCTTAAGAAGGAAATTAGGAGAGCCAGAAGGGGCCATGAGAACGCCTTGGCGGGCAGGATTAAGAAAAACCCCAAAGCATTCTACGAGTTTGTGAAGAGCAGGAGGATAAGATGTGAAAGAATAGTACCTATCAAGTGTCACAGTGGGAAAGTGTGTATGGAACTGGAGGAAATAGCAGAGGTACTTAATGAATACTTTGCTCAGTATTCGCTATGGAAAAGGATCTTGGTGATTGTAGTGATGACTTGCAGCAGACTGAAAACTTGAGCATGTAGATATTAAGAAAGAGGATGTGCTGGAGCTTTTGGAAAGAATCAAGTTGGATAAGTTGCCGGGACCGGATGAGATGTACCCCAGGCTACTGTGGGAGGAGAGGGAGGAGATTTCTGAGCCTCTGGCAATGATCTTTGCATCATCAATGGGGACGGGAGAGGTTCCGGAGGATTGGAGGGTTGCGGATGTTGTTCCTTTATTCAAGAAAGGGAGTAGAGATAGCCCAGGAAATTATAGACCAGTGAGTCTTATATCAGTGGTTGGTAAGTTGATGGAGAAGATCCTGAGAGGCAGGATTTATTAACATTTGGAGAGGTAGAATATGATTAGGAATAGTCAGCATGGCTTTGTCAAAGGCAGGTCGTGCCTTACGAGCCTGACTGAATTTTTTGAGGATGTCACTAAACACATTGATGACGGAATAGCAGTAGATGTAGAGTATATGGATTTCAGCAAGGCACTTGACAAGGTACCTCATGCAAGGCTTATTGAGAAAGTAAGGAGGCATGGGATCCAAGGGGACATTGCTTTGTGGATCGAAAACTGGCTTGCCTACAGAAGGCAAAGAGTGGTTGTAGATGGGTCATATTCTGCACGGAGGTCGGTCACCAGTGGAGTGCCTCAGGGATCTGTTCTGGGACCCTTACTCTTTCTGACTTTTATAAATTACCTGGATGAGGAAGTGGAAGGATGAGTTAGTAAGTTTGCTGATGACACAAAGGTTGGAGGTGTTGTGGATGGTGTGGAGGGCTGTCAGAGGTTACAGCGGGACATTGATAGGATGCAAAACTGGGCTGAGAAGTGGCAGATGGAGTTCAACCCAGGTAAGTGTGAAGTGGTTCATTTTGAGAATAGGTTGAGTGAACTCGGCCTTTCCTCCTTGGAGCGACGGAGGATGAGCGGTGACCTGATAGAGATGTATAAGATGATGAGAGGCATTGATCGTGTGGATAGTCAGAGGCTTTGTCCTAGGGCTCAAATGGTTGCCACAAGAGGACACAGATTTAAGGTGCTGAGGAGTAGGTACTAGGAGATGTCAGGGGCAAGTTTTTCACTCAGAGAGTAGTGAGTGCGTGGAATGGGCTGCCGGCAACGGTGGTGGAGGTGGATACAATAGGGTCTTTTAAGAGACTTTTAGATAGGTACATGGAGCTTAGTAAAATAGAGGGTTATTGGTAAGCCTAGTAATTTCTAAGGTAGGGACATGTTGTCACAACTTTGTGGGCCAAAGGGCCTGTATTGTGCTGTAGGCTTTCTATGTTTCTACGTTTCAAAAGAGCATGTCTAGAGGCAGGCGGTGGCTAGTCAATGTTGACTTACATGATGCGTGACAGCAGACTCATTCCCTCCATCTTGAGTAGTTCCTGAGAGCCCAAGGAGCCTGTCTCATCCGATGCCAGTATCCCTGGAGAAACAGGTTGAGACACAGTCTTTATAAGGATTAAATCATGAACATAAGCGATTCTGCAGATGCTGGAAATGCAGAGTAACACACACAAAGTGCTAGAAGAATCAGGTCAGGCAGCATCTATGGAGGGGAAAAAACAGCTGATGTTTCAGGCCGAGAACATTTATCAGGACTGGAAGGGAAGATGCCAGAATAACAGACAGACAGACATACTTTATTGATCTCGAGAGAAATTGGGTTTTGTTACAGCACCAACCAAGAATAGGTAGAAATATAGCAATATAAAACCATAAATAATTAAATAATAATAAGTAAATTATTCCAAGTGGAAATAAGTCCAGGACCAGCCTATTGGCTCAGGGTGTCTCACACTCCAAGGGAGGAGTTGTAAAGTTTGATGGCCACAGGCAGGAATGACTTCCTATGACACTCAGTGTTGCATCTCGGTGGAATGAGTCTCTGGCCGAATGTACTCCTGTGCCTAACCAGTACATTACAGAGTGGATGGGAGACATTGTCCAAGATGGCATACAACTTGGACAGCATCTTCTTTTCAGACACCACCGTCAGAGAGTCCAGTTCCACCCCCACAACATCACTAGCCTTACAAATGAGTTTGTTGATTCTGTTGGTGTCTGCTACCCTCAGCCTGCTGCCCCAGCACACAACAGCAAACATGATAACACTGGCCACCACAGACTCGTAGAACATCCTCAGCATCGTCCGGCAGATGTTAAAGGACCTCAGTCTCTTCAGGAAATAGAGACGGCTCTGACCCTTCTTGTAGACAGCCTCAGTGTTCTTTGACCAGTCCAGTTTATTGTCAATTCGTATCTCCAGGTATTTGTAATCCTACGTTTCCTACGCGACTCCCTTGTCCATTCATTCCCCCCATCCCTTCCCACCGATCTCCCTCCTGGCACTTATCCTTGCAAGCGGAACAAGTGCTACACCTGCCCTTACACTTCCTCCCTCACCACCATTCAGGGCCCCAGAATGAACCCAGGGATGAAAGGGTTAAGAGGAATACATTAACCCTTTCTTCCAGGTGAGGCGACACTTCACCTGTGAGCCAGCTGGTGTGGTATACTGCGTCCGGTGCTCCCGGTGTGGCCTTTTATATATTGGTGAGACCTGACGCAGACTGGGAGACCGTTTCGCTGAACACCTACACTCTGTCTGCCAGAGAAAGCAGGATCTCCCAGTGGCCACACATTTTAATTCCACGTCCCATTCCCATTCTGATATGTCTATCCATGGCCTCCTCTACTGTCAAGATGAAGCCACACTCAGGTTGGAGAAACAACACCTTATATACCGGCTGGTAGCCTCCAACCTGATGGCATGAACATTGACTTCTCTAACTTCCGTTAATGCCCCTCCTCCCTTCTTACCCCATCCCTGATTTATTTAGTTTTTTTTTGCTTTTCCCCCCTCCTTTTTTTTCTTTCTCTCCCTGCCCATCACTCTGCCTGTTCTCCATCTCCCTCTGGTGCTCTCCTCCCCCTTTCTTTCTCCCTAGGCCTCCCATCCCATGATCCTTTCCCTTCTCCGGCTCTGTATCCCTTTGGCCAATCACCTTTCTGGCTCTCAGCTTCACCGCACCCCCTCCGGTCTTCCTCTATCATTTCACATTTTCCCCTCCCCCTCCTACTTTCAAATCTCTTACTATCTTTCCTTTCAGTTAGTCCTGACGAAGGGTCTCAGCCCGAAACGTCGACAGCACTTCTCCCTATAGATGCTGCCTGGCCTGCTGTGTTCCACCAGTGTATGTTGCCTGTAAAAAAACGGATCCCTTTTTTTCTCCATAGGAGAAAAATGGGGTCGGTTATTGAAGGTTTAAATGAAAAGTTTCGATATAAAAAACTAGACAACTTAAATTGTTTAAAATTTAAAAAATTACGAAACTGAATCCAAATCCGTAAAGATTGTTTAATAACCAGGTAAAACTTTAAATTTGGAAAGTTGTAAAGAGCTTTTGGAAGAGCTGTAAAGAGCTGTAAAGGTAATGGAGCTCCTAATATTGAAGTTAAATGAAATTGTTTAACAGCTTTTAATTCTAAATAAACCCATAGTGGTTTTTGGCCTTATTGAGCCAGTATAACCAAAAGCATAATTGTCAGCCCATAATTCACAGCCCAATAACAGTCTTAAATTAGGAAGTGCAAGTCCACCATCTTTTTTGGGTTTTTGTAAATGGTACTTGTTAATTCTTGGTCTCTTATTGTTCCAAATAAAGGAATAAGAGAGTCAATTTGATCAAAAAATTTTTAGTTAAAAAGATAGATATATTTTGAAAAATATATAAAAATCTAGGTAAAATAATCATTTTCACAGCATGGATACGATCTATTAAAGAAAGAGTAAGTGGATTCCATCTAGAAAATAGTTGTTTCATGGAGTCTACTAAAGGAACTATATTAGCTTTATAAAGATCTTTATATTTTTTAGTAATTATAATAGCTAAATATCTAAATGTATTAACAATTCTAAAAGGAATATCATTATATGTACTAACAGGAGCATTTAATGGAAACAATTCACTTTTATTCAAATTAAGTTTATATCCTGAAAATTTTCCAAAATCTTTAAGTGTTTCCAAAAGATTAGGAATTGATTCCTCAAGATTTGAAATAAAAATCAAAAGCTCATCTGCATAAAAAGAAATCTTACGTATGGTTCCATTTACAGAAATACCATGACTGTTTTTAGCCTCACGTTATGTTATAGCTAAAGGCTTCAATACAAGATTAAATAATAAAGAGCTTAATGGACATCCCTGTCTAGTACCACGAGAAAGTGAGTTATTAGTAATGACTGTGGCAATAGGGTTCTTATAAATCATTTGAATCCATCTATTAAAATTATTACCTAAACCAAATTTTTCTAATACTTTAAACAAATATGGCCACTCAACTCTATCAAATGCCTTTTCTGCATCAAGAGAGATAACACATTGAGGTTGCTTAGATAATGGTGAATAAATAATGTTCATCAATCTCTGAACATTAGAGAAAGAGTAACGACCTTTAATAAAGCCCGTTTGGTCCATCTGTGTATAACACACAGATGTGTAAACTGTGTAAATCTGAGTAAAGAAGGTCCAACGTATTTGCCCCTCTCGTTGCAAACGTGGTCACGGGGAGAATGTACTAACGTGGTCACGGGGAGAATGTGCTAACGTGGTCACGGGGACAATGTACTAACGTGGTCACGGGGAGAATGTACTAACGTGGTCACGGGGACAATGTACTAACGTGGTCACGGGGACAATGTACTAACGTGGTCACGGGGACAATGTACTAACGTGGTCACGGGGAGAATGTACTAACGTGGTCACGGGGACAATGTACTAACGTGGTGACGGGGACAATGTACTAACGTGGTCACGGGGACAATGTACTAACGTGGAGATGGGGACAATGTACTAACGTGGTCACGGGGACAATGTACTAACGTGGTCACGGGGACAATGTACTAACGTGGTCACGGGGACAATGTACTAACGTGGAGATGGGGACAATGTACTAACGTGGAGATGGGGACAATGTACTAACGTGGTCACGGGGACAATGTACTAACGTGGAGATGGGGACAATGTACTAACGTGGTCATGGGGACAATGTACTAACGTGGTCACGGGGACAATGTACTAACGTGGAGACGGGGACAATGTACTAACATGGTGACGGGGACAATGTACTAACGTGGTCACGGGGAGAGTGTACTAACGTGGTCACGGGGAGAGTGTACTAACGTGGTCACGGAGAGAATGTACTAACGTGGTGACGGGGACAATGTACTAACGTGGTGACGGGGACAATGTACTAACGTGGTCATGGGGACAATGTACTAACGTGGTGACGGGGACAATGTACTAACGTGGTCACGGGGACAATGTACTAACGTGGTGACGGGGACAATGTGCTAACGTGGAGATGGGGACAATGTACTAACGTGGTCACGGGGACAATGTACTAACGTGGTCACTGGAGAATGTACTAACGTGGTCACGGGGACGATGTGCTAACGTGGTCATGGGGAGGATGTGGTAACGTGGTCATGGGGACAATGTACTAACATGGAGACGGGGACAATGTACTAACGTGGTCACGGGGAGAGTGTACTAACGTGGAGACGGGGACAATGTACTAACGTGGTCACGGGGAGAGTGTACTAACGTGGTCACGGGAGAATGTACTAACGTGGTCACGGGGAGAATGTACTAACGTGGTCACGGGGACGATGTACTAACGTGGTCACGGGGAGAATGTGCTAACGTGGTCATGGGGAGAATGTACTAACGTGGTGACGGGGACAATGTACTAACGTGGTGACGGGGACAATGTACTAACGTGGTCACGGGGAGAATGTACTAACGTGGTCACGGGGAGAATGTGCTAACGTGGTCACGGGGAGAATGTGCTAACGTGGTGACGGGGACAATGTACTAACGTGGTGACGGGGACAATGTACTAACGTGGTGACGGGGAGAATGTACTAACGTGGTCACGGGGAGAATGTGCTAACGTGGTCACGGGGAGAATGTGCTAACGTGGTGACGGGGACAATGTACTAACGTGGTCACGGAGAGAATGTACTAACGTGGAGACGGGGACAATGCACTAACGTGGTCACGGGGACGATGCGCTAACGTGGTCACGGGGACGATGCGCTAACGTGGTCACGGGGACGATGTACTAACGTGGTCACGGGGAGAATGTGCGAACGTGGTCACGGGGAGAATGTACTAACGTGGAGACGGGGACATTGTGCGAACGTGGTCACGGGAAGAATGTGCAAACGTGGTCACGGGGACGATGTACTAACGAGGCTACAGAAACAATGTACTAACGTGGCCACGCGGAGAGTGTAATAACATGGTCACGGAGAGGATGTACTAACGTGGTGACGGGGACAATGTACTAACGTGGTCACGGGGACGATGTGCTAACGTGGTCACGGGGACGATGTGCTAACGTGGTCACGGGGACATTGTGCGAACGTGGTCACGGGGAGAATGTGCGAACGTGGTCACGGGGACGATGTACTAATGAGGCTACAGAGACAATGTACTAACGTGGCCACGCGGAGAGTGTACTAACGTGGAGACGGGGAGAATGTGCTAACGTGGTCACGGGGAGAATGTACTAACGTGGAGACGGGGAGAATGTGCTAACGTGGTCACGGGGACGATGCGCTAACGTGGTCACGGGGACGATGTGCTAACGTGGAGACGGGGAGAATGTGCTAACGTGGTCACGGGGAGGATGCGCTAACGTGGTCACGGGGAGGATGTACTAACGTGGTCACGGGGACGATGTGCTAACGTGGCTACAGAGACGATGTACTAACGTGGCCACGGGGAGGATGTGCGAACGTGGTCACGGGGAGAATGTACTAACGTGGAGACGGGGAGAATGCGCTAACGTGGTCACGGGGACGATGCGCTAACGTGGTCACGGGGACGATGCGCTAACGTGGTCACGGGGACGATGCGCTAACGTGGTCACGGGGACGATGTGCTAACGTGGTCACGGGGACGATGTACTAACGTGGTCACGGGGAGAATGTGCAAACGTGGTCACGGGGAGAATGTACTAACGTGGAGACGGGGACATTGTGCGAACGTGGTCACGGGAAGAATGTGCGAACGTGGTCACGGGGACGATGTACTAACGAGGCTACAGAAACAATGTACTAACGTGGCCACGCGGAGAGTGTAATAACATGGTCACGGAGAGGATGTGCTAACGTGGTCACGGGGACGATGTGCTAACGTGGTCACGGGGACATTGTGCGAACGTGGTCACGGGGAGAATGTGCGAACGTGGTCACGGGGACGATGTACTAATGAGGCTACAGAGACAATGTACTAACGTGGCCACGCGGAGAGTGTACTAACGTGGTCACGGGGACATTGTGCGAATGTGGTCACGGGGAGAATGTGCGAACGTGGTCACGGGGACGATGTACTAATGAGGCTACAGAGTCAATGTACTAACGTGGCCACGGGGAGAATGTACTAACGTGGAGACGGGGAGAATGTGCTAACGTGGTCACGGGGAGAATGTACTAACGTGGAGACGGGGAGAATGTGCTAACGTGGTCACGGGGACGATGTGCTAACGTGGAGACGGGGAGAATGTGCTAACGTGGTCACGGGGAGGATGTACTAACGTGGTCACGGGGACGATGTGCTAACGTGGCTACAGAGACGATGTACTAACGTGGCCACGGGGAGGATGTGCGAACGTGGTCACGGGGAGAATGTACTAACGTGGAGACGGGGAGAATGTGCTAACGTGGTCACGGGGACGATGCGCTAACGTGGTCACGGGGACGATGCGCTAACGTGGTCACGGGGACGATGTACTAACGTGGTCACGGAGAGGATGTACTAACGTGGCCACGGAGAGGATGTACTAACGTGGCCACGGGGACGATGTACTAACGTGGTCACGGAGAGGATGTGCTAACGTGGCCACGGAGAGGATGTGCTAACGTGGTCACGGGGAGAATGTGCTAACGTGGTCACGGGGAGAATGTACTAACGTGGTCACGGAGAGGATGTACTAACGTGGTCACGGAGAGGATGTACTAACGTGGTCACGGAGAGGATGTGCTAACGTGGTCACGGGGAGAATGTACTAACGTGGTCAAAGGGAGAATGCAGAAAGGTCGTGATGGGGAGAATGGACAAATGTGTTCGCAGTGAGAATGCACAAACGTGGTGAAGGGGAAAATGCAGAAACATGGTCACAGGGAGATTGTACTAACGTGGTCACAGACAGAATGTACTAACGTGGTCATGGGGAGATTAGACTGACGTGGTCACAGGGAGATTAGACTGACGTGGTCACAGGGAGATTGGACTAACGTGGTCACGGTGAGAATGCGTTAATGTGGTCACGGGGAGATTGGATTAACGTGGTCACGGTGAGAATGCGTTAATGTGGTCACGGGGAGATTGGATTAACGTGGTCACAGGGAGATTGGACTAACTTGGTCACAGGGAGATTGGACTAACGTAGTCACAGGAAGAATGCACTAACATAGGCACGGGGAGAATGCGCTAACGTGGTCACAGGGAGATTGGACTAACGTGGTCACAGGGAGATTGGACTAACGTGGTCACGGAGATTGGACTAACGTGGTCACAGAGAGATTGGACTAACTTGGTCACAGGGAGATTGGACTAACGTGGTCACGGAGATTGGACTAACGTGGTCACAGAGAGATTGGACTAACTTGGTCACAGGGAGATTGGACTAACGTGGTCACGGAGATTGGACTAACGTGGTCACAGAGAGATTGGACTAACTTGGTCACAGGGAGATTGGACTAACTTGGTCACAGGGAGATTGGACTAACGTGGTCACAGGGAGATTGGACTAACTTGGTCACAAGGAGATTGGACTAACGTGGTCACAAGGAGATTGGACTAACGTGTGGTCACAGGGAGATTGGACTAACTTGGTCACAAGGAGATTGGACTAACGTGGTCACAGGGAGATTGCGCTAACATGGTCACGGGGAGATTTGACTAACTTGGTCAGGGAGATTGCAGTAACGTGGTGACGGGAAGATTGCACTAACATGGTCACAGGGAGAATGGACTAACGTGGTCACAGGGAGATTGAACTAACGTGATCACAGGGAGAATGCACTGTTGTGGTGATGGGGAGATTGGACTAACATGGTCACAGGGAGATTGGACTGACGTGGTCACAGGGAGATTGGATTAACGTAGTCACAGGAAGAATGCACTAACATAGGCATGGGGAGAATGCGCTGACGTGGTCACAGAGAGATTGGACTAACGTGGTCACGGGGAGATTGGACTAACGTGGTCACGGGGAGATTGGACTAACTTGGTCACAGGGAGATTGGACTAACGTGGTCACAGAGAGATTGGACTAACTTGGTCACAGGGAGATTGGACTAACTTGGTCACGGAGATTGGACTAACGTGGTCACAGGGAGATTGGACTAACTTGGTCACAAGGAGATTGGACTAACGTGGTCACAAGGAGATTGGACTAACGTGGTCACAGGGAGATTGGACTAACTTGGTCACAAGGAGATTGGACTAACGTGGTCACAGGGAGATTGGACTAACGTGGTCATGGGGATAATGTGCTAACGTGGTGACGGGGAGATTGGACTGACGTGGTCACAGGGAGAATGGACTAACGTGGTCACAGGGAGATTGCGCTAACATGGTCACAGGGAGATTGGACTAACTTGGTCACAAGGAGACTGGACTAACGTGGTCACAGGGAGAATGGACTAACGTGGTCACAGGGAGATTGCGCTAACATGGTCACAGGGAGATTGGACTAACTTGGTCAGGGAGATTGGACTAACGTGGTCACGGGGAGATTTGACTAACTTGGTCAGGGAGATTGAACTAACATGGTCACAGGGAGATTGGACTAACATGGTCACAGGGAGATTGGACTGACGTGGTCACAGGGAGATTGGACTAACGTGGTCATGGGGATAATGTGCTAACGTGGTGACGGGGAGATTGGACTGACGTGGTCACAGGGAGAATGGACTAACGTGGTCACGGGGAGATTGAACTAACGTGATCACAGGGAGAATGCACTGTTGTGGTGATGGGGAGATTGGACTAACATGGTCACAGGGAGATTGGACTGACGTGGTCACAGGGAGATTGGACTAACGTGGTCATGGGGATAATGCGTTAACGTGGTCACGGGGAGATTGGATTAACGTAGTCACAGGAAGAATGCACTAACATAGGCATGGGGAGAATGCGCTGACGTGGTCACAGGGAGGTTGGGCTATCGTGGTCACGGGGAGAATGCGCTAACATGGTCACAGAGAGATTGGACTAACGTGGTCACGGGGATAATGTGCTAACGTGGTCACGGGGAGATTGGACTAACGTGGTCACGGGGATAATGTGCTAACGTGGTCACAGAGAGATTGGACTAACGTGGTCACGGGGAGAATGCACTAACGTGGTCACCGGTGGACTGGACTAACGTGGTGTAACCAGAGAGCTGTGCCTGTCCCGTGACAGCACTGCCCTCACCTGGTCGGAGGTCACACCACCTGCCAGTCAACATTTTGCCCCTCCCAACTAATCAATGCACACCTAACCATTGGCCACCTTAATTGGATTAACCTGTCTAGCACCAAGCCATTGGCCCCCCCGACCTATAAAGGGTGATACGTGTGCTTGGCTTGCGCTCTTTTGCCATCCTTGAGGGACCACCCTGCTTCACTCCAGGCTGAAGACTGCAGAACAGTGCTGGAGACACGTGGTAAGGTGTGCATTGAATAAGGTTGTGGGAGCGTTGTCCCTTTAGCAAAGAGCTGTGCTTTCCCTTAGCCAAGGGGGGCAAGTATTGTAGTAACTTTTCCCTTGCTGGTATGTGTACCTGTACTCCATCCCCACACTGTTTTCTCGTGTATTGTACTGCAGACCCGACTTTTCACACGCTCCTCTATTCTAAGCACGTTTGTACGAATACTGTAGCCGCTTGCGTTGTTCCCAAGCTTTTTCTCCCCTTGTAAATAAACTCCTTATTATTAAAACTGTGTGTCCAGAGCTCTTGCCTCTGAGACCCAAAGAATCTTTCTCCTTTCCATCACAACATGTGGTCACGGGGAGATTGGACTAACGTGGTCACGGGGAGATTGGACTAACGTGGTCACAGGAGAGATTGCAGTAACATGGTCACAGGAGAATTCGCTAACGTGGTCACAGGTAGATGGTCTAATGTGGTCACAGGTAGATGGTCTAACGTGGTCACGGGGAGATTGCAGTAACGTGGTCACAGGAGAATTCGCTAACGTGGTCACAGGTAGATGGTCTAACGTGGTCACGGGGAGATTGCAGTAACGTGGTCACAGGAGAATTCGCTAACGTGGTCACAGGTAGATGGTCTAACGTGGTCACGGGGAGATTGCAGTAACATGGTCACAGGAGAATTCGCTAACATGGTCACAGGTAGATGGTCTAATGTGGTCACAGGTAGATGGTCTAACGTGGTCACGGGGACATTATAGTAACGTGGTCACAGGAGAATTCGCTAATGTGGTCACAGGTAGATGGTCTAACGTGGTCACGGGGAGATTGCAGTAACGTGGTCACAGGAGAATTCGCTAACGTGGTCACAGGTAGATGGTCTAACGTGGTCACGGGGAGATTGCAGTAACGAGGTCACAGGAGAATTCGCTAACGTGGTCACAGGGAGATTTCACTAACTTGGTCGGGGAGATTGGACTAACGTGGTCACGGGGAGATTGAACTAACGTGGTCACGGGGAGATTTGACTAACTTGGTCGGGGAGATTGGACTAACGTGGTCACGGGGAGAATGCACTAACGTGGTCACAGGGAGATTGGACTAACATGGTCACAGGGAGATTGGACTAACGTGGTCACAGGGAGATTGGACTAACGTGGTCACAGGAAGATTGGACTAACGTGGTCACAGGTAGATGGTCTAACGTGGTCACAGGTAGATGGTCTAACGTGGTCACGGGGAGATTGCAGTAATGTGGTCACAGGAGAATTCGCTAACGTGGTCATGGGCAGAATTCGCTTACGTGGTCACGGAGAGGATGCACTAACGTGGTGACGGAGAGGATGCACTAACGTGGTGACGGGGAGGATGCACTAACGTGGTGACAGAGAGGATGCACTAACGTGGTGACGGAGAGGATGCACTAATGTGGTGACGGGGAGAATGCTCTAACATGGTTACGGGAAGAATGGATAAACGTGGTCACAGGGAGATTGGACTAACGTGGTCACGGAGAGGATGCACTAACGTGGTGACGGGGAGATTGGACTAACGTGGTCACGGAGAGGATGCACTAACGTGGTGACGGGGAGATCGGTCTAACGTGGTCAGAGGGAGAAAGCACTAACGTGGTGACGGGGAGATTGGACTAACGTGGTCACGGAGAGGATGCACTAACGTGGTGACGGGGAGATTGGACTGACGTGGTCACGGAGAGGATGCACTAACGTGGTGACGGGGAGATTGGACTGACGTGGTCACGGAGAGGATGCACTAACGTGGTGACGGGGAGATCGGTCTAACGTGGTGACGGGGAGATTGGTCTAACGTGGTCAGAGGGAGAAAGCACTAACGTGGTGACGGGGAGATTGGACTAACGTGGTGACGGGGAGATTGGTCTAACGTGGTGACGGGGAGATTGGTCTAACGTGGTGACGGGGAGATTGGACTAACGTGGTGACGGGGAGATTGGTCTAACGTGGTCACGGGGAGGATGCACTAACGTGGTGACGGGGAGATCGGTCTAACGTGGTCAGAGGGAGAAAGCACTAACGTGGTGACGGGGAGATCGGTCTAACGTGGTCAGAGGGAGAAAGCACTAACGTGGTGACGGGGAGATCGGTCTAACGTGGTCAGAGGGAGAAAGCACTAACGTGGTGACGGGGAGATCTGTCTAACGTGGTGACGGGGAGATTGGTCTAACGTGGTCACGGGGAGAAAGCACTAACGTGGTGACGGGGAGATCGGTCTAACGTGGTCACGGGGAGAAAGCACTAACGTGGTGACGGGGAGATTGGACTAACGTGGTCACGGAGAGGATGCACTAACGTGGTGACGGGGAGATTGGACTAACGTGGTCACGGAGAGGATGCACTAACGTGGTGACGGGGAGATTGGTCTAACGTGGTCATGGCAGAGCTCAGTTGGGACACACTGGAGAACATGACTCGTGAGGCTCTATGGCTGGAACTGGAAATAAGATAGGTATGACCATGTTAATAGGGCTTTCGACAGATCACTCAACAGTCTGAGAGGAGGAGTTTGCTATCCTGAGGCAAATTAGGGTGGATAAATCCCCAGGACCAGGCAAGGTTTTCCCTTGGACCCTACAGGAGGCAGTTGCAGAAATTGCCAGGGCCCAGCAGAGATATTTAAATTATCTTTAGCAACAGGAGAGGTACCACAGGATAGGAGGATAGCCAATGTTGCTCCACTATTTAAGAAAGGCTCTAAATATAAACCAAAAAATTATAGGACAGTGAATCTAACATCAGTTGGGAAAGTTATTTAAAAATATCCTAAGGGACTGGATATATACGTATTTGGATAGACATGGACTGATTACAGATCGTCAGCATGGCTTTGTGTCTAATCAAATTTATCGAGTTTTCCAAGGAAGTTACCAGGAAAGTTGATGAAGGCAAGGCAGTGGATGTTGTCTACATGAACTTTAGCAGGGCATTTGACAAGGTCCCACATTGGATGTTGGTCAAGAAGGCTCAGTCACTGGGCATTCAAGATAAGGTAGTAAATTGGATCCTTTGTGGGAGGAGCTCGAGAGTGGGAATAGATGGTTGCCTCCCTGATTGGAGGTCTGTGACTAGTGGTGTGCCACAGAGATCGGTGCTGGGTCCATTGTCGTTTGTCATCGATATCAATGCTGTGGATGATAATGTAGGTAACTGGATCAGCTAATTTGTGAATGGCACCAAGATTGGGAGTGTAGTTGACAGCGAGGAGGGCCATCAAGGCTTGCAGAGGGATCTGCATCAGCTGGAAAAATGGGCTGAAAATTGGCAGTTGGAATTTAATGCAAACAAGTGCAAGGTTTTGCACTTCAGTAGGACCAACCAGTGAACAGCAGATCACAGGTAAATGTGGTAGAACAAAGGGATCTGTGAATACAAATCATTGAAAGTGGCATCACAGGTAGATAGGGTAGTAAAGAAAGCTGTTGGCATACTGGCCTTCATAAATCAATGTACTGAGGTACAGGAGTAGGGATGATATGTTGAAGTTGTACAAGACATTGACGAGGCTAAATTTGGAGTACTGGGTGCAGTTTTGCTCACCTATCTACAGGAAAGTTGTCAACAAAATTGAAAGAGTACAGAGAAAATTTACAAGGATATTGCTGGGTCTGGAGGACCTGAGTTATAAGTAAAGATTGAATAGGTTAAGACCTATATACTTAGAATATAGTACACTGAGAAGAGATTTGATTGAGGTGTACAGAATTCTGAGGATATAGGTAGGGTGGGACTACAACCAGTGGTCATGGCTTAAGGGTGAAAGGTGAGAAGGGGTCATTAGAATGTGGAATGAGGTGCCAAGTGGTGTATGTAAGTTCAATTTCAACATTTAAGCAAAGTTTGGATAGGTACAGGAATAGTAGGGGTATGGCAAATGATGGTCATGGTGCAGGTCAATGGGAGAGGGCAGTTTAAATGGTTTCTGCATGGCCTAGATGGTAAATGGCTTATTTCTGCGCTGTACTTCTTTATGACTAATTAGCATACTAATCCTACAGCTTTGGGCTGTGGGAGGAAACCCAAGCACTCACAGGGAGAACGTGCAAATGCCTCACAGACAGGAGCAGGTCACTGGTGCAGTAATGTGTTTCGCTAACCACTACCTTACTGTGTCACCCATTCCCTCTGAATAGCACGCCATGGTGGTGTAGAGATTAGCATGGTGCTATTATAGCTCAGGATGTTCTGGAGTTCAAAATTCTATTCTGACGTCCTCTTTAAGAAGTTTGTACATCCTTCCCGTGAGTGCATTGGTTTCCTCTGGGTGCTACAGTTTCCTCCCACAGTCCAACGATCAATTAAATGGCCATTGTAAATTGTCCTGTGACAGGGCTAAGGTTAAATAGGTGGGTTTGATAGACGGTACAGCTCATTGGGCCAGAAGGAGCTGTATCTCTAAATGATACATTGGTCATGGATGTTGTGTTCTAGTTGTCAGGTCAGTACAATAGACAGAACAAGCTGTTGCACACCCCCTCTCCATGCAGCTGATGAATTCAAAGGAATAGCAGAGACCGATACAGTTTGGCACCAGTTGTGCACAGGAGTTGCCGGTCAATGATGAACTCAACGTGGGACTGCCTTAGGGACCCTGGCTCTGGAGTTTACACTAGAAGCCTTCCCAATGAGAGAGTATAGCCACAGGTAGCAGAGGTTTAAGATCAGTTTTCCTTCTACGTGGTTGACGAGTTCCATTTGCCCAAAGCAACTGGTTTGAAGGCACCACCTTTTCCATTTGTCCTGGCAGTAGTAACAGTTCACCTGGACTTGGCTGTCAGGCTGTTCAAGCCATTGGGAGCATTTACTATGTTGTGGAAGCTTACCCCCACTGCCCTCGCCCGGAATTGTGTCTAAACAAATAAATGTGATACCCCATGATAGATGGAGTTGACTACTCACCTTCTCGATGCCTGACGTGGTCCACGTCAATGTCCTCTGCATGGGTGATCCAGTCCAGATATCCCTTCAGATCTTCGTCTAGCTGTTGCTTCTCCCGGAACTTCTGGAAGTCTCCCCGTGACTTGGCCTTTTCTCTCTCCCTGGAGAACTCCCTGGAATTCAGACGGTCCAGTCCAGTCACTCCAACTTCGGTATTGACCAAAAGGGCTGATCTATAAAACTAATGCGCAGTTCCACCGTATCTATGGTAACATGTTAAATTTTGTTCATATCACCCCTCCCCCCACTCACACATCCTTGTAAAGCCAGAGGGTGAAGAATCTGTCTTTATATCTCCATAGATGTGCACCCCAGCAGCGTAGTCAGTGCAACCTATTACAACTCAGGCCGTTGGAGTTCAAAGTTCATTTCCTATGTCACCTGTAAGGAATCTGTACGTTTTCGTGGAATGCATGGGATTTTTTCTGGGCGCCCTGGTTTCCTCCCACAGTCCAAAGACATACCGGTTGGTAGGTTAATTGGTCATTGTAAATTGTCACATGATTAGGCTAGGGTTAAATTGGGGGGAGGGGTCGCTGGGTCAGATGGGCCTATTCTGCGCTGTATCTCAATAAATAGATAAATAAATAACAGTGGATACGCAGAGCTCACTTCCATATTGACTGAACGGACAGATCTATAAAACCAGAATAAATAAATAACTAACAGTGGATACACAGAGCTCACTTCCATATTGACTGAACGGACAGATCTATAAAACCAGAATACGCTTCCAAACTGTATCTACGGTGACATGCTAAATTTCGTTCAGATCATCACTTCACCCCCATCCACACACGTGCTCATACACAACAAACTTCTTCAGCCAGAGGGTGGTGAATCTGCAACTATATCTCCATGAGACATAGGACAAGATTAGTGTTACGCCAGTCACTACATGACAGTGTGTCAACCAAAGTTAGACCAATTTATTTTTTATTTTATTGTATTTTAGCCATATGGCTCTTCGAGTCACGCCACCCCAGCAACCCTGACAAACCTGATTGACCCTAAACTAATCACAGCACAATTTACAATGACCAATTAACCTACTCAGTACATCTTTGGACTGTGGGAGGAAACTGGAACAGCCAGGGGAAAGTCACACGTTCCATAGGGAGAATGTACAAAGACTTTACAGAATGGCACTGGAACTGAATAAACTGTGAAACATCCCAAGCTGTAATATTGTTGTGCTAACCGGTCGATTCCGGGAATGAAAGGGTTATCATACAAGGAACATTTGATGGCTCTGGGTCTGTACTCACTGCAATTTAGAAGGGTGAGGAGGGATCTCATTGAAACCTTTCAAATGTTGAAAGGCTTAGATAGAGTAGATGTGAAAGGATGTTTCCCATGGTGGGGGAGTCTAGGACAAGAGGGTACAGCCTCAGGATAGAGGGGTGTCCATTTAAAACAGATGCAGAGAAATTTCTCAACAACAGGGTAGTGAATTTGTGGAATTTGTTACCACAGGCAGCTGTGGAGGCCAGGTCGTTGGGTGTATTTAAGGCAGAGATCTATCGGTTCTTGATTGGACATGGCATCAAAGGTTATAGGGAGAAGGTCAGAGAGTGGGGCTGAGAAGGGGAAAAAAGGATCGGCTATGATTGAATGGCAGAATAGACACAATGGGCCAACTGGCATAATTCTGTTGCAATGTTTTACGATCTAACCACTACACTATCCCAGCGCCACATGAATACATGACTGTTAGTACCCCAGAATGTTCTCCGATGATCAACTCACCCACTTAGAACACCGAGGACTAGGTTGAGTACAAAGAAAGATCCCAGCAGGATAAGGCTGACAAAGTAGATCCAAGGCCACTCATTACCTATGGCATCATTAACCTGAGAAACACAGATCCAGGGATCAGTTCACAAAGATAAAGTATGGATTTATACTATATGAACATTCAGAGGCCACTTCAGGTAAACTTGTACACCTGCTCATTAATGCAAATATCTAATCAGTCAATCACATGGCAGTAACTCAATGCATAAAAGCATGCAGACATGGTCTAGAGGTTCAGTTGTTGTTCAGACTAAACATCAGAAAGGGGACGAAATGGGATTTAAGTGACTTTGACCATGCAATGATTGTTGGTGCTAGATGGGGCGGTTTGTGTATCTCAGAAACTGCTGAAACTCGGATTTTATTCACAACAGTCTTTAGAGTTTACAGAGAATGGTGCGAAAGCAAAAAAGCAGCAGTTCTGTGGACAAAAACACCTTGTTAATGAGAGAGGTCGGAGGAGAATGGCCAGACTGGTTCAAGCTGACAGGAAGGCGACAGTAACTCAAATAATCGTGTTACAACAGTAGAATGCGGAAGAGCATTTCTGCACCTTGAAATGGATGGGCTACAGCAGCAGAAGACACTCAGGTACAGAGAGTCCTTACTGTACCAAAACATCTGATGGAAATTTGCAAATATATTATCCGAGATGGGTTCACACTGTACGATTTTTATCTGGTAATAAAAGTAGAGGAAGGCAGTATCCTATGGGAAACAATAAACTAACAAACGGAGCAGTGGTAGGTGGGATATGTCAGTAGAAAACACTGGCCAGAGGCACGTATGGCTACCACCTGACAGCAGTGACAATACAGGAGTCACTGCACAGAATACCAAACCAGGAGCAAGCAAATCTGATAGCAAAAGATTCTGGAAATCCAGAGCAACTCAGCAGGTCTGGCAGCATCTATGGAGATAAATAAACTCCATGTTTCAGGCCAAGACCCTTCTTCAGGACTGGAAAGGAAAGGGGAAGAAGCCAGAATAAGGTGGTCAGCAGAGGGGGAGGAGTACAAGCTGACAGGTGATAAATAAAGGCCAGGTAAGCCTCCAACCTGATGGCATGAACATCTATCTCTAACCTCTTAATTTCTCCCCTTCCCCTTCCTGGCTCCCCTCTCACCCCTTCTCCCTCTCCTCACCTGCCCATCACCTCCCCCTGGTGCCCCGCCTCCTTCCCATGTCCCACTCTCTGGCCCATCACCTCCCCCGGTGCTCTTCCTTCATCCCTTTCTCCCATGTCCCACTCACTTCTCCTCCTCTAACCTGATGGCAGGAATATCCGTTTCTATAACTTGCAGTAATTTCTCCCCCTCCCCTTCTCTCTTTCTCCATTCCCCATCTGGCTCCTCTCTTACCACTTCTCTTCTCACCTGCCTATCACCCCCATCTTGAGCCCCTCCTCCTTCCCTTTCTCCCCTCATCCACTCTTATCAGATTCCATCTTCTTCAGCCCATTACCTCACCAACCTATCGCCTTCCAGCTCCTAATTTCATTCCCTAACCCCCCCCCCCCCCAGCTGGCTTCCCCTCACCCGGTCTCACCTGTTACCTGCCAGTTCCTAATTTCATTCCCCTACCCTCTCCCCTCCTCCAGCTGGCTTCCCCTCACCCGGTCTCACCTGTCACCTTCCAGCTCTTTCCCCTTTCTCTACCTTTTTATTCTGGTTTCTTCTTTCCTTCCTGAGGGGTCTCGACTCCAATGATTGGCTGTTTATTCTCCTCCACAGATGCTGCCTGACCTGTGGAGTTCCCTCAGCATTTTGTGTGTGAGTGTACCTAGAAACTGGACAAAGATTGGACAAAATCATTATGAAATGGGTGACGGTTGGGGCTGTAAATCAATGCACAAGCCACTATGCTGTCAGTAGCCAACATGTGAGGTTAAGATTGCAAAGGGTGCTGGAAAAGGCATGTAATAAGGGTAATGATACAATTGTAATGGGGGACTTTGAGATGAAAGGGGATTGGGAAAATCAGGTTGGTGTCGGATCGCAAGAGGGGGAATTGTTAAATGCCTACACATGGATTTTTAGAGCAACTTGTGTTTGAGCCTACTCAGGGAAAACTTATCTTGAGATTGGGTGTTGTTTAATAACTCAGATCTTATTAGGGAGCTTGACGTAAAGAAACTCTTAGGAGACAATGATCATAATATGATTGAATTCATACTGCAATTTGAGAGGGAGAACCATAACTCATGTGTTTCAGTGGAATAAAGGGAATTACAGAGATATGAGAGAGGAGCTTGCCCAGGTGGATTGGAGGAGGGTACTGGTGGGAATGATGGCAGAGTAGAGATGGCTGAGCTTTCTTTCTTTCTTTTTAAATCTTTTTATTAATTTTTAAGCAAACATAAATGAAACATGAATAGAGAGATTGAGAGTACATAGTTAATAGTTTAAATAAACATTCAAATAGATGATAATCAATATATAATAACCTCCCAAACTCATAGTAATTGCGAACAAAAGAAGTTTTAAAAAAAACCAAAAAAAGAGAGAAAAAAACTAACCAACATGGGCTATTGCATTATGTCAAATATATACAGTAGTGCCAATAACTCCAAACCTCCATCTAAATAATTAAGGATAATAAAAGTGAGGTTTAGGAAAAGACAATTTAACTCATATGAAAATGTTGAATAAATGGTCTCCAAGTTTCTTCAAATTTAACTGAAGGATCAAAGACAACACTTCTAATTTTTTCTAAGCTCAAACAAGAGATAGTTTGAAAAAACCACTGAAATATAGTTGGAGGATTAATTTCTTTCCAATTCAATAAAATAGATCTTCTAGCCATTAATGTAACAAATGCAATCATCCATCGAGATGAGGGGGATAAACGACTATTATCCACCATTGGTAAACCAAAAATTGCAGCAATAGGATGCGGTTGGAAATTGATATTCAGAACTGTTGAAATAATACTGAAAATATCTTTCCAGTAATTTTGCAAACAAGGGCAAGACCAAAACATATGGGTCAATGAAGCAACATCAGAATGACATCTGTCACAGGTTGGATTAACATAAGAATAAAATCGAGCAAGTTTATCCTTAGACATATGAGCTCTATGTACAACCTTAAATTGTATTAGGGCATGTTTAGCACAAATAGAAGAAGAATTGACTAATTGTAAAATTTTCTCCCACTGCTCAGTGGGTATAAGACAATGAAGTTCTTTTTCCCATTCCTTCTTAATTTTTTCTGATACTTCTGGCTGTATTTTCATGATCATATTATAAATGACAGCTACTAAACCCTTCAGACAAGGATTCAGAGCTAAAAAAATTTCTGTAATGTCCGATGGACATAGTTTCGGAAAAGACTGTAATTCATTATTCAAAAAATTTCTAACTTGCAAATATCTAAAAAAATGAGGTTTAGGTAAATTATATTTATTTGATATCTGTTCAAAGGACATAAAGCTATCATCTAAAAAATAGATCACAAAAACATGTTATACCTTTTGTTTTCCATAAAACAAAGGCTTGATCCATAAAAGAGGGCCAAAAAAGAAAGTTAGATATTATAGGGCTTGATAAGATGAACTTATTCAAGCCAAAAAATTTACGAAATTGAAACCAAATTCGCAATGTATGTTTAACTATAGGATTAGTTATTTGTTTATTCAATTTAGATAAAGAAAAAGGAAGTGAAAATCCTAAAATTGAAAACAATGAAAAGTCTTGTACAGATTTACATTCCAAATTTACCCATTGTGGGCAAGCTGCTATAGTCGATTCTTGTGTCCAAAATATTAAATATCGTATATTAACTGCCCAATAGTAAAATCTCAAGTTTGGCAAAGCCAAACCATGAGCTTTCTGGGATTAGTTCACAAGACGCAGGATAGATATGACCCACAGAGGAAGAAGTTCTCAAATGCCAGCGCTAGGCAACCATGGCTGACAAGGGAAATTAAGGACTGCATAGAACATAGAACAATACAGCACAGTACAGGCCCTTCAGCCCACAATGTTGTGCCAACCCTTAAACCCTGCCTCCCATGTAACCCTCCACCTTAAATTCCTCCAGATACCTCTTAAATTTCACTAGTGTATCTGCCTCCACCACTGACTCAGGCAGTGCATTCCACGCACCAACCACTCTCTGAGTGAAAAACCTTCCTCTAATATCCCCCTTGAACTTTCCACCCTTTACCTTAAAGCCATGTCCTCTTGTACTGAGCGGTGGTGCCCTGGGGAAGAGGTGCTGGCTGTCCACTCTATCTATGCCTCTTAATATCTTGTATACCTCTATCATGTCTCCTCTCATCCTCCTTCTCTCCAGAGAGTAAAGCCCTAGCTCCCTTAATCTCTGATCATAATCCATACTCTCTAAACCAGGCAGCATCATGGTAAATCTTCTCTGTACCCTTTCCAATGCTTCCACATCCTTCCTATAGTGAGGCGACCAGAACTGGACACAGTACTCCAAGTGTGGCCTAACTAGAGTTTTATAGAGCTGCATCATTACCCCGTGACTCTTAAACTCTATCCCTCGACTTATGAAAGCTAACACTCCATAAGCTTTCTTAACTACCCTATCTACCTGTGAGGCAACTTTCAGGGATCTGTGGACATGTACCCCCAGATCCCTCTGCTCCTCCACACTATCAAGTATCCTGCTATTTACTTTGTACTCTGCCTTGGAGTTTGTCCTTCCAAAGTGTACCATCTCACACTTCTCCGTGCTGAACTCCATCTGCCACTTCTCAGCCCACTTCTGCATCCTATCAATGTCTCTGCAATCTTCGACAATCCTCAACACAACACCACCAACCTTTGTGTTGTCTGCAAACTTGCCAAACCACACTTCTACCACCACATCCAGGTCGTTAATAAAAATCACAAAATGTAGAGGTCCCAGAAACAAGATAAAAGCCAAGGAAAGGAAGGTAGCAAGAAAAGAAAGTAGCAAAAGGAAGTGGGAAGTTGGACGATTGGGAAGCTTTTAGAATCCAAAACAAAAGGCCACTAAAAAATCTATAAGAAGGGAAAAGATGAAAGATGAAGGCAAACTAGCCAATAATATAAAGCAGGATACCAAAAGTTTTTTCAGTTATATAAAGAATAAAAGGAAGGTGAGAGTTGATATTGGACCACTGGAAAATGGTCCAGGAAAATGATGAGGTAGTAATGGGGGACAAAGAAATGGCAGATGAACTTAATGTGTATTTTGCATTGGTTTTCACTGTGGAAGACACTACCAGTGTGCCAGAGGTCTGTGAGTGTCAGGGAACAGGAGTGAGTGCCATTGCCATTACAAGTGAAAAAGTGCTCGGCAAACTGAAAGGTCTTAAGGTGGATAAGTCACCTGGGTCAGATGGACTACATCCCAGAGTCCTGAGAGAGGTTGTTGAAGAGATAACGGATGCATTGGTCATGATCTTTCAAGAATCACTTGATTCTGGCATAGTCCCAGAGGAATGGAAAATTGCAAATGTCACTTCACTCTTTAGGAAGGGAGGAAGGTAAAAGAAAGGAAATTATAGTCCAGTTAGCCTAACCTCAGTGGTTGAGAAAGTGTTGGAGTCTATTATTAAGGATGAGGTTTCAAGGTACTTGGAGACGAATGATAAAATAACTGAAAGTCAGCATGGTTTCTGTGAAGGGAAATCTTGCCTGACAAACCTACTTGAATTTGTCAAGGAAGTAACAAGCAGGCTGGACAGTGAGAGGCAGTAGATGTCACTTACTTGGATGTTCAGAAGGTGTTTGATAAGGTGCCTCACATGAGGCTGCTTAACAAGATAAAATCCTATGGCGACACAGGAAAGATACTGGCATGGACAGAGGAATGGCTGACAGGCAGGAGTCAGTGAGTGGGAATAAAAGGAACATTTTCTGGTTGGCTGCCAGTGACTAGTGGTGTTCCTCAGCGGTCAGTATTGGGACCGCTACTTTTCACATTGTCTGTCAATGATTTAGACAACAGAATTGATGGCTTTGTGGCAAAGTTTGCGGATGATATGATATGAAGATAGTGGAGGGGTAGGTAGTGCTGAGGAAGCAATGCGATCGCAGCAGGACTTGGACAAATTGGAAGAATGGGCAAAAAAAGTGTCAGATGGAATACAGTGTTGGGAAATGTACGATAATGCATTTTGGTAAAGGAACAATAGTGTAGACTATTATCTAAATGGGGAGTAGTTTCAAACATCAGAGGTGCAGAGGGACTTAGGAGTCCTCATAAAAGACTCCCAGAAGGTTAATTCACAGGTTGAGTCTGTGGTAAAGAAGGGAAATGCACTGTTGGTATTTATTTCAAGGGGAACAGAATATAAAAGCAAGGAGATAATGCTGAGCTTTTATAAGAAACTGGTCAGGCCCCATCTGGATTATTGTCAACAGTTTTGGGCCCCATATCTCAGAAAGGATGTGTTGTTGTTGGAGGGAGTCCAGAGGAGGTTCACAAGGTTGTTTCTAGGAATGAAAGGTTAACATATGAGGCAGCTTTGGGCCTGTACTCACTGGAATTTAGAAGAATACAGGGAAGCATCTCATTGAAACCTACTGACTGTTGAAAGGACATGATAGGGTAGATGTGGAGAGGATGTTTCCTGTGGTGGGGGTATCCAGAACTAGAGGGTGCAACCTTCAAATTCAAAGGTTCAAAGGTTGAATTTAATGTCAGACAAATGTATACAATATACATCCTGAAATGCATTTTCTTCGCATTGAGGGGAGATCTTTTCGAACAGAGATAAGAGGAATTTTATTTTTTAGCCGCAGAGTAGTAAATCTGTGGAATGCTCTGCCACAGACTGCAGTGAAGGCCAAGTCTGTGGGTATATTTAAGGCCGACAGAAGTTGTTTGTTTCCTGAACAGTCAGGGCATCAAAGGATATGGCGAGAAGGCAGGTGTATGGGGTTGAGTGGGATCCGGGATCAGACATGATGAAATGGTGGTGCAGACTTGATGGGCTGAATGGCCTAATTCTGCTCCTATGTGTTATGGTATTATTCACTAGAATTCATAAGAATGAGGGGTGAACTCAGTGAAAACTATCAAGTGGTGAAAGGCCTTGATAGAGTGGACGTGGAGAGGACTGACGAAGGGTCTCGGCCCGAAACATTGACTGCTCATTTCAACGGATGCTGCCCGACCTGCTGAGTTCGCCTAGCCTTTTTGTGCGTCATGGAGAGGATGTTTCCTATGGTGAGAGGGTCTAAGACCAGAGGAGACAGCCTCAGAATAGAGGGGCATCCTTTTAGAATGAAGATGAGGAGGAATTTCTTTCACCGGATAGAGGTGAATCTGTGGAATTCTTTGCTACAGGCAACTGTGGAGGCCAAGTCTTTATGTATATTTAAGGCAGAGGTTAATAGATTATTGATTGGTTGGGACATGAAGTGATACGGGGAGAAGGCAGTAGATTGGGCTGAGAGGAACATTGGATCAGCCATGATGAAATGGCGGAGCAGACTCGATGGGCCAAATGGCCTAATTCTGCTCCTTTAACCGATGGCCTAATTAAACAACATGAATGTATTCAAGAGGAGGCTGGACAACCACACTGAAGTAAATGAACAGAGGGAAATGCCTCTTGGAAAGTGTGAATGACTTGAAATCGTTGAGCCAGATGGCCTGTTTCTGCACTGTGTACTGTCTACAGAAAGTGGTGGACACAGCCCAGTCCACCACAGACAAAGCCATCCCCATCGCTGAGCACATCTACAAGGAACGTTGACACAACAAAGCATCATCCGTCATTCAGGACCCCACCATCCAGGCAATGCTCTCTTCTTTCAAGGTATCACTGGATCAGCTGGAAGAAACAAACTCCTTACAGGCAGCAGCAGGAATTGAACCCTGGTCACTGGTGATGTAATGGTGTTACACTCCCCAGCTCCCCAACCCATCCAATAATTTGTTCCTTGAACACAGGAGTTCTGCAGATGCTGGAAATCCAGAGCAACATATACACACACACACACTCACACTCACACACACACACACACACACTCACACACACACACACACACACACACACACACACACACACACACACACACACACACACACACACACACACACACACACACACACTCTCTCTCTCTCTCTCTCTCTCTCTCTCTCTCTCTCTCTCTCAATGCTGGGGGATCTCAGCAGGTCAGGCAGAATGCACGGAAATGAATGACACTCGACATTTTGATCCGAGACCCTTCATCAGGACTGGAAAGGAAGGGGGAAGACAACAGAATAAAAAGTTGGAAGGAGCAGGATAGCTGGAAGGTGATGAGTGAAGTCAGGCAGGTGGGAAAGGTAAGGGGCTGGAGAGGAAGGAATCTGATAGGAGAGGGGAGTGGAGAAAGAGAAGGAATGGACCCGGGGGAGGTGATAGGCAGGTGAGAAGAGTTAAAGGGTCAGATTGGGGAATAAAAGAAGGGAGGGTAAAGGAATTTTTTTTTTGGAAGGAGAAATTGATGTTCCTTCCATCAGGTTGGAGGCTACACAACCAGAATATAAGGCTTTGCTCCTTCACCCCGACAGTGGTTTCAATGTGGCTCAAAAGGAGGCCATGGACTACATATCAGAACGGGAATAGGAATCAGAATTAATATGTTTGGCCACTGAATTTCTGCTTTTGGCAGATGAAATGGATGGGTACGTTCTCTACTTTTCTAAAATTAATTTCTTTAATTTTCTACTAATTGCAGCAAGAAAATTAATTTCAGATTTGTAAATGGTGACAGATTATAAATTTACTTTGAATTTGAACTCTGCCTGAAAGAAAGGTCAACATTACTCACAGGCAGTGACTTACCCAGTACAAGACGTCAGTCCAACCCTCCATGGTGATGCACTGGTACACGGTTAGCATTGCAAAGCCAAAGTTGTCAAAGTGCGTGATGCCGCTGTTGGGTCCAGGCCAGCCTGACCTGCACTCGGTTCCGTTCAGGGTACAGTGTCGGCCAGTGCCTGCGTGGGCACAAGGTGCTGGGTCCTCCTCCATGATGATATCTATGTCAAGAAAGGTGTGGGGGAGAGAGGGAGAGAGGGAGAGAGAGGGGGAGGGGGAGGGGGAGAGGGAGAGAATTAAAAAGAGATAGAGAGGCAGATAGAGCAAGTAGATAGAGATAGAGAGAGAGGAGAGAGAAAGAGATGGGGAGGGAGAGGAAGGAAGGGAGAAAGATAGAGCAAAAGTTGAGCAAAGGCTGGTACAGGTACCGGATGTACGGTACGGGACGAGGGCTGGTACAGGTACCGGACGAGGGGCACTGGTACGGTATGAGGGCTGGTACAAGTACCGGACGAGGGGCACTGGTACGGTATGAGGGCTGGTACAGGTACCAGACGAGGGGCACTGGTACAGTATGAGGGCTGGTACAGGTACCGGATGTAAGGTACGGGACGAGGGCTGGTACAGGTACCGGATGTACGGTACGGGACGAGGGCTGGTACAGGTACCAGACGAGGGGCACTGGTACAGTATGAGGGCTGGTACAGGTACCGGACGAGGGGCACTGGTACAGTATGAGGGCTGGTACAGGTACCGGATGTAAGGTACGGGATGAGGGCTGGTACAGGTACCAGACGAGGGGCACTGGTACGGGACGAGGGTTGGTACAGGTACCGGATGTACGGTACGGGATGAGGGCTGGTACAGGTACCAGACGAGGGGCACTGGTACGGGACTAGGGATGGTACAGGTACCGGATGTATGGTACGGGACGAGGGCTGGTACAGGTACCAGACGAGGGGCACTGGTACGGGACGAGGGCTGGTACAGGTACCGGATGTATGGTATGGGACGAGGGCTGGTACAGGTACCAGACGAGGGGCACTGGTACAGGTCGAGGGCTGGTACAGGTACCGGATGTATGGTATGGGACGAGGGCTGGTACAGGTACCGGATGTACGGTACGGGACGAGGGATGGTACAGGTACCGGATGTACGGTACGGGACGAGGGCTGGTACAGGAACCGGATGTACGGTATGGAAGGAGGACTGGTACAGGTACCAGACGAGGGGCACTGGTACGGGACGAGGGCTGGTACAGGTACCGGATGTACGGTACGGGACGAGGGCTGGTACAGGTACCAGACGAGGGGCACTGGTACAGGATGAGGGCTGGTACAGGTACCAGACGAGGGGCACTGGTACGGGTCGAGGGCTGGTACAGGTACCGGATGTACGGTACGGGACGAGGGATGGTACAGGTACCGGATGTATGGTATGGGACGAGGGCTGGTACAGGGACGAGGGCTGGTACAGGTACCAGACGAGGGGCACTGGTACGGGACGAGGGCTGGTACAGGTACCGGATGTACGGTACGGGACGAGGGATGGTACAGGTACCGGATGTATGGTATGGGACGAGGGCTGGTACAGGTACCGGATGTACGGTACGGGACGAGGGCTGGTACAGGTACCAGACGAGGGGCACTGGTACAGGATGAGGGCTGGTACAGGTACCAGACGAGGGGCACTGGTACGGGTCGAGGGCTGGTACAGGTACCGGATGTACGGTACGGGACGAGGGATGGTACAGGTACCGGATGTATGGTACGGGACGAGGGCTGGTACAGGTACCAGACGAGGGGCACTGGTACGGGACGAGGGCTGGTACAGGTACCGGATGTATGGTATGGGACGAGGGCTGGTACAGGTACCAGACGAGGGGCACTGGTACAGGTCGAGGGCTGGTACAGGTACCGGATGTATGGTATGGGACGAGGGCTGGTACAGGTACCGGATGTACGGTACGGGACGAGGGATGGTACAGGTACCGGATGTACGGTACGGGACGAGGGCTGGTACAGGAACCGGATGTACGGTATGGAAGGAGGACTGGTACAGGTACCAGACGAGGGGCACTGGTATGGGACGAGGGCTGGTACAGGTACCGGATGTACGGTACGGGACGAGGGCTGGTACAGGTACCAGACGAGGGGCACTGGTACAGGATGAGGGCTGGTACAGGTACCAGACGAGGGGCACTGGTACGGGTCGAGGGCTGGTACAGGTACCGGATGTACGGTACGGGACGAGGGATGGTACAGGTACCGGATGTATGGTATGGGACGAGGGCTGGTACAGGGACGAGGGCTGGTACAGGTACCAGACGAGGGGCACTGGTACGGGACGAGGGCTGGTACAGGTACCGGATGTATGGTATGGGACGAGGGCTGGTACAGGTACCAGACGAGGGGCACTGGTACGGGTCGAGGGCTGGTACAGGTACCGGATGAATGGTATGGGACGAGGGCTGGTACAGGAACCGGATGTACGGTACGGGACGAGGGCTGGTACAGGTACCAGACGAGGGGCACTGGTACAGGATGAGGGCTGGTACAGGTACCAGACGAGGGGCACTGGTACGGGTCGAGGGCTGGTACAGGTACCGGATGTACGGTACGGGACGAGGGATGGTACAGGTACCGGATGTATGGTATGGGACGAGGGCTGGTACAGGGACGAGGGCTGGTACAGGTACCAGACGAGGGGCACTGGTACGGGACGAGGGCTGGTACAGGTACCGGATGTACGGTACGGGACGAGGGATGGTACAGGTACCGGATGTACGGTATGGAAGGAGGACTGGTACAGGTACCAGACGAGGGGCACTGGTACGGGACGAGGGATGGTACAGGTACCGGATGTATGGTATGGGACGAGGGCTGGTACAGGGACGAGGGCTGGTACAGGTACCAGACGAGGGGCACTGGTACGGGTCGAGGGCTGGTACAGGTACCGGATGTACGGTACGGGACGAGGGATGGTACAGGTACCGGATGTATGGTATGGGACGAGGGCTGGTACAGGGACGAGGGCTGGTACAGGTACCAGACGAGGGGCACTGGTACGGGACGAGGGCTGGTACAGGTACCGGATGTACGGTACGGGACGAGGGATGGTACAGGAACCGGATGTACGGTATGGAAGGAGGACTGGTACAGGTACCAGACGAGGGGCACTGGTACGGGACGAGGGCTGGTACAGGTACCGGATGTACGGTACGGGACGAGGGCTGGTACAGGTACCAGACGAGGGGCACTGGTACAGGATGAGGGCTGGTACAGGTACCAGACGAGGGGCACTGGTACGGGTCGAGGGCTGGTACAGGTACCGGATGTACGGTACGGGACGAGGGATGGTACAGGTACCGGATGTATGGTATGGGACGAGGGCTGGTACAGGGACGAGGGCTGGTACAGGTACCAGACGAGGGGCACTGGTACGGGACGAGGGCTGGTACAGGTACCGGATGTACGGTACGGGACGAGGGATGGTACAGGTACCGGATGTATGGTATGGGACGAGGGCTGGTACAGGTACCGGATGTACGGTACGGGACGAGGGCTGGTACAGGTACCAGACGAGGGGCACTGGTACAGGATGAGGGCTGGTACAGGTACCAGACGAGGGGCACTGGTACGGGTCGAGGGCTGGTACAGGTACCGGATGTACGGTACGGGACGAGGGATGGTACAGGTACCGGATGTATGGTACGGGACGAGGGCTGGTACAGGTACCAGACGAGGGGCACTGGTACGGGACGAGGGCTGGTACAGGTACCGGATGTATGGTATGGGACGAGGGCTGGTACAGGTACCGGATGTACGGTACGGGACGAGGGATGGTACAGGTACCGGATGTACGGTACGGGACGAGGGCTGGTACAGGAACCGGATGTACGGTATGGAAGGAGGACTGGTACAGGTACCAGACGAGGGGCACTGGTATGGGACGAGGGCTGGTACAGGTACCGGATGTACGGTACGGGACGAGGGCTGGTACAGGTACCAGACGAGGGGCACTGGTACAGGATGAGGGCTGGTACAGGTACCAGACGAGGGGCACTGGTACGGGTCGAGGGCTGGTACAGGTACCGGATGTACGGTACGGGACGAGGGATGGTACAGGTACCGGATGTATGGTATGGGACGAGGGCTGGTACAGGGACGAGGGCTGGTACAGGTACCAGACGAGGGGCACTGGTACGGGACGAGGGCTGGTACAGGTACCGGATGTATGGTATGGGACGAGGGCTGGTACAGGTACCAGACGAGGGGCACTGGTACGGGTCGAGGGCTGGTACAGGTACCGGATGAATGGTATGGGACGAGGGCTGGTACAGGTACCGGATGTACGGTACGGGACGAGGGCTGGTACAGGAACCGGATGTACGGTACGGGACGAGGGCTGGTACAGGTACCAGACGAGGGGCACTGGTACGGGACGAGGGCTGGTACAGGTACCAGACGAGGGGCACTGGTACGGGACGAGGGCTGGTACAGGTACGAGACGAGGGGCACTGGTACGGGACGAGGGCTGGTACAGGTACCGGATGTATGGTATGGGACGAGGGCTGGTACAGGTACCAGACGAGGGGCACTGGTACGGGTCGAGGGCTGGTACAGGTACCGGATGTATGGTATGGGACGAGGGCTGGTACAGGTACCGGATGTACGGTACGGGACGAGGGCTGGTACAGGAACCGGATGTACGGTATGGGAGGAGGACTGGTACAGGTACCGGATGTACGGTACGGGACGAGGGTTGGTACAGGAACCGGATGTACGGTACGGGACGAGGGCTGGTACAGGTACCAGACGAGGGGCACTGGTATGGGACGAGGGCTGGTACAGGTACCGGATGTACGGTACGGGACGAGGGCTGGTACAGGAACCGGATGTACGGTACGGGACGAGGGCTGGTACAGGTACCAGACGAGGGGCACTGGTACGGGACGAGGGCTGGTACAGGTACCAGACGAGGGGCACTGGTACGGGACGAGGGCTGGTACAGGTACCAGATGTATGGTATGGGACGAGGGCTGGTACAGGTACCAGACGAGGGGCACTGGTACGGGACGAGGACTGGTACAGGTACCGGATGTATGGTATGGGACGAGGGCTGGTACAGGTACCGGATGTATGGTATGGGACGAGGGCTGGTACAGGTACCGGATGTACGGTACGGGACGAGGGCTGGTACAGGTACCGGATGTATGGTATGGGACGAGGGCTGGTACAGGTACCGGATGTATGGTATGGGACGAGGGCTGGTACAGGTACCGGATGTACGGTACGGGACGAGGGCTGGTACAGGTACCGGATGTATGGTATGGGACGAGGGCTGGTACAGGTACCGGATGTACGGTACGGGACGAGGGCTGGTACAGGAACCGGATGTACGGTACGGGACGAGGGCTGGTACAGGTACCAGACGAGGGGCACTGGTACGGGACGAGGGCTGGTACAGGTACCAGACGAGGGGCACTGGTACGGGACGAGGGCTGGTACAGGTACCGGATGTACGGTACGGGACGAGGGCTGGTACAGGTACCAGACGAGGGGCACTGGTACGGGACGAGGGCTGGTACAGGTACCGGATGTATGGTATGGGACGAGGGCTGGTACAGGTACCAGACGAGGGGCACTGGTACGGGTCGAGGGCTGGTACAGGTACTGGATGTATGGTATGGGACGAGGGCTGGTACAGGTACCGGATGTACGGTACGGGACGAGGGCTGGTACAGGAACCGGATGTACGGTATGGGAGGAGGACTGGTACAGGTACCGGATGTACGGTACGGGACGAGGGTTGGTACAGGAACCGGATGTACGGTACGGGACGAGGGCTGGTACAGGTACCAGACGAGGGGCACTGGTATGGGACGAGGGCTGGTACAGGTACCAGACGAGGGGCACTGGTACGGGACGAGGGCTGGTACAGGTACCGGATGTACGGTACGGGACGAGGGCTGGTACAGGTACCAGACGAGGGGCACTGGTACGGGACGAGGGCTGGTACAGGTACCGGATGTACGGTACGGGACGAGGGCTGGTACAGGTACCAGACGAGGGGCACTGGTACGGGTCGAGGGCTGGTACAGGTACCGGATGTATGGTATGGGACGAGGGCTGGTACAGGTACCGGATGTATGGTACGGGACGAGGGCTGGTACAGGAACCGGATGTACGGTATGGGACGAGGGCTGGTACAGGTACCAGACGAGGGGCACTGGTACGGGACGAGGGCTGGTACAGGTACCGGATGTACGGTACGGGACGAGGGCTGGTACAGGTACCAGACGAGGGGCACTGGTACGGGACGAGGGCTGGTACAGGTACCAGACGAGGGGCACTGGTACGGGACGAGGGCTGGTACAGGTACCGGATGTACGGTACGGGACGAGGGCTGGTACAGGTACCAGACGAGGGGCACTGGTACGGGTCGAGGGCTGGTACAGGTACCGGATGTACGGTACGGAACGAGGGCTGGTACAGGTACCGGATGTATGGTATGGGACGAGGGCTGGTACAGGAACCGGATGTACGGTACGGGACGAGGGCTGGTACAGGTACCAGACGAGGGGCACTGGTACGGGACGAGGGCTGGTACAGGTACCAGACGAGGGGCACTGGTACGGGACGAGGGCTGGTACAGGTACCGGATGTACGGTACGGGACGAGGGCTGGTACAGGTACCAGACGAGGGGCACTGGTACGGGACGAGGGCTGGTACAGGTACCGGATGTACGGTACGGGACGAGGGCTGGTACAGGTACCAGACGAGGGGCACTGGTACGGGTCGAGGGCTGGTACAGGTACCGGATGTACGGTACGGAACGAGGGCTGGTACAGGTACCGGATGTATGGTACGGGACGAGGGCTGGTACAGGAACCGGATGTACGGTATGGGACGAGGGCTGGTACAGGTACCGGATGTACGGTACGGAACGAGGGCTGGTACAGGTACCAGACGAGGGGCACTGGTACGGGACGAGGGCTGGTACAGGTACCGGATGTATGGTATGGGACGAGGGCTGGTACAGGAACCGGATGTACGGTACGGGACGAGGGCTGGTACAGGTACCGGATGTACGGTACGGGACGAGGGTTGGTACAGGTACCAGACGAGGGGCACTGGTACGGGACGAGGGTTGGTACAGGTACCGGATGTACGGTACGGGACGAGGGCTGGTACAGGTACCAGACGAGGGGCACTGGTACGGGTCGAGGGCTGGTACAGGTACCGGATGTACGGTACGGAACGAGGGCTGGTACAGGTACCGGATGTATGGTACGGGACGAGGGCTGGTACAGGTACCGGATGTACGGTACGGGACGAGGGCTGGTACAGGTACCAGACGAGGGGCACTGGTACGGGACGAGGGCTGGTACAGGTACCGGATGTATGGTATGGGACGAGGGCTGGTACAGGAACCGGATGTACGGTACGGGACGAGGGCTGGTACAGGTACCGGATATACGGTACGGGACGAGGGCTGGTACAGGTACCAGACGAGGGGCACTGGTACGGGACGAGGACTGGTACAGGTACCGGATGTACGGTACGGGACGAGGGCTGGTACAGGTACCAGACGAGGGGCACTGGTACGGGTCGAGGGCTGGTACAGGTACCGGATGTACGGTACGGAACGAGGGCTGGTACAGGTACCGGTTGTACGGTACGGGACGAGGGCCGGTACAGGAACCGGATGTACGGTACGGGACGAGGGCTGGTACAGGTACCGGATGTACGGTACGGGACGAGGGTTGGTACAGGTACCAGACGAGGGGCACTGGTACGGGACGAGGGTTGGTACAGGTACCGGATGTACGGTACGGGACGAGGGCTGGTACAGGTACCAGACGAGGGGCACTGGTACGGGTCGAGGGCTGGTACAGGTACCGGATGTACGGTACGGAACGAGGGCTGGTACAGGTACCGGATGTATGGTACGGGACGAGGGCTGGTACAGGTACCGGATGTACGGTACGGGACGAGGGCTGGTACAGGTACCAGACGAGGGGCACTGGTACGGGACGAGGGCTGGTACAGGTACCGGATGTATGGTATGGGACGAGGGCTGGTACAGGAACCGGATGTACGGTACGGGACGAGGGCTGGTACAGGTACCGGATATACGGTACGGGACGAGGGCTGGTACAGGTACCAGACGAGGGGCACTGGTACGGGACGAGGACTGGTACAGGTACCGGATGTACGGTACGGGACGAGGGCTGGTACAGGTACCAGACGAGGGGCACTGGTACGGGTCGAGGGCTGGTACAGGTACCGGATGTACGGTACGGAACGAGGGCTGGTACAGGTACCGGTTGTACGGTACGGGACGAGGGCCGGTACAGGAACCGGATGTACGGTACGGGACGAGGGCTGGTACAGGTACCGGATGTAGGGTATGGGACGAGGGCTGGAACAGGTACCAGACGAGGGGCACTGGTACGGGACGAGGGCTGGTACAGGTACCGGATGTATGGTATGGGACGAGGGCTGGTACAGGTACCGGATGTACGGTACGGGACGAGGGCCGGTACAGGAACCGGATGTACGGTACGGGACGAGGGCCAGTACAGGTACCGGATGTACGGTAGGGGACGAGGGCTGGTACAGGTACCGGATGTACGGTACGGGACGAGGGATGGTACAGGTACCGGATGTACGGTATGGGACGAGGGCCGGTACAGGAACCGGATGTACGGTACGGGACGAGGGCCGGTACAGGTACCGGATGTACGGTACGGGACGAGGGATGGTACAGGTACCGGATGTACGGTACGGGACGAGGGATGGTACAGGTACCGGATGTACGGTACAGGACGAGAGCTGGTACAGGTACCAGATGTACGGTACGGGAGGAGGGATGGTACAGGAACCGGATGTACGGTACGGGTCGAGGGCTGGTACAGGTACCAGACGAGGGGCACAGGTACGGGACGAGGGCTGGTACAGGTACCGGATGTACGGTACGGGACGAGGGCTGGTACAGGTACCGGATGTACGGTGCGGGACGAGGGCTGGTACAGGTACCTGATGTACGGTACGGGACGAGGGTTGGTACAGGAACCGGATGTATGGTACGGGACGAGGGTTGGTACAGGTACCGGATGTACGGTACGGGACGAGGGCTGGTACAGGTACCGGATGTACGGTACGGGACGAGGGTTGGTACAGGAACCGCATGTACGGTACGGGACGAGGGTTGGTACAGGTACCGGATGTACGGTACGGGACGAGGGTTGGTACAGGTACCGGATGTAAGGTACGGGACGAGGGTTGGTACAGGAACCGGATGTACGGTACGGGACGAGGGTTGGTACAGGTACCGGATGTACGGTACGGGACGAGGGTTGGTACAGGAACCGGATGTACGGTACGGGACGAGGGTTGGTACAGGAACCGGATGTACGGTACGGGACGAGGGTTGGTACAGGTACCGGATGTACGGTACGGGACGAGGGTTGGTACAGGTACTGGATGTACGGTGTGGGACGAGGGATGGTACAGGTACTGGATGTACGGTACGGGACGAGGGATGGTACAGGTACTGGATGTACGGTACGGGATGAGGGCTGGTACAGGAACCGGATGTACGGTACGGGACGAGGGCTGGTACAGGTACTGGATGTACGGTACGGAATGTGGGATGGTACAGGTACCGGATGTACGGTACGGGATGTGGGATGGTACAGGTACTGGATGTACGGTACGGGATGTGGGATGGTACAGGTACCGGATGTACGGTGTGGGACGAGGGCCGGTACAGGTACCAGATATACGGTGTGGGACGAGGGATGGTACAGGTACCGGACGTACGGTGTGGGATGAGGGCTGCAGATGGACCGTGGAGAAAATTCTGATTGGTTGCTTCACCATTTGATATGTAGGATCAGAAACAGGTGCAGAAAGTTGTAAACTCAGCCAGCCCCAACACAGGTATTAAACTCCCGAGCATCCAGGACACCCTCAAAGGGCAATGCCTCTGAAAGGTGGCATCCAGGACCCCCATCACATCTTCTCATTGCTCCTATCAAGGTAGAGATACAGGAACCTGAAGACACACACTCAATATTTCAGGAACAGCTTCTTCAACCCACGTACACCAGCTCAGTTCTTTGTTAATTCCCTCTCTTTTGGCATTACTTTTGTAATTTAATTTTCTTGTTTAAATATACAGTATTTATATACATTGCACTTTACTGCTGCTGCAAAACAACAAATTTCGTGAGATTTGCCAGGGATAGTTAACCCGATTCTGATTTGAAAACCTTTCATCCACTTTGGTGACAGATATCTATCTCGGTCTGCTTTACACATATTCCAAACCTGACCTCGTGCACCATATCCGCTGCACAGCCATCAAGCAGCCAGTACAACAGACAACCTCTGCTGACCTTTGATGAGCACCTCAGCTCCATCCGCCAAAAACGGAATATCCTGGCAGACAAACCACTTCACTCCCCATCCCCAATCCTGTTCTGACATATCAGTCCATGGCTCTGTTTTGTCGTGACGAGGCCACCGTCAGGATGGAGGAGCAACCTAATTCTGTAGATGTCATCTCCAACCTGATGGCATGAACATCGATTTCTCCTTCTGGTAATTTTTCCCCTCCCCGTTCCCTCTTCTTCTGCCACTTAGCTCTTCACCTCACCTGCTCACCACCTCCTCGTGATGCCCTCCTCTTTTCCTTTCTTCGATGGTCCACTCTCCTCTCCTTTATGATTCCTTCTTCTCCAGCCTGTTACCTTTCCCACCTACTTGGTCTCATCTATCACCTTCTAGCTAGTCCTCCTTCCCCTCTCCCCACCCCCTTTATTTCCAGTCCTGAAGCATCTCGCTCAAAACATCAACTGTTTATTGACGCTGCCTGAGCTGCTGAGTTTCTTCAGCAGTTTGTGTGTGTTGCTCTGGATTTCCAGCATCTGCAGACTCTCTTGTGTTTCGGATTCAAAGTGAATGCTTTTTACTGCATCTGTGTGCCTGTTTATGAGCTGTATCTGTGTGTTACCACTACAGCTAGATAGCAGACTCTAGCAAAGTGCAGGTTGACCATTCCCCACGACACATACATGTTTCTGGGACAGCGCATAATGGACGATTTCACCTGGTCCCTCAACACAAACTCTTTATTCAAGGAAGCACAGCAGCATCTCCACCTGCTGTTAAGATTGAGGTGAGCGAGGCTCCCCCTCCCCATTCTAACCAACTTTTACAGCAGTAATTTCGAATGTCCTGACCAGCTTCATCAACAGGAATTGAAAGGCATCTGACAACGAGACCGTACAAAGGATTGCCAGGACTGCTGAAAGGATCGTTGGAGTCTCTCTTCCACCCATTAGAAATTTTTATCAGGGGCACTTAGTACTGTCAGTGTTCCCTCCCATCTGTCCAATGATCAACCCACCTCCACACCATCAGTGTTGTAGGATTAGGGCAAGAACAGTTCGAATTCGAAACAGCTTCTATCCCAGGTCTCCATAAGACTACTGAACTCCCTGCCACCACCCAGGTCTCCATAAGACGACTGAACTCCCTGCCACCACCCAGGTCTCCATAAGACGACTGAACTCCCTGCCACCACCCAGGTCTCCATAAGACGACTGAACTCCCTGCCACCACCCAGGTCTCCATAAGACTACTGAACTCCCTGCCACCACCCAGGTCTCCATAAGACTACGGAACTCCCTGCCACCACCCAGGTCTCCATAAGACTACTGAACTCCCTGCCACCACCCAGGTCTCCATAAGACTACTGAACTCCCTGCCACCACCCAGGTCTCATCACATATGAAGCACCAATATCATTATACTGTTTACTTTTTAACTCATGTTGTGCTAAATGTGCTTCTTGAATATATTTACTATTTGTTAATTTATTTGTGGTGATATAACTTCTTGTGTTGTGTGAGAGCGGTATATACCGTGTTGTGCACCTTGGTCTGCAGGAACGTTGTTTCGTTTACGGTATACGTGCGTACAGTTGAATGATGATCAACTTGAACTTGAATGTGTGATTCTTATTAGTACAGAGAGCCTGTGTGTGTGCGAGAGAGTGCAAGAAGGAATGTGAGAGTGAGTGAAGGAGCAAGAAAGGGAGTAAAGGTGAGAGTTAAAGAGGAAGGGGTGAGGAATTGAGAGAATCTATATATGCAGATCTGTGCATGATGCTGTGTCTGTGTGTGAGAGTGTGTGTGTCGTGTGTAAGAGAGTGTGTGTGTGTGTGCACGCACGTTTCTGTACATGCATGAGTGAGTGTGAATATGAGTGTTTCTGTATATGTGTGAGTAAGTGTGAGTGTGTGTGTTTCTGTACATAGAAACATAGAAGGCATACAGCACAATACAGGTCCTTCGGCCCACAAAGCTGTTCCGAACGTGTCCATACCTAGGCTTTACACATAGCCCTCTATTTTTCTAAGCTCCATATAACCAATCCAGGAGTCTCTTAAAAGACTCTATCATTTCCACCTCCACCACCATTGCCGGCAGCCCATTCTACGCACTCACCACTCTCTGCGTAAAAAAACTTACCCCCGACATCTCCTTTCTACCTACTTCCAAGCACCTTAAAACTATGCCCGCTCGTGCTAGCCATTTCAGCCCACACGATCAATGCCTCTCATTATCTTGTACACCGCTATTAAGTCACCCCTCATCCTCTGTCACTCCAAGGCGAAAAGGCCAAGTTCACTCAACCTATTCTCATAAGGCATGCTCCCCAATCCAGGCAACATCCTTGTAAATCTCCTCTGCACCCTTTCTATGGTTTCCACATCCTTTCTGTAGTGAGGTGACCAGAACTGAGCACAGTACTCCAAGTGGGGCCTGACCAGGGTCCTATATAGCTGCAACATTACCTCTCAGCTCATCCCACAATCGATGAAGGCCAATGCATCATATGCTTTCTTAACCACAGAGTCAACCTGCGTAGCAGCTTTGAGTGTCCTAGGGACTTGGACCCCAAGATCCCTCTGATCCTCCACACTGCCAAGAGTCTTACTATTAATGCTATATTCTGCCATCATACTTGACCTACCAAAATGAATCACCTCACACTTATCTGGGTTGAACTCCATCTGCTACTTCTCAGCCCAGTTTTGCATCCTATCAATGTCCCTCTGTAACCTCTGACAGCCCTCCACACTATCCACAACACCCCCAACCTTTGTGTCATCAGCAAATTTACTAACCCATCCCTCCACTTCCTCATCCAGGTCATTTATAAAAATCACAGAGTAAGGATCCCAGAACAGATCCCTGAGGCACCCCAGTGGTGACCAACCTCCATGCAGAATATGACCCATCTACAATCACCCTTTGTCTCTGTGGACAAGCCAGTTCTGGATCCACAAAGCAATGTCCCCTTGGATCCCATGCCTCCTTACTTTCTCAATAAGCCTTGTGTGAGTGAGTGTGTGTGTGTTTCTATACGTGGGTCAGCTACCCCGCAGAGTGTTATACGGCCAGCTACATCATGGTTGATGCTCAGCTGGAGGCCTGAAAAAGTGCTGTAAAGATCAGATGAAGAATGCTTTAAGGAAGTGCAAGATCAGACCTGAGGACCTGGAGGATGTTGCTGCTGACCGTAACACTTGGCGACAGCTGTGTAGCGATGGGGTTCATATTCTGCAGATGGAAAGAACAACCAGAAGACAGCAGAAGAGAGCCAGGAGAAATGCAGCTATGGTTGCCATCACTACCACCACCACTATCACATATACATATACTGCCTGCAATAGAACTTGTGGGTCCAGGATAGGACTGTATAGTCATCAAAGATCTCACCGTTAAAGGAGTGGACGTCGTTATCGGATTCTGATGGACAACCAAAGAAGACGTGTGAATGTGAGTGTGTTGGTTTGCACCATTGTTGCTTTATACCTGTTCCAGTGAAGTAACATGTCTTATGCATCTTGCCCATGAAGAGCTCAAGGCCAATGATAGCATAGATGATGATCATGAAGAGGACAAGCAGAGCGATATGCAGGAGAGGAACCATCGCCCTGATGATCGAGTTTAACACCACCTGTAAACCTGAACACAGACAATAATGAGTCCACATACAAACTCACCCTCTTCTCAAAGACAAAACTCAAAATCAAAGTCCATATACTGTATGTTACAATACACGACCTTCAGATTCATTTCTTGCAGGAAAATAAAATACAATAGAAATTACGAAAACAATACATAAACTATATTGTTTACATAATATACATAAACAATGACTGACAAACATACAATGTGCAAAAGAAGACCATTTGTGCAAATAAAAAATGAATAATACTGAGAAAAAGAGTTCTGGAATGGTTGAAGGCAAGTCCGTAGGTTGCAGTGAAATCAGAGTTGAGATGAGTGAAGTTACCTAAACTGGTTCTGAAGCCTGATGGCTGAGGGGTAGTAACTGTTCTATTTTGATTAGTCCTACCAAAATGTAGCACCTCACACTTATCAGCATTAAACTCCATCTGCTATCTTTCAGCCCACTTTTCTAACTGGCCTAAATCTCTCTGCAAGCTTTGAAAATCAATTTCATTATCCACAATGCCACCTATCTTAGTATCATCGGCATACTTACTAATCCAATTTACCACCCCATCATCCAGATCATTAATGTATATGACAAACATCATTGGACCCAGGACAGATCCCTGAGGCACACCACTAGTCACCGGCCTCCAACCTGACAAACATTTATCCAACACTACTCTCTGGCATCTCTCATCCAGCCACTGTTGAATCCATTTTACTACTTCAATATTAATACCTAACGATTGAACCTTCCTAACTAACCTTCTCTGCAACCTTGTCAAATGCCTTACTGAAGTCCATATAGACAACATCCACTGCTTTACCCTCGTCAACTTTCCTCGTAACCTCTTCAAAAAATTCAATAAGATTTGTCAAACGTGACCTTCCACGCACAAATCCATGTTGACTATTCCTTATCAGCCCTGTCTATCCAGATAATTATATTTACCATCTCTAAGAATACTTTCCATTAATTTACCCACCATTGACATCAAACTGACAGGCCTATAATTGCTAGGTTTACTCTTAGAACCCTTTTTAAACAATGGAACCACATGAGCTATAAGCCAATCCTCCGGCACCATCCCCGTTTCCAATGACATTTGAAATATTTCTGTCAGAGCCCCTGCTATTTCTACACTAACCTCCCTCAAGGTCCTAGGGAACATCCTGACAGGATCTGGAAACTTATCCACTTTTATATTCTTTAAAAGCGCCAGTACTTCCTCCTCTTTAATTGTCATAGTTTCCATAACTTCCCTACTTGTTTCCCTTACCTTACACAATTCAATATCCTTCTCCTTAGTGAATACCAAAGAAAAGAAATTGTACAAAATCTCCACCATCTCTTTCGGCTCCACACAAAGCTGTCCACTCTGATTCTCTAAGGGACCAATTTTATCCCTCACTATCCTTTTGCTATTAATATAACTGTAGAAACCCTTGTATCTTCTTTTAGCTTTTCTAATTTCTTTCTTAAGATTCTTCTTAAATTCTTCATACTCCTCGAGCACCTCATTTACTCCATGCTGCCTATATTTATTGTAGATATCTTTTTCCTAACCAAGTTCCAATATCCCTTGAAAACCACGGCTCTCTCAAACTTTTAACTATAAACAGATAGGGCCTTAAAGAAGGCTTTTGGCACATTGGCCTTCATAAATCAAAGTACTAAGTACAGGTAATGGGATGTCATATTGTAGTTCTACAAGACATTGATGAGGTCTAATTTGGAGTATTGTGTGCAGTTTTGGTCACCCACCTACATGAAAGATGGAAATAAGATTGAAAAAGTACAGAGAAAAATTTCAAGGATGCTGCCAGGACCGGAGGACCTGAATTAACCAGGAAAGACTGAATAGGTTAGAAGGTTTTCCCAAGGACATAGAAGATTGAGAGGAGATTTGATTGAGATATACAAAATTATGAGGGACACAGATAGGGTAAATACAAGCAGGGTTTTTCTACTGAGGTGGGGTGGGACTACAACCAGAGGTCTTGGGTTAAGGGTGAAAGGTGAAAAGTTTAAGAGGAACATGAAGGGGAAACTTCTTCACTCAGAGGTAGTGAGAGTGTGGAATGCGTTGCCAGCACAAGTGGTGGATGCGGGTTTGATTTCAACATTCAGGAGAAGTTTGTATAGATACATGGCTGGGAGGGATATGGAGGGCAATGGTCTGGGAGCATTTCGATAGGACTAGGCAGTTTAAATGGGTCAGCACAGACTAGATGGGCCAAAGTGCCTGTTTCTATGCTGTCGTTTTCTCTATAAACAAATCTTAGCCCGAAAGACAAGCAGAAACTTTTGAGGCCTGATGGGCAGAGCCCTGAATCTACGAATGTCTGTAAATCCACTGGGGAATTCAGAGGCCCAATGTCTGAGTCCGCTGGGAAATTCAAAGGCCCAATCTCCATGAGTCTGCTGGGGAACTCAGAGGCCCGATATCTGTAATTCCACTGGAGAAGTCAAAGGCCCATTGTCTGTGAGTCTGATGGAGACTGAAGGCCAAAGATGGCCTGTTCTGTCACTAGAGGTCGGTGTACATGTCAGACATCCCACCTCTCCTGGGAGTCTCCCGCATTTTGATAGTGGCTCCATGACGCCCTCAAATTATATACAATATCCTGGAAATCAATTTTTTTTAGAGATAGAGATAGAGATAATCCTGATTGGTCTCTCTTTGTGCTAAGTAGACCAATCAGTTTTCTCTGTGGGCGGGCTTTACAGTCGACCTCTCTCTCTCTTTCATTGTCCATCAGTTCAGTTTTGTGTCCTGCAGCACCATGGCAGAGTGTTCCAAAAAAAATAAACGTACTTCACCCCAGACTACACTACAGTGTACCTCTGCCTAATAGGGGTCAAAAATAGAGACAGTGTTGCTCGCTGGACTGTTTGCAACAGTGACTTTTCTATTGCTCATGGTGGGTTAAATGACTGTAAAAGATATGTTGAGGTGAGTTTACCAGGTGTCATTCATTCATTAGCATAGCTAATGTTATTTAAACTAGCTGGCTAGCTGCTAAGGAGCTACTCTATTGATGTCTAATGTGATGAGGCCAAACTCCCTGTAGACTTGTTTAAAGTTGTAATAGAATAAAAAAACGACTCCATGATAATATAAGTACATATTTTAATATCACATTTTCTGCATAAGACAATATAATAAGGATACACCTTATGCTTTTATTTCTTTTAGGGACCACAACACATTAGGAAGGCTGCTCAAGAATTTCACAGTTCTTTTCAGCAGAAATCCAAAGTCTGACAGAGAAGGTCACTAGAGCTGAGGTGTACTTTACATCTTTCATCGTTGAGCATAACCTGCCATTCCAGGTGCGTACGCACACAGGCAAGCTATTCAGGAAAATATTTCCTGATTCAGAAACAGCAAAAACTATGCCTGCTATAAACACCAGGACAGCAGCTGTTCTGAACATGCCACTGGAACCTGAATGTTCAGAGGATCTGTACAAATTCATCCAGATAGAAAAAAGTGTTTTGATTGATGAAAGCAACGATATCATGTGTGAGAAGGAACTGTGGGAGGAACTGAGAAGGAACTCATTCCCTAACTCCTGTTAGGTCAGGTGATGGACATATGTGTTGGGGAGCACTTCCGGTCCAGTGATCACAATACCATTAGTTTCAATATAATTATGGAGAAGGATAGGACTGGACCCAGGGTTGAGATTTTTGATTGGAGAAAGGCTAACTTTGAGGAGATGGGAAAGAATTTAGAAGGAGTAGATTGGGACAACTTGTTTTATGGGAAGGATGTAATAGAGAAATGGAGGTCATTTAAAGGTGAAATTTTGAGGGTACAGAATCTTAATGTTCCTGTTAGGTTGAAAGGAAAGATTAAAAGTTTGAGAGCGCCATGGTTTTCAAGGGATATTGGAAACTTGGTTCGGAAAAAGAGGGAGATCTACAATAAATATAGGCAGCCTGGAGTACATGAGGTGCTCGAGGAATATAAAGAATGTAAAAAGAATCTTAAGAAAGAAATTAGAAAAACTGAAAGAAGATACAAGGTTGCTTTGGCAAGTAAGGTGAAAACAAATCCAAAGGGTTTCTACAGTTATATTAATAGCAAAAGGATAGTGAGGGATAAAATTGGTCCCTTAGAGAATCAGAGTGGACAGCTATGTGTGGAGCTAAAAGAGACAGGGGAGATTTTGAACAATTTCTTTTCTTCGGTATTCACTCAGGAGAAGGATATTGAATTGTGTAAGGTAAGGGAAACAAGTAGGGAAGTTATGGAAACTATGACAATTAAAGAGGAGGAAGTACTGCCACTTTTAAGGCATCTCCGGGTCCTGACAGGATATTCCCCAGGACCTTGAGGGAAGTTGGTGTAGAAATAGCAGGGGCTCTGACAGAAATATTTCAAATGTCATTAGAAACGGGGATAGTGCCGGAGGATTGGCGTATTGCTCATGTGCTGCAACACACAGCTCGAACTTCGCCGATGACACAACCGTGGTGGGTCTCATCAGCAAGAACGACGAGTCAGCTTACAGAGAGGAGGTGCAGCGGCTAACGGACTGGTGCAGAGCCAACAACCTGTCTCTTAATGTGAACAAAAGAGATGGTTGTTGACTTCAGGAGGGCACGGAGCGACCACTCCCCACTGAACATTGACGGCTCCTTGGTAGAGATCGTAAAGAGCACCAAATTTCTTGATGTTCACCTGACGGAGAATCTCACCTGGACCCTCAACACCAGCTCCATAGCAAAGAAAGCCCAGCAGCATCTCTACTTTTTGCGAAGGCTGAGGAAAGTCCATCTCCCACCCCCCATCCTCATCACATTCTACAGGGGTTGTATTGAGAGCATCCTGAGCAGCTGCATCACTGCCTGGTTCAGAAATTGCACCATCTGGGATCGCAAGACCCTGCAGCGGATAGTGAGGTCAGCTGAAAAGATCATCAGGGTCTCTCTTCCCACCATCACGGACATTTACACTACACGCTGCATCCGCAAAGGAAACAGCGTTATGAAGGACCCCATGCACCCCTCATACAATCTCTTCTCCCTCCTGCCGTCTGGGAAAAGGCTCCGAAGCATTCAGGCTCTCACGACCAGACTATATAACAGTTTCTTCCCCCAAGCTATCAGACTCCTCAACACCCAAAGCCTGGACTGACACCTTGCCCTACTCTCCTGTTTATTATTTATTGTAATGCTTGCACTGTTTTTGTGCACTTTATGCAGTCCAATGTAGATCTGTAGTCTAGTGTAGCTTTCTCTGTGTTTTTTTTTATTACGTAGTTCAATTTAGTTTTTTGTACTGTGTCATGTAAACCATGGTCCTGAAAAACACTGTCTCATTTTTACTATGCACTGTACCAGCAGTTATGGTCGAAATGAAAATAAAAGTTGACTTGACTTGATGTGGTTCCATTGTTTAAAAAGGGTTCTAAGATTAAACCTAGCAATCATAGGCCTGTCAGTTTGACATCAGTGGTGGGTAAATTAATGGAAAGTATTCTTAGAGATGGTAAATATAATTATCTGGATAGACAGGATCTGTTTAGGAATAGTCAGCATGGATTTGTGCGTGGAAGGTCATGTTTGACAAATCTTACTGAATTTTTTGAAGAGGTTACGAGGAAAGTTGACGAGGGTAAAGCAGTGGATGTTGTCTATATGGACTTCAGTAACGCCTTTGACAAGGTTCCGCATGGAAGGTTAGTAAGGAAGGTTCAATCGTTAGGTATTAATATTGAAGTAGTCAAGTGGATTCAACAGTGGCTGGATGGGAGATGCCAGAGAGTAGTGGTGGATAACTGTTTGTCAGGTTGGAGGCCGGTGACTAGTGGTGTGCCTCAGGGATCTGTCCTGGGTCCAATGATGTTTGTCATATACATTAATGATCTGGATGATGGGGTGGTAAATTGGATTAATAAGTATGCAGATGATACTAAGGTAGGAGGCGTTGTGGATAATGAAGTAAGTTTTCAAAGCTTGCAGAGAGATTTAGGCCAGTTAGAAGAGTGGGCTGAACAATGGCAGATGAGTTTAATGCTGATAAGTGTGAGGTGTTACACCTGTGCCCCCTCCTTTTTGAGAATTGCAAGATCGCTATTAAGTCAGGTCAGGAGACCCAGGAAATGAGAGAGAGACGCAGAATCCACAGGGGGTTTGGAATGTCCTGGCTCCTCAACGATACAAAGCTAGGGGAAACGGCCATTGTCTCTTGGAGACGGAATTGTGTATTGAGCACTGTGCTATTCATTGACGTCCTCAAGGAATGAGCAACGTGGGCTGGTTGGAGGGATGGCATCCTCCCAACCTGATTGACATCTGAGACCCCGTGAGTAAGGATAAAAGAGGGTCTGGGGAACAACCCCCTTTCAGACACACCAGGAGAAATGATAGAAATCCCGTGACAGCGTTTAATAGCGAAAGCCGGTGGAAAGCCCACGTGCGTCCTTTTCCATTTGCCTCGGAATTGGTGGGACTGACCACGGAAGACGGTTTAGCTAAAAGGAAAAGGACACAGACGACATTTCGAAGGATCGACATCATAGAAAGGAAAACGGGCAAGTTCTAAACCCCACCTCTCTCTCTCTCCAGCCAAAAGCTGCAGCCTAAATGAACTTGAGTGACTTTTATATTTCCATCGGACAATACATTATCCCCTAGACAACGACAGAGCTATTTCTTATTGATTATTATTATACCCGCGCTTTTAGATTTAGTATTGACGACGTATATTATCTGTATGTTTGCATTGATATTATTTTTGTGTATTTTTATCAATAAATACTGTTAAAAATAGTCCCATCAGACTTCAACGGACCTCTCTATCTTTGCTGGTAAGTGACCCAGTTACGGGGTACGTAACAGAGGTGAAACATTTTGGTAGGAATAATCCAAATAGGACATACATGGTAAATGGTAGGGTATTGAAGAATGCAGTAGAACAGAGTGATCTAGGAATATTGGTGCATAGTTCCCTGAAGGTGGAATCTCATGTGGATAGGGTGGTGAAGAAAGCTTTTGGTATGATGGCCTTTATAAATCAGAGCATTGAGTATAGGAGTTGGGATGTAATGTTAAAATTGTACAAGGCATTCGTAAGGCCGAATTTGGAGTATTGTGTACAGTTCTGGTCACCGAATTATAGGAAAGATATCAACAAAATAGAGAGAGTACAGAGAAGATTTACTAAAATGTTACCTGGGTTTCAGCACCTAAGTTACAGGGAAAGGTTGAACAAGTTAGGTCTTTATTCTTTGGAGCATAGAAGGTTGAGGGGGGACTTGATAGAGGTATTTCAAATTATGAGGGGGATAGATAGAGTTGACGTGGATAGGCTTTTTCCATTGAGAGTAGGGGAGATTCAAACAAGAGGACATGATTTGAGAGTTAGGGGGCAAAAGTTTAAGGGTAACATGAGGGGGAATTTCTTTACTCAGAGAGTGGTAGCTGTGTGGAATGAGCTTCTTGTAGAAGTGGTAGAGGCAGGTTCGGTATTGTCCTTTAAAGTAAATTTGGATAGGTATATGGACAGGAAAGGAATGGAGAGTTATGGGCTGAGTGTGGGCCAGTGGAACTAGGTGAGTGTAAGCGTCGGCACGGACTAGAAGGGCCGAGATGACCTGTTTCCGTGCTGTAATTGTTATATGGTTATAAGCAAGATGCCATTTTAGCCAGGTACTATAATGAACACAGGAGAAGGTAACAGTTGGATTTGTAGACATGCCAGTGTGCAATGATGCCAAAGCTGAAAACATGTTCAACTGAATCGCGACAAAGTGCTTTAATGGTCTAATTGTGTAGGATTTAGCAGTGACAATTGCAATGTGATGATTGGCAAAAACAACTCTGTCTCATCAAATAAATTGTTGTGTTCTTTCATAATCAAGTGTCCTTGGAGGTCAACCGGGGGGTGGGGGGGGGGGGATATGGGGCTGCGGGGGCAGAGGTGGTGGTGCTACCTCCCTGGAATGAGTTTTTGCAGGTGGGATGTCTGACATGTGTTTTGGTGGGTAGCTGTTTTGCTGTTGTAGCTTTATAGTGTGGTATGTTGTGTTCTGTGTGTTGGCTCCAGAATATGTAGAGACACTTGTGGGCTACCCCCAGCATACCTTTGCCTGTGTTGGTTGTTAATGCAAACGATACATTTCACTGAATGTTTTGATGTTCATGCATTAAAGGGTTAACCTTTATGCTTGTCGAATGCCTCATCACTGCACACTGTAGTTGTGAATGGAACAGAACTGGCTGTGGCAGCTTTGAGTACTACTACAGAAGTAACCAAGAGAAAGCAATCTGCCACGGGTCAACTGAGGCAAAATGAAAGACATGTCAATCCACGGCCTCTTTTGTCACGATGAGGGTGGAGCAGCAACACCTCATATTCTGTCTACATAGCCTCCAATCTGCTGACATGAACATCAATTTCTCCTTCCAGTATTTTTCCCTGCCTCTTCTTCTATTTACCTCTCTGGCCTCTTACCTACCTCAACTCCCCTGGCACCCCTCCTCCTTCCCTTTCTCCCACGGTCCACTCTCCTCTCCCATCAGATTCCTTCTTCTCCAGCCCTTTACCTTTCCCACCCACCAGGCTTCACCTATCCTCCTCCCCTGCTGCCCCCCCACCTTTTCATTCTGGCATCTTCCCCCGTCCTTACCAATCCTGAAGAATGGTCTCAGCCCAAAACATCAACCGTTTATTCATTTCCATGGATGCTGCCTGGCCTGCTGAGTTCCTCCCTCAGTTTGTGTGTGATTCTCTGGATTTCCAGCATCTGCAGAATCTCTTGTGTTTATGAAAGGCAGGTGAATACAGGAGTGGGACTTGAGAAGAGTGACAAAGAGCTGATCCGTTCTGGTTCAGTGGTTTGAGATGGTACTAGGGATTGGTCTACACACCAGCATTTCCTAACAGTGGAAAGGTAGAGCGGACAGGGGCTTGGGTTAGTTCTGGGGAGCCTCACCAATGGGCTGCATGAATGGTTGATTGGCAGAATGGGAGGAGAGCTGCAATGAGGGGGGCCTGCATATGCCTAGATAAGTACAGTATGTTATTGCTTCCTCTGTCCTGTCCTGTTCTCAATAGATAACCAGAATTTGAATCTTTCTGTCTCATCGAATAGTTTCCAAGGACCTATTGTTTTCACGAATCTATGTAATAAATAAATCTGAACGTGAAAGACAGTGACTCTCACAACTATACTGTTACTCTGCATGTGATCTCAGCATGGTCAGTGTCACGTCAAATGCTAATCTTCCTGTTACTCTGAACCCTTAGCAGAATAAGAGAGGGAACAGAGAGGGAACCTGTCCCAGAATAAACAGCCTATCAAACCTCCTTGTGAAAAACCAACACAAGAGATTCTGCAGAGGATAGAAATCCAGAACAACTGCAGGATGCTGCAGGAACGCTGCAGGTCAGACAGCATCGATGGAGAGGAATAAACAGTCGACATTTCAGGCTGAGGCCATTCATCAGGACTGGAAAGGAAGGGCAAAAGGCAGAATAAAATGGTGGGGGGAAGGGAAGGAGTACAAGCTGGCAGGTGAGGGGGAAGGGAGGATGAAGTGGGAAGCTGGGAGGTGAAAGGTGGAAGAGATAAAGGGTTGAAGACAAGGAATCTGGTAAGAGAGGAGAGTGCACTGTGTGTGTTGTGAGCTTGCTACGTTGGTGCGGGAATGTGTGGTGACCCCCCCCCCCCCCACCCCAGCACATTCTACGTTGATAAATAGATCTGAATCTGACTGTTTAGCTTCAGGAAGGAATTTGGGGAAGTCAGTGTGAACAGGGAACAACAGGTCCAGAGATGCAATGTGATCTTCAGGTCTATAAACACATTTGGCCAAAGTTAGTACACCAGAAAGTTCAGGTGCTTGAGAAGAATTACAATAGAGTTTGCTACTCCATGACCACTTTATTAGGTACACTTGTACGCCTGCTGGTTAACACTCAGCCAATCATGTGTGAGCAACTCAATGCATTAAAGTATCAGTTGTTGTTCAGAATGGGGAAGAAATGTGATCTAAGTGACTTTGACTGTGGAATCGTTAGTGCCAGACCAAATGATGTGGATATCTCAGAAACTGCTGATCTCCTCGGAATTAGGGTTCTAACATTTCTGTCATACATTCTGTGTGTGTTTTTTCTGTTTTGTGGATGTCTGCGAAGAGTAAGAATTTCAGGTTGTATTCTGGATACATTCTCCAATATTAAGTAGAACCATTTTTCACACAACAATCTCTAGAGTTTACAGATAATGATGCAAAAACAAAAAAAAAAAAATGCAGTGAGCAGCAGTTCTGTGGGCAAAAATGTCTTCTTAAAGAGAGAGGTCAGTGGAGAATGGCCAGACTAGTTCAAGCTGACAGGAAGGTGACAGTAACTCAAATAACCATGTGTTATAACAGTGGTGTGCAGGACAGTATCTGAATGCACAATATGTTGAACCTTGAAGCTACAGCAGCAAAAGATCAGGAACATTCAGTCTGTTTCCACTCTCTATGTACAGGAGGTATCTAACAAAGTGGTCACTAAGTGTACAACGAATGAGACCTTCATTATCCGAGCAGAGGGGTCACATAAAGGAACGCGTCTCCTAAATAATCAACACAAGATGATTTGCAGATGCTGGAAATCCAGAGCAACACACACAAAATACTGCAGGAACTCAGGTGGTCAGGCAGCATATGTGGAAATGAATAACCAGTCAACATTTCATGCCGAGACCCTTCATTAGGACTGGAAGGGAAGTGGGGGGGTGGTTCAGGTGAGTTCTCCAGCATTTTTTGTATCTTGTGAAAAAGAGGAAGCAACTGCTGTCATACTTACTGGGAACGCCCGATACCAGACGCAGTGGCCTCAACACTCGGAATGCTCGAAGTGCCTTCACATCAAACCCTGCGCTTTTGGCAGATGGGCTGAGGTGTTCCAGGACCACTGTACAGAGACTGTAGGGAAAGGAGAGGGTGAGACCCACACCGACACAACACACAAGCCTCTATTCTTCACTGAGGCAGTTCATACTATCCACACTTGGTGGCCACTACATTAGGTATGCCTGTACACCTCCTCATTAATACAAGTATTTAATCTGTCAATCATCTTGTGGCAACAACACAATCCATTAAAGCATGCAGACATGGTCAAGAGGTTCAGTTGTTGTTCAAACCAAACATCAGAATGGGGAAGGAATGTGATCAGTGACTTTTGACCTTGGAATGATTGTTGGTACCAGATGGAGTGGTTTGAGAATCTCAGAAACTGCTGATCTACAGGGGTTTTCCTGCACTACTCCTCCAGAGCAGGGGTTCCCAACCTGGGCTCCACAGAGCCCTTGCTTAATGGTATTGGTCCAAGGCATAAAGAAAAGGCTGTGAACATCTGCTCTAGAGTTTGCAGAGAACAGTTCGAAAAACAAAAAAAACACCAATGAGTAATCGTTCTGTGGGCAAAAACACTTTGTTAATGAGAGAGGTCAGAGGAGAATGGCCAGAATAGTTCAAGCTGACAGGAAGGTGACAGTAACTCAAATAACCAACAGTGTTGTGCAGAAGAGCAGCTCGAAATGTTCAACAGGTTGAATCTTGAAGTGGATCGGGTAAAGCAGCAGAAGACACAGAGGGTGGTGGGTATGTGGAATGCACTGCCAGCGAAGGTGGCAGAGGCAGACATAACAGGGTCTTTTAAGAGACTCTTAGATAGGTACATGGAGCTTAGAACAATAAAGGGCTATGTGGTAGGGAAATTCTAGGCAGTTTCTAGAGTAGGTTACATGGTCAACACAACATTGTAATGTGCTGTAGATTACTATGTTTCCAGGACCACAGTGGGATCCACACCTGTACTGAACAACTTAGCCACTGGGTGTTTATACCTCCAGTCTGTCTGTCACATTGGGCAGGATCACCCAATAGCCACCCATTTCAATTCAACTTCCAATTTCCATTCCAACATGTCAGTCCACGGTCTGCTCCACTGCCACGATGAGGCCACAGTCAGGTTAGAGGTGCAACACCTCCCATTCTGTCTGGGTCACAGTATGAACATCGATTTCTCCCCCTCCCCAATTCTCTCTTTTTCCATTTCACATTCTGGTTTCACTTCCCCTCACCTGCCTATCGTATCCCTCTGGTGCCCCTCTTCCTTCCCTTTCTCCCATGGCCCACTCTCCTCTCCTATCAGATTCCTTCTTCTTCAGCCATTTACCTCTTTCACCTATCACCTCCCAGCTTCTCACTTCTTCCTCCCTTCTCCACCCACCTACCTTCCTCCTTCACCTGGTCTCACTATTATCTATCAGCTTGTACTCGCCCTCTCCCGCCACGTTCTTATTCTGGCTTCAGCCCAGCATTTTGTGTGTGTTGCTTCAGATTTCCAGCATCTGCAGAATCTTGTGCATATCATTCTATTCTAGAGGATGTTCTCCATCCTCTTTAAATCCCTTCCCTGTGTCTTCTTATAAGAGATGACAACATATTGTGGTGAGCATTCAGTCCGTAATGACAAAAGAGGAAGCTCGATGAACTCAACAACCATTTTATTGTGATAGACATGAAACAGACCGGGCTCCTTGACCCGGAGAGTGAACCACGACCCCCCCCCCCCCCCAAGCATCACACTGCCCCCACTGGAGGGGTCCACCCTCCTCAGCAACCCCAGAGTCCATAGCAAAGTCCAAAAGTCCTGGTGGGCGTTGACGCTGCCGCCCATTTGTGCGAGACAAGAGGCAGGGCACCCGGAGTGTCACTTCCTTCCTCCAGCCTCACTGGGTTAGTGGTGGCCAAGGGCTGACACAGAGCCAGCCAGTCCCAGTGCAGCACGACTGCCTTCTGCCGCTCAGGAAACCGCACCCGAAATGCCACATCTCGAACACCTCTCCCAGCCCCTTCCAGTGGCTTCCAAGCCTGGGGAATAGTCCCTTCTTCCAGGAGGGGCAGTAGGCCCATACTGGGGCCCTCACCATGTTCTGTTGCATTGGTACCCCAGACTGGTCACCTGGCCCCTTCTGGGATGTGCAAGTGTTGCAGCCGTGCATGAACAGCTCCACATCCTGCCTGTACCCAGGTCAGCAGCCTGCCCAACGTCTTTACAACTCCAAGATGGCCGGGTCCCACCAGCCCGTGCACCAACCGCAGCAACGTGGCGTGGAGCCCCCAGGGACCACTAGCTGCAAGAGTCTGTCACCATCAGACAACTGCCACCGCCAGAACAGCAACCTGTCACCACCTCCAGCGCTCCCCACTGCGAGTACAGGGCTTTGGTCTCTGGGTCCAGGGCAGAGACCACCGCCCACTCTGTCCTTCATCCCACACTCAGTCATTTCCTCACCAGGACCAGGACAGAATCACGCAGCTGCTGGTGGTGGCCAGCCATCACCGTCGCTTGCTCCTGGTTCAGCTGTGTTCCTTTGGGCTGCTGACTGTGAAACTGGTGGTGGTTGGAGCCTCCGCTGGGACCGCTTCCTGGAGCTGCCCAGCCGGAGAGCCCCAGCTTCAGCACCGAGATAAGAGTGTTCCACCTGACACATCCACACGGGCCCCCAGCTGGACAGCAGATCCACCCAATATGCAGGACTCTCAGATGTCGGCGAGCCACACCTCGTGCTTCACTGCATTTCCCCCACCGCGACGCATTTCCTGATGGCTGCGCCGAGCTGTGGCATGGTACCTGTGGGGCAGTCCCAGGCCAAGTGACCTGTCTTACCGCACCAGTAGCAGAGATCGTTTCGAGGCTGTCGGCACAGCCTGGTCAGACCCGTCTCACGGGCTCCTCCGCCTCAGGGACACAAGCCCAGGCTCGGCGTGCGGGGCAATGCTGGAACACCTTGGGGGGCTAAAATTGCTTCTGCTCTCTCCGCCTCGGCCAGTGCTTCATCTAGCAATGACGATGATGTCAGGCGAACATGTTGCCGAAGGTGCTCTGGTGTCAGCACCTTTACAAAGGCGTGGAGGGCAAGCTCCTCCTGGGCCGCGGGAGGGAACTCGGGGTAGCCAAAGCCGAGCACAGTGGCAGAGATCAGGCTTTCTGCGTCGTCTGCTGCACAGTTCTTCCCTCATTGCTTTCATCCATGACCTCTGCTTGAAACGCCGCTCGAGCACCACAACGAGAGCCCTGCTCTGAGGCGTTAGTTTGAGGAGCACCCACAGGGCATCTCCCTCCAGCACCAGGGCAAGGTGCACCGCTGTCTCAGTGGGGCTCCACCCGTTGTGCCATGCGGCAAGTTTGACTTCAGGTAAGGCTCTCGGCTCTCGGCTCTCGGCTCTAGGCTCTAAGCGGTGGACCCTGAGCTGCAAATCGTCGACGCCCTTTGATCCGGCAGCATCTGCCATGGTGCTACAGCGTCTTGGGTTCCCTGGTGCGGGTCGCTACGGAAGGGGTGATGTGCTCTGCTCGGTCCCTGGGTCGGGGAGCCTGGGTACGCTCGTTCCATCGGGGCTCTTTGAGAAGGCACAATGCTCGGTTCCTAGGTCCTCCCTCCAGGTCCCGTCTTCACGAGCCCTGCCCGTGGGTACAGGGAGGCACACTGCTCGGTCCCTCATCTTAAGGCACTCTATCCGACGTCGTAGCTCTTCAATCTCGTCGTCGATCTCACATCCCACTCCTGACACCAATGTGGCGAGCATTTGGTCCATAATGACAGATGAGGAAGCTCTTTAACTCAACAACCGTCTTATTGTGATAGACACAAAACAGACCGGGCACCATAACCCAGAGAGTGATCCCAAACAGTCTCACACAGATGGGGGACGTGACCATCACACACCGCGGTTACAGTCAGGGTGACTCACAAATACACAGCAAATAACTATATAACCCAAGCTAAAATGTAACAATAAAATAAACTGGAAATCCCACCATAATCTTACAAAAGCATCTCAGCACAAGAATAAACAGTCCTGGTCATTAGAAATGCGGGGATAGGCTGTCGACCACGCACCCCCACCCCCAGAGCATCACAATATTTTTCTACAGCTTTTTCTATCAGGTACTACTTTAAGTAGGCCCGAAAGCCTGACTATTGGTACTGCTTCCTTCTATTTAAGTTGAAGAAAAAGGAAGAAATCAAGAAGCAGCTAGATTGCACATCAAGTCTGCTCTGCCAGTCCATCATGGCTGATTTATTATCCCTCAATCCCATTCTCTTGCATTCTCCCCACAACCTTTGACGTCCTCACTAATCAAGAATGTATCAACCTTCACAGCCATCCATAGCAATGAATTCCACAGATTCACCATCATCCGGGTGAAGAAATTCCTACTGATCTCTGTTCTAAATAGACGCCACTATATTGTGAGGCTCTCACGTTTGGTCCTAGTGTCACACTATAGGAAACATTCTCTCCACATCCACTCTTATTTAGGCCTTTCAGTATTTATAGATTTCAATGAGATTCCACCTAAGCTCCACCAAGCAAAGCCAGAGCCATCAAATGCTCCTGATACGTTAACCCTTTCATTCCTGGGTTCATTCTGGTCAACCTCCTCTGGACCACTCGAATATCAGCACATCATTTCCTAGACAAGTGCCCCAAAGCTGCTCACAATACTCCATGTGCAGTCCAACCTTCCCCCTCACCTGGTTTCACCTGTCACCTGCCAGCTTGTACTCCTCCATCTCCCCCCACCTTCTTATTCAGGCTTCTTCCCCCTTCCTTTCCAGACCTGATGAAGGATCTCAGCCGGAAATATTGACTATTTATTCATTTCCCTAGATACTCCCTGACCTGCTGAGTTCCTCAATCATTTTGTGTGTGATTTCCAGCAACTGCATAATCTCTTCTATTTATCTCTTCAATAGCTCAGGCATCAAATGCTGCACACCCAATGACCTCTCTCTTTACTATATGACTCTGTGACACTGAATCTCCAAAGGAAAACATCCCATGCAATCTTATTTCATGGAGGAGGAGGAGGAAAGGATTTTTGAGCTTTGATCAGCAACCAATCCAGACATCAGAAGTTTGCGATTTCACTCAGGTTCACTCAGAAAAAACCAGTGCCAGATCGTGGCAGCTTACTCCCACTCTGATCAGCGACCAATCACTGTTTGGGATTGATTAGCAAGACCAAATAAAAAGAAAGCAAGGGCGAGTGCAGTGGCCATCGTCTGAGTGGACAGAGCTAGAGTGGTGATTGTGAGGCTTTAGCTCTTCAAGGCTTCAGTCAAAGAAAGCTAAAAAGATAAGCTTGAGGTAAAGTTTTGTTTCTTTCCTTCTTTACATAGAACATAGAAAACCTACAGCCTGATACAGGCCCTTCGGCCCACAAAGTTGTGCCAAACATGTCCTTACCTTAGAAATTACTAGGGTTACCCATAGCCCTCTATTTTACTGAGCTCCATACACCTGTCCAGGAGTCTCTTCAAAGCTCCATTGTTTTTGCCTCCACCACCATCGCCAGCAGCCCATTCCACACACTCACCATTCTCTGCGTAAAAAAAACTTACCCCTGACATCTCCTCTGTACCTACTTCCTTAAAACTGTGCCCTCTCATATTAGCCATTTCAGTCCTGGAAAAAAGCCTCTGACTATCCTTACGATTAATGCCTCTCATCATCTTATACACCTCTATCAGGTTACCTCTCATCCTCCGTCGCTCCAAGGAAAAAAGGCCAAGTTCACTCAACCTATTCTCATAAGGCATGCTCCCCAATCCAGGCAACATCCTTATAAATCTCCTCTGCACCCTTTCTATGGCTTCCACATCCTTCCTGTAGTGAGGTGACCAGAACTGAGCACAGTACTCCAAGTGGGGTCTGACCAGGGTCTTATATAGCTACAATATTACCTCATGGTTCCTAAACGCAATCCCACAACTGATGAAGGCTTTCTTAACCACAGAGTCAATTGGTGCAGCTGCTTTGAGTGTCCTATGGTCTCAGACCCACAAGATCCCTCTGATCCTCCACACTGCCAAGAGTGTTACCATTAATACTATATTCTGCCATCATATTTGACCTACTAAAATGAACTACCTCACGCTTATCTGGTTTGAACTCCTTCTGCCACTTCTCAGCCCAGTTTTGCATCCTATCGATGACCCACTATAACCTCCAGACAGCCCTCCACACTATACACAACACCCTCAACCTTTGTGTCATCAGCAAACTTACTAATCCATCCCTCCACTTCCTCATCCAGAGAAGGGGTCCCAGAACAAATCCCTGAGGCATATCACTGGTCACTGACCTCCATGCAGAATATGACCTGTCTACAACCACTCTTTGCCTTCTGTGAGCAAGCCAAATCTGGATCCACAAGGCAAGGTCCCCTTGGATCCCATACCTCCTTACTTTCTCTTTTTCTTTTGTAATTTATTTTTTTATTGAAGTTCATCATCAAACAAATATTTCCATAAGATGTATTTCAGAGATTGTACATATACATCATATATATATATATCACAAATCTCCACAAAGTATTTATCTGAGGTATACACTCATAGAAAAGAGTGGAAAGAAAAAACAAGCAAAAGGAAAGGACTATGTACAAGTAGGGAGTGATCTTTTTCTTTACAACAGATTCATTGATTTGTGAGAATAAAATCAGGCCTATCAGGCATTATGTAGTTAAAGCCTCCTTACTTCCTCAATAAGCCTGGCATTGGGTACCTTATCAAATGCCTTGCTGAAATCCATATACACTATATCTACTGCTCTTCCTTCATCAATGTGTTTAGTCACATCTCAAAAAATTCTATCAGTCTTGTAAGGAATTGGAGCTGAAACTGGATGAACTCTGGATCATTTGGGAGGCTAAGGGGGTGATAGATAGGACGTATAGAGAGGTAATTACACCCATGGAGCAGGACACAGGAAACTGGGTGACAGTCAGGAAGGGGAAATGGGTTAATGAGCCAGTGCGGAGGACTGCTGTGGCTGTCCCCCTCAACATCACATATACCATTTTGGATACTGTCAGGGAGATGACCTAACAGAGGAAAGTCACAGTGGCTGGGTCCCTGGGTCTCTGGCACTGAGTCTGGCTCCAGGACTCAGAAGGGAAGGGGGGAGAAGAGGTGAACTGTGGGGATAGGGGATTCATTAGCTAGGGAAATGGACAAGAGGTTCTGTGGGCGAAAACGAGATTCCTGGATGGAATGTTGTCTTCCAGGTGTCAGGGATTGGGTCCTCAGCATTCTAAAGTGGGAGGGTGAACAGCCATAAGTCATGGTCCACGTAAGTACCAATGACAGGGGTAGGATGAGAGATGAGATTCTGCATGGGGAGTTCAGGGAGTTAGGTGCTAAGTTAAAGGGTAAGACCTCCAAGGCTGTGATCTCAGGATTGGTACCTGTGCTAGGTGCCAGAGTAGCCACAGGTTTCAGCCAAGACTTTCCTCTGTTAGGTCATCTCCCTGACAGTATCCAAATGGTGTACGTGATGTTGAGGGGGACAGCCACAGCAGTGCTCCACACTGGCTCATTAACCCCTTTCCCCTTCCTGACTGTCACCCAAGAAAGTGTCCTGAGCTGTGGATACTTCAATGCAAGAAATATTGTAGGAAATGCGGATGAGCTCAGGGCATGGATTGACACGTTGTAGTCATTAGTGAGACCGGGTTGCAGGAGGAGCAGGACTGGCAGCTCAGTATTCCTGGGTTCCGTTATTTTAGACGTGACAGAGTGGGAGGGATTAAAGGGGGAATGGGTGGCATTACCAGTCACAGCTGTGCTCCGTCAGGACAGACCTGCGCACTCAACTAGTAAGGCATTATGGCAGAACTGAGCAATAAGAAAGGTATGGCCATGTTAATGGGGCTATATTACCCAGCAGTCCTAGGGATTTGGAGGAACAAATTTGTAAAGAGATTTCAGGACTGTTGCAAGAAACACAAGGTGGTTATAGTCGGTGACTTTAACTATCCACATATTGACTGGGAATCCCATACTGTAAAAGGACTAGATGGGATAGAATTTGTCAAATGTGTTCAGGACAGTTTCCTTCATCAGTACGGAGAAGTCACAATGAGAGAGTGTATGATATTTGATCTGTTAGGGAATGAGACAGGATAGGTGACCAAAGTTTTTGTAGGGTAACTCTTTACATGATGTCATTAGTTTCAAAGTAAACATGGAAAAGAGATCTGGTCTGTAGGTTGAGATTCTAAATTGGAGAAAGGCCAATTTTGATGGTTTCATATCTGGCCAGTGTAAATTGGGAGAGGCTGTTTTCTGGCAAACATGTAATTGGTAAGTAGGAGAACTTCAAAAGCAAAATTTTGAGAGTACAAAGCTTGTACGTGCCTGTCAGAGTAAAAGGCAAAAATAATAAGTGTAGGGAACCTTGGTTTTCAAGAGATATTGAGGCTCTGGTTAAGAGAAAATAGGAGGTGCATTGCAGGTGTAGGCAAGTGGGAGCAAATGAGGTGCTTATGGAATATAGGAAATACAAGAAAACACTTAAGAAATAAATCAGGAGAGCTAAAAAAGACATGAAGTTGCTCTAGCAAACAAGATGAAGGAGAATCCCAAGGCATTCTACAGATATGTTAAGAGCAAAAGGATTGCAAGGGACAAAACTGGTCCCCTGGAAGATCAGAATGGTAACCGTGTGGAACCAAAACAGATGGGCGAGATCTTAACTGAATTCTTTACATCTGTATTTACTCAGGAGATGGATACAGAGTCTATGGAAGTGAGGCAAAGCAGCATCAATTTCATGGACCCTATATAGATTAGAGGAGGAGGTGTTTGCTACCCTGAGGCAAATCATGTGGATAAATCCCCAGGGCCTGACGAGGTGTTCCCATGGACCCTTCGGGAGGCAAGTGCAGAAATTGCAGGGGCCCTAGCAGAGATATTTAAATCATCCTTAGTGACAAGAGAGATACCAGATGACTGGAGAATCAGCAATGTTGTTCCACTGTTTAGGAAAGGCTCTATACAGAAACCAGGAAGTTATAGGCTGGTGAGTCTGACATCAGTTGTGGGAAAGTTACTGGAAGATAAGGCACTAGACATGGCTTCGTGCGTGGTAGGTCATGTCTAACCAATCTTATAGAGTTTTTCAAGGAAGTTATCAGGGAAGTTGATGAGGCAAAGTAGTGGATGTTGTCTTCATGGACATGGAATTTGATAAAGTCCCCCATGGGAAGCTGGCCAAGACAGTTCAGTCACTCGACATTCAAGATGAGGTAGTAAACTGGATTAGACATTGGCTTTGTGGGAGAAGCCAAAGGGTGGTAGTAGGTGGTTTTTGCCTCTCTGACCAACAGCTTGTGACTAGTGTGCCACAGGAATTGGTGCTGGGTCATTTGTCATCTATATCAACGACCTGGATGATAATGTGGTTAACTGGATCAGCAGATTTGCAGAAGACACCAAGATTGGGGAAGGCTATCACGGCTTGTAGAGGGATCTGCGTCAGTTGGAAAAATGGCAGATGGAATTCAATGCAGATAAATGTGAGGTGTTGCACTTTGGTAGGACCAACCAGGGTCAGTCTTACACAGTGACCAGTAGGGCACTGAGGAATGTGGTAGAACAAAGGGATCTGGGTCCATGATTCATTGAAAGTGACTTCACACGTAGGTCGTGAAGAAAGCTTTTGGCACTTTGGCCTTCATAAGTCAATCTACTGAGTACAGGAGATGGGATTCTAACATTTAGCTGCATTCATTCTTTGGGGCACTCCTCTGTTTTCATGGATGATTGCGAAAAAAAAGTTACAGGTGTTCCTCCCCCCCTTTACAAAGGTAGAGCGTTCCTATGAAACCTTGCTTACGTCAAAATGGCATAAAGCGAACAACCATTAACTTATATGGGAAAAATTTTCTTAAAAGCGAAAATCCTCTTTGTAATGCGAAAACAGGTTACTAATGTAGGTCTTTTGTAAAAGCGAAGTGGCATAAAGCGAACATTCCTAAAGCGGGGGACACCTGTATTTCAGGCTGTATATTGTATACATTTTTCTGACATTAAATTGGACCTTTGAAACCTTGAAAGATTCAAGGGATATTTGATAGATGTATATAAAATTATTAAGGGTAGATAGGGTAAACGCTAGCAGACTTTTTTCCACTGCAGTTGAGTGGGACTACAACTAAAGGTCATAGCTCAAGGGTGAAAGGTGAAAAGTCTAAGAGGAACATGAGGGGGAGCTTCCTCACTCAGAGGGTGGTGAGAGTATGGAACAAGCTGCCAGCACAAGTGGTGCATACGAGCTCAATTTCAATGTTTAAGAGAATTTTGGATAGGTACACAGATAGTAGGGATATGGAGGGCTATGTCCCAGTACAGGTCAATGGGAGTAGGCAGCTTTAATAGTTTCAGCATGGACTAGATGGGCCAAAGGGCCTGTTTCTGTGTTGTACTTCCCTATGATTCTATGACTGCAATGTAGTGCTCTAATTTGTTCTGTTTTTTATTTACGTTTGTAACTTGTTCCTCAGTTAAATGGTAGTTTGTTCTCTTCTATATCTTTTTAACTCTTTCCATGAAACTTCAGCTAATTGGGTCAACCACCTAATTGAACCAAGATATAGTGGGCCCTCTGTGTCCCGATCTATTGTAATGTGGCGGTGGGTCCATTCGTTAAACCCCCTGGGAGGAATTGTAATGTGGCGGTGGGTCCATTCGTTAAACCCCCGGGGAGGAACTGTAATGTGACGGTGGGTGCATTCGTTAAACCCCCGGGGAGGAATTGTAATGTGGCGGTGGGTGCATTCGTTAAACCCCCGGGGAGGAATTGTAATGTGATGGTGGATCCATTCGTTAAACCCCCGGGGAGGAATTGTAATGTGATGGTGGGTCCATTCGTTAAACCCCCGGGGAGGAATTGTAATGTGACGGTGGGTCCATTCGTTAAACCCCCGGGGAGGAATTGTAATGTGATGGTGGGTCCATTCGTTAAACCCCCGGGGAGGAATTGTAATGTGATGGTGGGTCCATTCGTTAAACCCCCGGGGAGGAATTGTAATGTGATGGTGGGTCCATTCGTTAAACCCCCGGGGAGGAATTGTAATGTGATGGTGGATCCATTCGTTAAACCCCCGGGGAGGAAGCCTCGTGTCCTGATCCATTGTAATGTGTTGGTGGAAACAGATCAATACATGTTCTTACCCAACAAACACAATGACAAAGTCCAAGATGTTCCAGAAATTCCGTAGGTAGGCATCCGGGTGAAAGAGGAACCCATACACGATAATTTTAAGAATTGCTTCTATTGTGAATATTATCAGAAAGATATACTCGACTTTTTCCTACAGGAAGAGAGAGAAAGAGAGAGAGTGTGAGAGGCAGAGACAGAGGGAGCAAGAGAGAGGGGGAGAGAGGAAGGGAGAGAAACAGAAGGGGAGAGAGAGAAGGTGAATGTGAGAGACAGGAGGAGAGAGTGAGAGAGAGAGAGAAGGGGAATGTGAGAGAGGGAGAGAGAAGGGGAGTGTGAGGGGGGAAGAAAGAGTGAGGGAGAGAAACAGAGAGGGGAGAGAGAGAGAAGGGGAATGTGAGAGACAGGAGGAGAGAGTGAGAGAGAGAGAGAAGGGGAATGTGAGAGAGGGAGAGAGAAGGGGAGTGTGAGGGGGGGAGAAAGAGTGAGGGAGAGAAACAGAGAGGGGAGAGAGAGAGAAGGGGAATGTGAGAGACAGGAGGAGAGAGTGAGAGAGAGAGAAGGGGAATGTGAGAGAGGGAGACAGAGAAGGGGAATGTGAGAGACAAAAAGAGAGAGTGAGGGAGAGAAACAGGGAGAGAGAGAAGGGGAATGTGAGAGACGGAGAGTGAGAGAGAGGGAGAGAAACGGGGAGAGAGAGAAGGGGCATGTGAGAGATGGAGAGAGAGAAACAGGCAGAGTGTGAAAGGGAAGAGAGAGTGAGGGAGAGAAACAGATGGGAGAGAGAGAAGGGGAATGTGAGAGTCAGGGGGAGAGGGGGAGATAGAAGGGAGAGAGAGAAGGTGAGTGTGAAAGACAGTGAGAGACTGAGAGTGAGGGAGAGAAACGGAGAGAGAAGGGGAGTGTAAGAGAGAGTGAGAGAGAGGGAGAAACAGAGGGAGAGAAGGAAAGTGAGAGACAGTGAGAGAGAGAGAAGGAGTGACATGAAGAGAGGGGGGAGAAAGACAGGAAGAACGAGGGGAGAGAAGAGAGGGGGAAGAGAGAGCAAAGGGGAAGGGGAGGATAGGGGGAGAGAACGGAAAAGGCGAAGAGTGAGTTGATTGTGCAGTTTGTCCACCAAAGGAGATCCTTTGTCATTAAACAATTGACAATAAATGGTGTTGAAAGAAATGGTGTTCAACATACTTTAATCACATTCTTCGCAGTAATGGGGGTATCCCCCTTCCCCTCTGACACACCCCTCACCATGCTCCCACCAGGAAGAGTCTTCGCGCAGCATTAGATACCCAATGGATCCATTGTCCTGTAGCCCTCGGTCTGTTCCTGGACTCTCACTACAGCCTGGACCCAGGTGAGGGAATGTGTGGCAACACTTGGAGGCTGCTGCCAGCACGTCCTTGGGGTGTGGTTACTGTTAATGTAAGCAAGACATTCCACTGTATGTTTATATCTAATGTGTTAAATGAAGCTGATCCGAATCTAACGGACAGAGGCATCGTGACTTCTTCGGGATGATCCCATTCTACAGGGTTATTCTTCAGACCTGATGAAGGGTCTCTGCCCGAAACATATTCCCCTCAATGGCTGCTGCCTGACCTCCAACATTTTGTGTGTGCATTGAAGGATTTTCTGGCATTGGAGAGGATCCAGAGGAGGTTCACTAGCATGAATCCGGGAATGAAAGGGTTAAAGTACGAGGAGTTTTTGAAAACTTTGGACCTGTACTCACTGGAGTTTAGAAAAACAATGGGGGGGTTCTCATTGAAACCTACTGAGTATTGAAAGGTCTAGTATAGTGTGTGTCATAGTACTAGTATAGTACTTGTTGTGACACGTCTAGTGTGGTAGTGTAGTGGGTAAGGCTTGTCACTCTCACTTTCAGCTTCCACCGCCGGCTAGCAGTCTCACGAAAGGACAGCTGAATATGTAAAGCCTTTCCAACAGCAGGCCTCATGTCGTGCCTCCTCACCAGCGACACATGGCAACTGAACACCATTCGGCTCAGGCTGAACTACAGAGGACAGGGATGAGGTCTGGCCCCTGCACACATAGAACACAGGCCTGTCATGTGGACATGTCCTGGTGCTCGTAAACCATATCCCCAGCTATGGGTAAACAGCTCCACTGCATTGTGGGCCACTGCAGGAGTAAACCCAGACGGAAAATCCGGAGTGGAGCCCCGAAGGCAGCTGGACATCACTGAATGGCCTTCAGGCAATTCCTGCAGGCATAAGGCAGCGTCCATTCCCCTCAGTAGATGCTGCCTGACTCGCTGAGACCCTCCAACATTTTCTGTGTGTTGTTGAATACTTGTTATCCCCAGGTAACAAATTTATTTTTACATTATAAAAATTACCTATTTTCTGTACCCAACACTTTAAATTTAAATTCAACCCACATGTCTGTGATTCAGCAAGTCATTTCTAAGAGTCTGAGAGTCCATGAGTATGCGAGAGTGGAAAGGGGTCTGTTTTGCTGTTGTTGTGTTGGCATCAGAATGTGAGGTAATTCTTGCGGGTTCCCCCAGCACATCCTTTGGATGAGTTCGTTGTTAACACAAATGAGGCATTTCACTATTTGTTTTGATGGACACAGATAAATAACTGAAACCCATATTACTGTACTCGCTGGAATTTAAAAGAATGGCAGGGATGGGAGAGGATCTCATTGAAACCTGTCAAATATTGAAAGGCCAAGATAGAGTGAATGTGGAGAGGATGTTTCCTATAGAGGTGGAATCTAGGACCAGAGGGCACAGATAGAGTGGATGTGGAGAAGATGTTTTCAATAGTGGGGGAATCTAGGACCAGAGGACACAGATAGAGTGAATGTGGAGAGGATGTTTCCTATAGAGGTGGAATCTAGGACCAGAGGGCACAGATAGAGTGGATGTGGAGAAGATGTTTTCAATAGTGGGGGAATCTAGCACCAGAGGACACAAATAGAGTGGATGTGGAGAGGATGTTCCCTCTAGTGGGAGAGTATAGGACCGGAGGGCACAGATAGAGTGGATGTGGAGAGGAAGTTCCCTCTAGTGGGAGAGAATAGGACCAGAGGACACAGATAGAGTGGATGTGGAGAGGAAGTTCCCTCCAGTGGGGGAGTATAGGACCAAAGGGCACAGATAGAGTGGATGTGGAGAGGAAGTTCCCTCTAGTGGGGGAGTATAGGACCAAAGGGCACAGATAGAGTGGATGTGGAGAGGAAGTTCCCTCTAGTGGGAGAGTATAGGACCAGAGGACACAGATAGAGTGGATGTGGAGAGGAAGTTCCCTCCAGTGGGGGAGTATAGGACCAGAGGACACAGATAGAGTGGATGTGGAGAGGAAGTTCCCTCCAGTGGGGGAGTATAGGACCAGAGGACACAGATAGAATGGATGTGGAGAGGAAGTTCCCTCCAGTGGGGGAGTATAGGACCAGAGGACACAGATAGAGTGGATGTGGAGAGGAAGTTCCCTCCAGTGGGGGAGTATAGGACCAGAGGACACAGATAGAGTGGATGTGGAGAGGAAGTTCCTTCCAGTGGGGGAGTATAGGACCAGAGGACACAGATAGAATGGATGTGGAGAGGAAGTTCCCTCCAGTGGGGGAGTATAGGACCAGAGGACACAGATAGAGTGGATGTGGAGAGGAAGTTCCCTCCAGTGGGGGAGTATAGGACCAGAGGACACAGATAGAGTGGATGTGGAGAGGAAGTTCCCTCCAGTGGGGGAGTATAGGACCAGAGGACACAGATAGAATGGATGTGGAGAGGAAGTTCCCTCCAGTGGGGGAGTATAGGACCAGAGGACACAGATAGAGTGGATGTGGAGAGGAAGTTCCCTCCAGTGGGGGAGTCTAGGACCAGAGGACACACCCTCAGAAATAAAGGGATGACCATTTAGAGCATTGATGAAAAGGAATTTCTTTAACCAGAGGGTGGTGAATGTGTGGAATTCATCGCCACTGAAGGCTGTGAAGGCATGTCTTTGGGGATATTTAAAGCAGAGGTTGACAGGTTTTTGATTAGTCAGGGTGTCACAGGTTATGGGGAGAAGGCAGGTGAAAGGGGTTGAAAGGGATAATAAATCAGCCATGATGGAATGGGGGAGCAGGCTCGATGATCTAAATTGTCTAATTCTGTTCCTAAGTCTTATAGTCTAAATCTGAATGCCAAAATAAGAGTCAACCATCTAACTGGCAACCTCAAGCTTTGCTCCCTGATTTTCGCTAGAGCTTACAGCTTACAATACCTGACACCAGGTAGAGCAGGTAGACCACATCCTGGTCACTGTGGCTGCATGGGGCCGGAAAAAATCACATCCTCCACTGGGAAGGTCGGAGAGAGAGAAGTGACACTAGATACCAAGTCAAAGTTCCACCCTGAGGTTGCTCACAACTTTCATATCCAAAGGTCAAAGGAGAAGCAGCTACACACAAGATACTGGAGGAACTCAGCAGCATCTATGGAGAGGAATAAACTGTAAACAGTTTGGTGGAAAACCCTTTATGAGTACTGGAAAGGAAGGGGGAAGTAGCTAGGATAAGAAGGTGGAGGGAGAGGAAGAGTACAAGCTGCTAGGTGATAGGTGAGACCAGGTGAGAGGGAAGGTGTATGGATGGGGGAGCAGGAGATGAAGTAAGAAGCTAGGAAGTGATAGGTGAAAGAGGTAAAGAGCTGAAGGAGGAGGAACCTGATAGGATAGTGGACCATGGGAGAAAGGGAAGGAGGAGGGTCACCCAATGGAGGTGATGGGCAGGAGAGAAGAGGGGAGCCAAAATGGATTTATTTTTCCATCAGATGCAGCTTCCTTGATAATACGCAGGATTCCAGAATAGGTGTACAAGGAAAATTCCTCTATATTCCTTTTATTTGGATTCTCGAATCTGGTTTGTTTGTTTGTCTGGTTGTTAACTTATATGTTTGCTTATTTATTTCTGTATTTATTCAAATAAAGTGGTTTACTTATGGAATAGGGTAGCTAATTGAAACAGGTGGGTCTTCCCCCTCAACTCGACCCTCTATGTTTGGCTTATATTCACGTTCTACTTACCAGCTTGAAGTTGAATGAATTGGTGTCATCTTCTGGGAGAGGCTCAAACACGGCCAGAGCGATACAATTGGCAAAGATTGTAATGAGGATGATAATTTCAAATGGTCTGGCAGTGCAGTCAAGGAAAAGATATTCATGATCCAGTGGCCCACACAATACCAGAGCCCTCAGCCCCTCAGTGTTGTCCAGGACCCCTCCCTTCCATCCTACAAATTCTCTGACCTCCTAATGTCAGGCAGAAGGTACTGCTGTATAACAACAAGGATCGTTAGGCTGTGAGGCTTCTGCACATCCTGCTCCCCCCGTACACATATTTATGTCAGCGCCTCTCGCTGTGGTACATTTAACTACTTGTCATATATGCACTTTATGTCAACTTGTACATCCACAGAATATCTTTCAATATTATTGTGTTAATATAATCAGAATTAGGTTAATATTATGCCATATGTCATGAAATTTGTTGTTTTTGCAAAACGTAATAAAAACTACAAATTACAATACGAAACAAGTATGTGTGTGTGTAAACTCTATGAAAAACTATTACAATAAATAAGTTCTGCAAAAAGAAAGTAAAATAAGAGTAAAATAGTGAGGTAGTGTTCATGGCTTCATTTTCCATTCGGAAATCTTAGCAGTGGGAGAGAAGCTGTTCCTAAAATGTTAGTTGTGTGTCTTAAGGCTCCTGTACATCCTCCTTGATGGCAGCAATCAAGGAGCAATTGTTTGATGGGCTGTATGTGATATCTGTCCTGCATTTTGCACCTCGGTCCCAGAGGAACTTTGTTTTGTTTAGCTGTATACATGTCCACGAATGAAAGGCAATCAACTTGAACTTGATATACATTTAAGAACAAAATTAGAACCATAGAATGCTACAGCACAGAAAACAGGCCATTTGTCCCTTCTAGACTGTGCTGAAACTTTATTCCGCTAGTCCCATTGACCTGCACTCAGTCCATAACCCTTCAGACCACTCCCATCCATGTATCTATCCAATTTATTCTTAAAACTGGATTCTCTCCTAATCTAAGTGGAAAGAGCCTACTTGCATTTACTCTGTCTATACCCCTCATAATTTTGTAAACCTCTATCAAATCTCCCCTCATTCTTCTACGCTCCAAGGAATAAAGTCATAACCTGTTCAATCTTTCCCTGTAACTCAACTCCTGAAGACCCGGCAACATCCTAGTAAATCTTCTCTGTACTCTTTCAATCTTATTGATATCCTTCCTATAGTTAGATGACCAGAACTGCGCACAATACTCCAAATTTGGCCTTACCAATGTCTTATTCAATCTCACCATAACATCCCAAATCTATACTCAATACTTTGATTTATGAATGCCAGGATGCCAAAAGCCTTCTTAACAACCCTGTCTACCTGTGATGCCACTTTCAGGGAATTATGTATCTGAACTCCCAGATCACTTTGTTCCTCCGCACTCCTCAGTGTCCTATGTCCTACCTTGATTTATCCTTTCAAAATGCAACACCTCACACTTGTCTGCATTAAATTCCATCCGCCATTTTCTAGCCCATTTTTCAAGTGGTCCAGATCCCTCTGCAAGCTTTGAAAGCCTTCCTCGCTGTCCAATTTCAGTGTTATCAGCAAACTTGCTGATCCAATTATCATCTAGATCATTGATATAGACAACAAACAACAATGGTCCCAGCACAGATCCCTGAGGCACACCACTAGTCACAGGCGTCCATTCTGAGAAGTAATCATCCACTACCACTCTGTCTTCTCCCACACAGCCAATTTCAAATCCAGTTTACAACCTCTCCATGGATACCTAGTGTCTGAACCTTCTGAACTAACCTCCCATGTGGGACCTTGTCAAAGGCCTTACTAAAGCCCATGTAGACAACATCCACAGCCTTTCCTTCATCTACTTTCTTGGTAACCTCCTCAAAAAACACTACAAGATTCGTTAAACACGATCTACTATGCACAAAGCCATGCTGACTATCCTTAATCAGCCCTTGGCTGTCCAAATACTTGTATATCCGATCTCTCAAAACATCTTCCAATAATTTACCCACTACTGATGTCAGGCTCACCGGTCTGTAATTACCCGGTTTACTTTTGGAGCCTTTTTTAAACAACGGAACAACATGAGCTACCCTCCAAACCTCCAGCACTGCACCCGTGGCTAAGGACTTTTTAAATATTTCTGCCAGGGCCCCTGCAATTTCTACACTAGTCTCTCTCAAAGTCTGAGGAAATATCATGTCAGGCCCAGGGGATTTATCTACCTTTATTCGCTGTAAGGCAGCAAGCACCTCCTCCTCTATAATATCTACATGTTCCATGACACTACTCCTTCCATATACGCTATGCCAGTTTCCTGAGTAAAATACTGATGCAAAAAAGAACTGTTTAAGAACTCCCCCATCTCGTGAGGCTCCACACATAGATGACCACTCTGATCTTCTAGGGGACCAACTTTGTCCCTTACTATCCTTTTACTCTTAATATACTTGTAGAAACCCTTTGGGTTTACCTTCACGTTATCTGCCAAAGCAACCTCATGTCTTCTTTTCACCTTTCTGTTCTAACAACCCCAGTGTCAAATTGTCTAGACCCTTGTACTCATGATGTGGATGTTATGGGTGTACAGGTCTGACACAAGGCCCACATCATCTTTTTCCCCTCAAAGCCCTGGAGATGCATATAGACTTCGGGAGAAAAGTGTTTCCTCTCCACCCTCTCATTATCAACAACTCTATAGTCAGCATTGTTTCAACATTCACGTTTCACATCATTATTTCACAGGAGCTCAGGTGGGAGAACCAGTTGGTCTCCATTCACTGCAGAGGATGTACTTCTTGTTCCAGTTGGTAAAATTCCATCTTCCCCAGAACACACTAGTGCAATTCTACACGGCATCATAGAGAGCATCCTCACATCATCCATCACTGTCCGGTTTGGTGCAGTATCCTCTCACAGTATACAAACACTACAACAACTGTCAGGTCAGCAGAGAAGGTCACTGCCTGCAGTCCATCAGCACTGCAGGACTGGTGTGGGTCCCAGACAGAGATGCGGGCAGGAAAAAATCATTGCGGACTCTTCCCAACCTGCATACTGCCTCCTTCTGGAAAAATACTATAGAGCTACTAAAACAAAACCTTCACACTATCTTAAAGTTTCTTCTCCCAGGCAGTTAATCTGATCAACCATTTGACTTTTTCCCCCCTCCCCACCTCACAGTCACTCCACTGCACTGTCAACACTTTAAATTGCTTTTTATAAAGCTGTTTACATTGTATTTATGTATTCAAAGAACAAAGAACAATACAACACAGTACAGGCCCTTCAGCCCACAACATTGTGCCCACCCTTAATCCCTGCCTCCCATATAACCCCCACCTTAAATTCCTCCATATACCTGTCTAGTAGTCTCTTAAATTTCACTAGTGTATCTGCCTCCACCACTGACTCAGGCAGTGCATTCCACGCAACAACCACTCTGAGTGAAAAACCTTCCTCTAATATCCCCCTTGAACTTTCCACCCCTTACCTTAAAGCCATGTCCTCTTACATTGAAGCAACACGCACAAAATGCTGGTGGAACGCAGCAGGCCAGGAAGCATCTATAGGGAGAAGCACTGTCCATGTATCGGGCTGAGGGTCCTGACGAAGAGTCTCGGCCCGAAACGTCGACAGCGCTTCTCCCTATAGATGCTCCCAGGCCTGCTGCATTCCACCATCATTTTGTGTGTGTTGCTTGAATTTCCAGCATCTGCAGATTTCCTCGTGTTTCCTCTTGTACTGAGCAGTGGTGCCCTGGGGAAGAGGCCCTGGCTGTCCACTCTGTCTATTCCTCTTAATATCTTGTATACCTCTATCATGTCTCCTCTCATCCTCCTTCTCTCCAGAGAGTAAAGCCCTAGCTCCCTTAATCTCTGATCATAATCCATACTCTCTAAACCAGGCAGCATCCAGGTAAATCTCCTCTGTACCCTTTCCAATGCTTCCACATCCTTCCTGTAGTGAGGCGACCAGAACTGGACACAGTACTCCAAGTGTGGCCTAACCAGAGTTTTATAGAGCTGCATCACGACTCTTAAACACTATCCCTTGACTTATGAAAGCTAACACTCCATAAGCTTTCTCAACTACCCTATCTACCTGTGAGGCAACCTTCAGAGATCTGTGGACATGTACCCCCAGATCCCTCTGCTCCTCCACACTTCCAAGTATCCTGCCATTTACTTTGCCTTGGAAGGACCAAAGTGTACCACCTCACACTTCTCTGGGTTGAACTCCATCTGCCACTTCTCAGTCCACTTCTGCATCCTATCAATGTCTCTCTGCAATCTTCGACAATCCTCAACAATATCCACAACACCACCAACCTTTGTATTGTCTGCAAACTTGCCAACCCACCCTTCTACCCCCACATCCAGGTCGTTAATAAAAATCACGAAAAGGTCCCAGAACGATCCTTGTGGGACACCTCTAGTCACAACCCTCCAATCCGAATGTACTCCCTCCACCACGACCCTCTGCTTTCTGCAGGCAAGCCAATTCTGAATCCACCTGGCCAAACCTCCCTGGATCCCAGGCCTTCTGACTTTCTGAATAAGCCTACCATGTGGTACCTTGTAGAATTCATGCAGATTCTACTCCATATCTGTACTTTAACCTCTAACTTTCTATCTAATTCTTTATAATTGCTGGATGTTGTTGTTGTTTGTTGCATGTCACACCCTGATCAACACACCAGAGCAAACAGGTTATTATTCTTTCCTTGTGACCGTATGTTTTTCTAAAATCATAGCTCATGTGCTGTTTGTGCTGTGTGCTGTCGGTAATGTGCCTTGCACCTTGGCCCCGGAGAAACGCTCTTCCATTTGGCTATATTCATTTATGGTTGAATAATAATTAAACTTGAACAAATCCCTAATACATGCAAACAAGCATGATGCATAAATTTGATTGTTGACCATTATCACCATGAAAATTGCAAGATTAACCTCAGTATTGAGCAAGCCAAGATGAGAAGATGAGCTCAGTAGGGAAGAAGGTTTGCGCAAGTTGTGATAAAGCAAGGTTTAAAAGCAACGTTCAGGCAAGCACAGCTTGGGGCAGTTGTAGTCAAGTGAGACCTTTGAAATGAGATTGCCAGAGCTAGCCTTACCCATTGCAGAGAGATGGGTGAGAATGACAGTGGCAGTGTGTAATCAACCTAGAAGAACATAACTTCCCTTTACACATGGGGGTGTCAGAGCAAGACGTGATAGGAACAATGGAAGGACAAAAACCAAGGGATGATCTCTTTATTAATTTTAAAATATCATCAGTTGTCAGCTTGAAGGTTCAATTGACTTTTAACACCTCTATTGTGAATGGCAATGGGTAAGAAATTCAAATATATGCACTTTACCAAATGGTCAATTCCATAACCGATAACCCAATTCTGTATAAAAATGTAAACACAAGGAAATCTGCAGATGCTGGAAATTCAAGCAACACACACAAAATGCTGGTGGAACGCAGCAGTCCAGGCAGCATCTATAGGAAGAAGCACAGTCGACGTTTTGGGCCGAGACCCTTCGTCAGGACTAACTGAAAGAAAAGATAGTAAGAGATCTGAAAGTAGGAGGGGGAGGGGAAAATGCAAAATGATAGGAGAAGACAGGAAGGGGAAGGGTGAAGCTAAGAGCTGGAAAGGTGATTGCCAAAAGGGATACAGAGCTGGAGAAGGAAAAGGATCATGGGACAGGAGACCTAGAGAGAAAGAATGGGGGATGGGAGCACCAGAGGGAGATGGAGAACAGGCAAAAAGTGATTATGACAGAGGCAGAGAGAGAAAAAAAAAGACTGGAAGACCGTTTCGCTGAACACCTACGCTCTGTCAGCCAGAGAAAGCAGGATCTCCCAGTGGCCACACATTTTAATTCTATGTCCTATTCCCATTCTGATATGTCTATCCATGGCCTCGTCTACTGTCAAGATGAAGCCACACTCAGGTTGGAGGAACAACACCTTATATTCCGTCTTCTCCAGCTCTGTATCCCTTTCGCCAATCACCATTCCGGCTCTCAGCTTCACCCCACCCCTCCAGTCTTCTCCTATCATTTCAGATTTCCCTCTCCCCCTCCTGATTTCAAATCTCTTACTATCTTTTCTTTCAGTTAGTCCTGACAAAGGGTCTGGGCCCGAAATGTCAACTGTACTTCTTCCTATAGATGCTGCCTGGCTTGCTGCATTCCACCAGCATTTTGTGTGGTCTGTATAAAAATAGCAGTTCCCTGTTCTGGCTTCAGAACTGTTTGGGTGGCAGAGAACCATGCTGTGTTCCTTGCGCACGAGTAAAATCTCAAAAAAAAACTTGAGTTGTAAGAGTGTGTGTGTCTGGGCCCAGTTAACATAGTTATTGTGTGTTATAATCAGCGACAACAGGCTGTCCTCGTCTTCTGGAAAGGCAGATAACAAGCTCATCCAGCAGTATCTCCAATTCCTCAAGTGACAACAAGAAACACTACTCAACCCTTCACCTCAGGGTCTCTCATAACAATTAGCTTTATTTTCACATGTACAGATGATCCAAACATACAATGAAATGCACTGTTTGTATCAACGACCAACACAGGATGAGGTGTTCAAGTGTCACCATACATTCCAGTGCCAATATACCATGCCCACAACTCACTAACCGTAACCAGTACGTCTTCAGAATGTGGGAGGAAACCAGCGCATCATTAAGAGCCCAAACAATCACTTCACCTGTGAGTCAGTCGCCATCATCTTCTGTATCTGTTGCCCCCAGTGTGGCCTCCTCTACACTGGTGACAGCCAACATTGATTCAGGGACCACTTTATCAAGTGCCTTGCACAAAAGGCAGGATTTCACAGTGACCACACATTTTAATTTCACTTCGCATTCCTAAGTCCCGCTTGGTGGCGCAATAATATCAGCGTTGGACTCCGGAGCGAAGATTCCTGAGTTCGAATCCAAGTCGGGTTGAGCGTCGAGCTAGCAACTCGGCCTCGTAAAAACAAGAATAGCTTGCTACAGAAACACTGTCATGACGGTGCTCCGATAACTCCACTGCCGAGTTAAGGGCTATTCTTCTTCTTCTTTCACATTCTTATATGATGCAAGACCATACCACAGGATACAGGAGCAGAATTAAGGCCATTTAGCCCATCGAGTCTGTTCCACCATTTCATCACGGCTGATCTATTTTTCCTCTCAGCCCCAATCTCCTGCCTTCCCCCATATCCATTCATGCCCTGACCAATCAAGAATCTATCAACCTCTGCCTTAAATATACATAAAGACTTGGCCTCCACAGCTGCCTCTCGCAAAGAATTCCACAGATTCACCACTGACTGCCTAAAGAAATTTCTCCTCATCTCCATTCTAAAAGAACACCCTTCTATTCTGAGGCTGTGTCCTCTGGTCTGAGACTCCCACCATAGGAAACACTCTCTCCACATTCACTCTATCAAGGCCTTTCACCATTCGACAGGTTTCAATGAGGTCACCCCTCATTCTTCTGAATTCTAGTGAGCACTGGCCCAGAGCCATCAAATGCTCTTCATATGACAAGCTGTTTGATCAAGGAATCATTTTCATGAATCTCCTTTGAACCCTCTCCAGTTTCAGCTTCACAGTGACCACACATTTTAACTTCACTTCGCATTCCTAAGTCCCGCTTGGTGGCGCAATAATATCAGCATCGGACAATATCAGCGCCTTTCCAAGACAAGGGCCCCAAAACTGCTGACAACACTCCAAGTGAGGCCTCACCCGTGCTTTATCAACTCCAATATCTTCCATGAGGTCAGATTTGCTTTTATATTCTAGTCCTCTTGAAATGAATGCTAACATTGCATTTGCCTTCCTCACCACAGACTCAACCTGCAAATTAACCTTTAGGGAATCCTGCACAAGGACTCTCAAGTCCTTTTGTACCTCAATTTTTTTGTATTTTCTCTCCATTTAGGAAATAGTCAACCCTTTCATTTATTCTACCAAAGTGCATGATCATACACTTCCCGTCATGGTATTCCATCTGCCACTTCTTTGCCCATTCTTCTAAGTCTTCTGTTGCTTCTCTATTTCATCAAAACTACTTGGCCTTCTACCTATCATTGTATCATCGGCAAACTTTGCAACAAAGCCATCAATACCATCATCCAAATCATTGACATATAACGTAAAAAGAATCAGTCCCAACACAGACCCCTGTGGAACACCACTAGTCACTGGCAGCCAACCAGAAAAGGTTCCCTTCATTCCCACGCTTTGCCTCTTACCAATCAGCCACTGCTTCATTTATGCTAGAATCTTTCCTGTAATACCATGGGCTCATGTGTGGCACCTTGTCAAAGACCTTCTGAAAATCTAAGTACACAACATCAACCAATTCTCCATTGTCTATCCAGCTTGTTACTTCTTCAAAGAATTTCAACAGATTTGGCAGGCAAGGTTCCTTGAGGAAACCATACTGACTACGGTCTATTTTACTATCTGCCTCTAAGTACCTTGAGATAAAATCCTTAACAATTAACTCCAACATCTTACCAACCACTGAGGTCAGACTGACTGGCCTATAATTTCCTTTCTTCCGCCTCTCTCCCTTCTCGGAGTGACTTTTGCAATTTTCCAGTCTTCCAGAACCATTGCAGAATCTAGTGATTCTTTTTTTTTAATTTTTTATTTAATTGCGTTTTTAAGTAATTACAAGTGTGGAAAAAAATGTATATATCCCTTCCCCCCTCCCCTTAACCCCTCCCCCCAACTCCTCCCCCCTAACTTCCCTATAAAAAAAAGAGAAAGTAAGAAAGAAAAAAAAGGAATGCCTGGATATTGGAGGATCCCCACATGCTCCATGGAGTTCTTAATAACTTTAGTATATATATTTATTTCTTTCCCCAAGTAACCAATTGTTTCATCTTCAGAGCACCTATATATTTAGTCCTGTCTTTTGTAAATAAGGGCACCAAATTTTCAAAAATGTTTCATATTTATCTCTTAAATTATAAGTAATTTTTTCTAATGGAATACAGCCATAGATTTCTTTCTTCCAACAATCTATACTTAAATATGTAAGATCATTAACAATGCCTCCATAATCTTTTCCGACACCTCTTTCAGAACCCTGGGGTGTACACCATCTGGTCCGGGTGACTTATCTACCTTCAGACCTTTCAGTTTCCCAAGAACATTCTCCTGAGTAATGGTAATTTCACACACTTCATGTCCCCGACACCTGGAACTTCCACCATACTGCTAGTGCCATGCACAGTGAAGACTGTTGCAAAATACTTATTTGGTTCATCTGCCATTTCCTTGTCTTCTATTACTGCCACTCCAGCACATTTTCCAGTGATCCAATATCCACTCTCACATCTCTTTTACACTTTATGTATCTGAAAAAACTTTTGGTACTCCTTAATATTATTGGCTTGCTTACTTTTGTATCCCAACTTTACCTTCATAATGACTTCTGTTTGTTTTTAAAAGCTTCCCAATCCTCTAACTTCCCACTAATTTTTGCTCTATCATGTGCTCTCTCTTCAGCTTTTATGTTGGCTTTGACTTCTCTTGTTAGCTACGACTATATCATCTTGCCTTTAGGTTAGTTCTTCCTCTTGGGATGTATATTCTGGAATTGCTTCCAGAAATTCCAGCCACTGCTGCTCTGCCAGTATGCCTGCCTTACTGCACTACTTTTCCAATCAATTCTGGCCAACTCCTCTCTCATGCCTCTGTAATTGCCTTTACTCCACTGTAATACTGATACATCTGACTTTAGCCTCTCCTTCTCAAATTTCAGGGTGAATTCGATCACATTATGATCACTTTCCCGAAGGGTTATTTTACCTTACGCTCTCAAATCAATTCTGGCTTATTGTATAACACCCAATCCAGAAAAACTGATCCCCTAGTGGGCTCAAACACAAGCTGCTCTAAAAAGCCATCTCATTGGCATTCTAGAAATTCCCACACTTGGGACCTAGTATCAACCTGGTTTTCCCAATCTACCTGCATATTGAAGTTCCCCATGACTATTGTAACATTGTCCTTATGTCTTGCATTTTCTACCTCTCATTACAACTTGTAGACCACATCCTTTCTACTGTTTGGGGGTCTTATATAACTCTCATCAGAGTCTTTTTATCCTTGCAGTTCCTTAGCTCTATCCACAACAATTCAACACATTCCGACCCTATGTCACCTCTTTCTAATGCTTTCATTTCTTTTTTTTTACTAACAGAGCCATGTCACCCCCTCTGCCTTCTTGCCTGTCCTATCGATACAAAGTGTATCCCATCGGTCCGTACCTTCTCTACTACCATGATGAGACCACACTCAAGTTAGAGGATTAACAATTCATATTCCGTCTGGGTAGCCTCCAAATTGATGGCAGAAACGTCAATTTCTCTAATGTCCAGTAAATTCTCCTGCCTCCCCTCCTCTCTTTTTCCGTTCTCCATCGTGGCACCCATCTCACCTCTTCTTTTCTCCTCATTTGCTTATCACCTCGCTCTGTTGCACCTTCTCCTCCTTCTCTTTCTTCCATAGTCCACTCTCCTCTATCAGATTTCTTCTTCTTCAGCCATTTTCCTTGCACAGCTATCACCTCACTTCATCCGCCGCACCCACTCATCACTTCACTCCTTGTCCCCCAACTTCCTTATTCTGGCTTCTCCTTCCTTCCTTTCCAGTTCTACTGAAGGGTCTCGGCCTGAAACATTGTCTGTTTATTCCTCTCCATTGATGCTGCCTAAGCTGCTGAGTTCCTCCAGAATTCTGTGTCTTGTCAATGGCAGGTACACTGTTAATAGATGTGGTAGGAGAGGAGTGGAGAAAGACAAAGGGATGGGTGGGTGGAAAGAGTGGGAAAGCAGTGCAGACATAGTATTAAAGCTTCCCCATTGATCAGAAGGGACAGGAGCCACAAGTTCCACACCAGGAGGTTGAGGAACATTTATTACCCTACAACCATCAGGCTCTTGAACCTTCACTCACTTCAACACTTAACTGATTCTATGACCTACAGGCTCACTTTCAAGGAGTCTGTCATCAAAGACCCACCTGTCTAGGCCATGCCTGTCTTCCCTACCACCGTCGGAAAGCACTACCAGGTTCAGGAACAATTATTAACCCTCCACCAACAGCCAGGTTTAATTCACTCAGCTCAACTCTGAACTGATACCACAACTTGCAAGACCTCGTTACAACTCATGTTCTCAATATGATTTTTTCTTTGCACAGTTTGTCTTCTTCTGCACACTGATTGTTTGTCAGCCTTTGTTTAAGCCAAAGTAAAGTTATTATCAAAGTCACCAAACACTAACTTGAGATTCATTTTCTTGCAGGCATTCACAGGACAATAAAGAAATACAATAAATTTATGAAAAACTACATATAAACAAAGACCGAAAAACAATCAATGTGCAAAAAAAGACAAATTTTGTAAATAAAAAAAAACACTGAGGATGTCAGTTAATGAGTCCTTGAACGTGAGTCTGTAGGTTGAAGCAATCAGTGAAGTTACCCCACTGGTTCAAGAGGGGTAATAACTGTTACTGAACCTGGCAGCATGGGACCTGAGGCTCCTGTACTGCCTGCTCCATGACAGCAGCAAGAGGACATTGCCTGGATGGTATATATAGTTTTTTTTATATATAAATGCTGCTGATTTTCTCTATAAATCATAATCTCAGTAAAAATTATTTATTTACTTTTCATTTTATTTGTAGTTTGATTCTTTTGCACATTGGCTGTTTGTCAGTTTTTGCAATTTTTCATTGGTTCAAAAGTTCATAGGTTCATTTATTATCAAAGTGTACAACTCTGAAATTCTTCCCCGGGTAGTCATGAAACCAAGCAAGAAAGGTAGAACAATCATCAATCCCCAAATCCCTCCTCCTGCACAAAACAATGAACAAATGCAGAACAGGCACATCAACCCCCAAATTCCTCCTCCCACACAAAAAAAACGAGAAAGGTAAGGCAGAAAACACAGAATATAGAAAAAACTATAAGACTGAAAAAGTCTATCCACATCCAAAATGCAGAAAACCTGGGAATACTCTCCGGACACAGTGGCAGGCTCTTCCCTCTCCGGTACAGAGCCATCACCCTCTGCACTCCCCTCAATGTTTCAGTCTCCCTCATCACTTTAATCTAAGTACAACGGAAGCTTTAATCAGCAAAATGAAGTAAAGCATTGGCTTGCACCCCATCCTGATGGTCGCTCACACTGCCTTTGCCTCCAGGAATTCTCTCAGAGGCTAGAGCTCTGGAACACCCAAACAGTCCCCAAACTTCTGCATCCACCTGATGCTTCAATCTCCCTCATCGCTTTAATTGGCAAACAATGGAAGCTTTAATCACAGAAATGGAGTCAAACATCAACTTGAACCCCTTCCCACAGCCCATCCACCATGACATTCCTGCACACTGCCTCTACCTCCCAGAATCCCCTTCGAGACTGCAGAGTTCTAGAACTCCCAAACAATCTCCAAACTGCAAATCACAGGCTCCAACAGATCCAGAGTCACATTCAAGACAAGAAACAAATGTAAAAAACATAAAAGTGGAATATACGGTTTCGTGATCTATCCAGAAGATGTCAACCAGAGGTGTGCTGCACGCAGGCACCATCTTGACCGGTTCTATCATATTTCTTCACTCTACTGTGAATGCCAGCAAGAAAATGGATCTCAGGGTTGTACAGTATATGAACACATACAAGTACATTGAAGATGAATTTATGAAGACTACCTTTGGCTTTGACTTTTGACTTTGGGTAGAAGAGGGGACTTCTGAGGATCTGACTGATGGGTGTGCAGAAAGTGGAGAGAAAAGATGGGATTACAGAATGAAATGGTAAAACACCGACTGAAACAGGAGGGGTAACACACAAAATGCTGCTGGAACTCAGCAGATCCAGCAGCAACTGTAGCGAGGAATAAATGGTTGATATTTCAGGTAAGGCTCTTCATCAGGGCTGGAAAGGAAGGGGGAAGAAACTAAAATAAGATGTTAGGGAGAGGGAAGGAGTACAAGCTGGCAGGTGTTAGGTGAGATCGGCTGAGGGGGGAGGTGGGTGGATGGGGTGAAGGGTCAAAGTGAGAAGCTGGCAGGTGATGGGTGGAAAAGGTAAAGGGCTGAAGAAGAAATGTGATAGAAGAGCAGGGTGGACCATAGGAGAAAGGGAAGGATGAGGGACGCCAGAGGAACTATAAGATCATAACACATAGGAGCAGAATAATGCCAACATGGCTGATTTAATAGCCCTCTCAATCCCATTCTCCTGCCTTCTCCCTCTAACTTCTGATACCCTGACTAATCAAGAAACTATCAACCTTCACTTTGAACGCACACAATAACTTGGGTTCCACAGCTGCTTGTGGCAATGAATTCCACAGATTAGTGAAACTTGGCTACAGGAGGGGCAGAACTGGCAGCTTAACGTTCCAGGGTTTAGATGTTTCAGATGTGATAGAGGCAGAGGGATGAAGGGTGGGGGTGTGGTGGTGGCATTGCTTGACAGGGAAAATGTTACAGCAGTGCTCAGGCAGGACAGATTAGAGGGCTTGTCTACTGAGGCCATATGGGTGGAGCTGAGAAACAGGAAAGGTATGACTACATTAATGGGGTTGTATTATACCACCCAATAGTCAGCGAGAATTGGAGGAGCAAACCTGCAGAGAGATAGAAGACAACTGCAGGAAACATAAAGTTGTGATAGTAGAGGATTTTAATTTTCCACATATTGATTGGGACTCCTATACTATTAAAGGTCTAAATGGGTCAGTTTGTAAACTGTGTTCAGGAAAGTTTTCTAAATCAGTATACAGATGTTCCAACTAGAGAGGATGCAATATTAGATCTCCTATTCGGAAACAAGTTAGGACAGGTGACTGAAGTATGTATAGGGGAATACTTTGGTTCCAGTGATCAAAACACCATTAGTTTCAACTTAATCATGGATAAAGATAGATCTGGTCCTCGGGTTGAAGTTCTACACTGGAAAAAGGCCAAATTTGAAGAAATGAGAAAGGGTCTAAAAAGCATGGATTGGGACAAGTTGTACTTTGGCAAGAATGTCATTGGTACGTGGGAGGCCTTCAAAGGAGAAATTTTGAGAGTGCAGAGTTTGTATGTTCCTGTCAGGATTAAAGGCAAAGTGAATAAGAATAAGGAACCTTGGTTCTCGAGGGATATTGGAACTCTGATAAAGAAGAGAGAGATGCATAACATGTACAGGAAACGGAGCAAATAAGGTTCTTGAGGAGTATAAAAAGTGCAAAAAAAAATACTAAGAAAGAAATCAGGAGGGCTAAGACATGAGGTTGCTTTGGCAGTCAAGATGAAGGATAATCCTAAGAGCTTCTACAGGTATGTTAAGAGCTAAAGGATAGTAAGGGATAAAATTGGTCCTCTTGAAGATCAGGGTGGTCGGCTATGTATGGAACCAAAATAAATGGGGGAGATCATAAATGGGTTTTTTGCATCTGTATTTACTAAGGAAACTGGCATGGAGTGTTTTGGAAATAAGGCAAACAAGTAGTGAGGTCATGGAAACTATACAGATTGAAGAGGAGGAGGTGCTTGCTGTCTTGAGGCAAATGTGAGTAGATAAATCCCCAGGACCTGACAGGGTATTCCCTCAGACCTTGAGGGAGACGAGTGTTGAAACTGCAGGGGCCCTGGCAGATATATTTAAAATGTCGGTATCTATGGGTGAGGTGCCGGAGGATTGGAGGATGGTCCATGCTGTTCCGTTGTTTAAAAAAGGTTCTAAAGGTAATCTGGGAAATTATAGTCCAGTAAATTTGACGTCAGTGATAGGTAAATTATTGGAAGGAGTACTAAGAGATAAGATCTACAAGTATTTGGATAGACAGGGGCTTATTAGGGAGAGTCAACATGGCTTTGTGCATGGTAGGTCATGTTTAACCAATCTATTAGAGTTTTTCGAGGAGGTTACAAAGAAAGTGGATGAAGGGAAGGCAGTGGATGTTGTCTACATGGACTTCAGTAAGGCCTTTGACAAGGTCCCACATGGGAGGTTAGTTAGGAAGATTCAGTCCCTAGGTATACATGGTGAGGTAGTAAATTGGATTAGACATTGGCTCAATGGGAGAAGTCAGAGAGTGGTAGTGGAGGATTGCTTCTCTGAGTGGAGGCCTGTGACTAGTGGTGTGCCACAGGGATCAGTGCAGGGTCCATTGTTATTTGTCATCTATATCAATGACCTGGATGATAATGTGGTGAATTGGATCAGCAAATTTGCTGATGATACAAAGATTGGAGGTGTACTGGACAGTGAGGAAGGTTTTCAAAGCTTGCAGAGGGACTTGGATCAGCTGGAAAAATGGGCTGAAAAATAGCAGATGGAGTTTAATCGAGACAAGTGTGAGGTATTGCACTTTGGAAGGACAAACCAAGGTAGAACATACAAGGTAAATGGTAGGACACTGAGGAGTGCAGTAGAAGAGGGATCTGAGAATACAGATACATAATTCCCTAAAAATGGCATCACAGGTAGATAGGGTCATCAAGAGAGCTTTTGGTACATTGGCCTTTATAAATCAAAGTATTGAGTATAAGAGTTGGAATGTAATGGTGAGGTTGTATAAGACATTGGTGAGACCGTATTTGGAGTATTGTGAGCAGTTTTGGTCACCTAATTACAGGAAGGATATTAATAAGGTTGAAAGAGTGCAGAGAAGGATGTTGCTGGGAATAGAGAAACTGAGTTTTCAGAGAAAGATTGAATAGTTTGGAGCATAGAAGAATGAGGGGAGATTTGATAGAGGTATATAAAATTATGATGGGTATAGATAGAGTGAAAGCAAGCAGGCTTTTTCCACTAAGGCCAGGGGAGAAAAAAAAAAGAGGAGATGGGTTAAGGATTAAGGAGGAAAAGTTTAAAGGGAACATTGAGGGGGCTTCTTCACACAGAGAGTGGTGAGAGTGTGGAATGAGCTGCCAGATGAACTGGTAAATGCGGGCTCACTTTTAACATTTAAGAAAAACTTGGACAGGTACATGGATGAGAGGGGTTTGGAGGGATATGGTCCAGGTGCAAGTCAGTGGGACTAGGCAGAAAAATGGTTCGGCACAGCCAAGGAGAGCCAAAGGTCCTGTTTCTGTGCTGTAATGTTCTATGGTTCTATTCAATACTCTTGCTTACTGGACGTTCCTTTGGTCTGGAGCTGTGCCCTCTGGTCTTAGACCCACCCACTATAGGAAACATCCTCGCCACATCCACTCTCTCTGTGCCCTCTGGTCCTAGACTCCCCCGCTATAGGAAACATCCTGTCCACATCCACTCTATCCAGATACTTCAATATTCGACAGATATCAATGTGATATCCCTCATTCTTTTAAATTTAAGTGAGTAGAGGCCCAGAGCCATCAAATGCTCCTCATTCCCGGAATCATTCTGGTGAACATCTTTGGACCCTCTCCAATGCCAGTTCAAGTTTTCTTAGATAAGCAACCAAACCTGCTCATAATGCTCTATGTGGTCGATCAATGCCTTAGAGACTCAGCATCACATCCTTGCTCTTATATTCTGATCCTCTCAAAATGAATGGTTACATTGCATTTGCCTTCCTCACCACCGACTCAACCTGCAAACTAATCTTTAGGGAATCTTTCACAAGGACCCCCACGTCCCTCTGTGCCTCTGATTTTTGATTTTTCTCCCTGTTCAGAAAAGAGTCTCTGCCTTTATTCCTTCTACCAAAGTACATGTCCTTTGCCCATTCCCACAATCCTTCTGCAGACTCCCTGATTCCTCATCACTACCTGCCTTTCCACCCACCTTCGTATTAACCACAAACTTGGCTACAAAGCCATCAATTACATCATCCAAATCATTCACATTTAATGTGAAAAGAAGCAGTCCTGACAACAACCCCTGTGGAACAATACTAGTCACTGGAGGACAATCAGAAAGGTCCACCTTTATTCCCACTCTTTTACCTCCTACCAATCAGACAATCTTCTATCCATGCTAGTATCTTTCCTGTAACACCATGGGTTCTTAAGCAGCCTCATGTGCAGCTCCTTATCAAAGGCCTTCTGAAAATCCAGGTAAACAATACCAATTGACTCTCCTTTGGTCTATCCTGCCTGTTATTTCCTCAAAGAATCCCAACAGATTAGTCAGGCAAGATTTCCCCTAAAGAAAACTATGCTGACTTTAACCTATTTTATCATTTGTTTCCAAGTACCCCGAAACCTCATCCTTAATAATGGACACCAACATCTTCCCAACCACTGTGGCCAGGCTAATGGCCTATAATTTCCTTTCTTCTGCCTCCCTCCCTTCTGAAAGAGTAAATTTTCCAGTCCTCTAAAATCATTCCAGAATCTACTGATACTTGAAAGATCTGGTTTACCCTGTATACGTCAGACTTTAGAAATTACACTGTGTTATGTCATCTGCAGAGGTTCTCTGGTGACTCAGCAACAGTTGGGTGTATAAGGGAGGATGAATACAGGGCCCTGGTGGAGGACTTTGTCAAATGGTTCAAGCTGAATCACCTGAAGCTCAACATCAGTAAGACAAAGGAGATGGTGATGGACTTCAGGAAGACTAAGCCTGCACTGCTCCCTGTTACTATTGATGGCGAGGACATTGATATGGAGAGGATCTACAAGTGCCTGAGGGTGAACCTGGATGACCAACTTGAGGTGAGCACCAACACAGAGGCTGTGTACAAGAAGGTCCAGCGTCACCTTTACTTCCTGAGAAGACTGAGTATGCAGGCCTCTCCTTCACATGTTCTACCAGTCTGTTGTCACCAGTAGAACCTTCTAAATGGTGGTGTGCTGGGGCAATGGCATCAACATGGGTGATACCAACAGGCTCAATAAATCAGGCTCAACCTGATTAGAAGGCCTGGCTCTGTTATTGGAGTCAAACTGGACACACTGGAGGCTGTGGTAGAACAAAGGACCCTAAGGAAAATCCTGGCAATTCTGGACAATGTTTCTCACCCTCTGCATGCCACCTTGGCTGAACAGATGAGCACTTTTAGTAATTGACTAAGACAATTGCACTGCTCCAATGAGCGCTATATGAGGTCATTCTTACCCTCAGCCATTAGTGATGACCCCCATCCTGTTAGACTGTTTGTGGTAACTTGTTTTTTTTATATTCTTTCTACTTCTGCTCTGATATTTATATCTGTGCATGATAATGCTTCTGCGACACTGTAATTTCCTTTGGGATCAATGAAGTATCTATCTATGATTACTAATGCCTCCACAATTTCTTTAGCTACAGTACCTCTGTTAAAACCCTGGGGTGTTGTCTATCTTGTCCAGGTAATTTATCTACCTTCAGACATTTCACCTTCCCAAGCACTTTTTCTTTAGTAATACCAGCAACACTCAATTCTGCCTCCTGACACTCTTGAATTTTTGGTATACTACTAATCTCTTCCCAGTGAAGACTGACATGAAATACTTATTAAGGTCCTTCGACATTTCTTTGTTCCCCATTGCTACCTCTCCAGCATCATTTTCCAGTATACTGATATCCAGTCTCACCTCTCTTTTATTCGTTATATATTCGGAAAAACATACCATATCCTATTTTATATTATTGGCTAACTTCCCTTGATATTCCCTTGATCTTTTCTCACCTTGTGGCTTTTTTAGTTGTCTTCTGTTGGTTTTTAAAAGCTTCCCAATCCTCTAACTTCCCACTAATATTTTGATATTTTGTATAACCTCTCTTTTGCTTTAATGCCATCTTTGACTTCCTTTCTCAGCCACAGTTGCCTCATCATCCCTTTAGAATACTTCTTCACCCTTGGGCTATATCTACCCTGCATCTTCCAAATTGCCCCCAAAAACTCCAGCCACTGTTTTTCTGTCATAATCCCGAATAGTGTTCCCTTCTAATCAACTTTGACCAGCTCCTCTCCTATGCTACCGGAATTCCCCTTACTCCACTTTAGTACTGATACATCTGATTTTATCTTCTCCCTCTCCAACTGCAGGGTAAATTCAATCATATTATCACTGCTTCTTAAGTATTCCTTTATCTTAAGCTCCCAGTTCATTACAGAGCACCCAATCTAGAATTGCCTTTCCCCTCATGGGCTCAACCACAAGCTGCTCTAAAAAGCCATCTTGTAGGCATTCCACAAATTCCCTCTCTTGGGATTTAGCACCAACCTGATTTTCCCAATCTACTTTTATTGAAATCCCACATTAGTTTTGTAACACTGCCTTTTTAAAATACCTTTTCTGAGTAATTTGTATCCCACATCTTGTATTCTATTTGAAGGCCTGTAGAAAACTCCCATCAGGATAACTTTACCCTTGCAGTTTCTTAACTCTACCCACAAAATTCTGTATCTTCTGATTCTATGTCAGCTGTTTATGTAATGAACCGGAAGCGATTAGGGAGCTTAAGGTAAAAGCCCCGAGGAGCAAGTGATCACAATATGATTGAGTTCAAGTTTAAATTTGACAGGGAGGAAGTAAAGTCTGATGTAGCAATATTTCAATGGAGTAAAGCAAATTACAGTGGTATGAGAAAGGAATTGGCCACAGTAAATTGGAAGGAGCTGCTGGCAGGGATGACAGCAGAGCAGCAATGGCGTGCGTTTCTGGGGAAAATGAGGAAGGTGCAGGATAGATGTATTCTAAAAGGAAGGAAATACTCAAATGGCAAAATAGCACAACCATGGCTGTCAAGGGAAAAGAGAGGGCATACAACAAAGCGAAAATCAGCGGGAAGATAGAGAATTGCGATGCTTTTAAAAACCTACAGAGAGCAACTAAAAGAATCATTAGAAGGGAAAAGATGAAATATGAAAGCAAGCTAGCAAACAATATCAAAGTGGATAGTAAAACCTTTTCCAAATATGTAAAAAAATAAAAGAGATGAGAATGGATATAGGATCACTAGAAAATTGAGACTGGAGGTAACAGATGAACTGAATCAGTATTTTGCATCAGTCTTCACTGTGGAAGACACTAGCAGTGTGCCAGATGTTGTAGGGTGTGAGGGAAGAGGAGTGAGTGCAGTTACAAGAAAGAAGGTGCTCAAAAAGCTGTAAGACTTCAGGGTACACAAGTCACCCGGACCAGATGAACTGCACCCTAGGATTCTGAAAGAGGTAGCAGTAGAGATTGTGGAGGCGTTAGCAATGATCTTTCAAAAGTTATTGGACTCTGGCATGGTGTCAGAGGACTAGAAAATTGCAAATGTCACTCCACTCTTTAAGAAAGGAAAGTTGCCTCCTGCTGGAATTTAGAAGGGTGAGGGGGGATCTCATTGAAAGCTTTTGAATGTTAAAAGGCCTAGAGAGTAGACGTGGAAAGAACGGTGGGGAGTCGAGGACAAGAAGGCACAACCTCAGGATAGCGGGCAATCCATTTAAAATAGAGAAGCGGAGAAATTTCTTTAGCCAGAGGGTGGTGAATTTGTGGAATCTGTTACCACAGGCAGTTGTAAAGACCAGATCGTTGGATGAACTTAAGGCAGAGATTGATAGGTTCCTCATTGGATAGGGTTGAGGAATCATAGCTACAGTGCAAAAAGCTGAAGAAAGTCAGCAGGTCACGCAGCATCGATGACAAAGAATAAACCATTCACGTTTCAGGCTGAGGCCCTTCATCAGGACTGGTAAGGAAGAGGGAAGATGCCAGAATAAAATGGTGGGAACAGGGGAAGGAGGATAGCTAGAAGGTGATAGGTGACGCCAGGTAGTAGGAGAAGTAAGGGACAGGAGAAGAAGGAAACTGATAGGAGAGGAAAGTGGACCATTGGAAAAAGGCAAGGAGGGCACCGGGGGAGGTGATAGGCAGGGGAGGAGAAGAGGTGAGAGGCCAGAGTGGAGGATGGAAGAGGAGAGAAGGGGGGAGAGGAAGAGGATGAAAAAAAGAGAGAAAAGTAGTTTACAGGAGAAATTGATGTTCATGCCAACATGTTGGAGGCTATCCAGATGGAACATGAGGTGTTGCTCCTCCACCCAGAGAGTGGCTTCATCGTGGCAGAAGTGGAGGCCATGGACAGACATGCCGGAACTGGAATGGGGTTCGGAATTAAAATGCTTGGCCACCGGGAATGTCCTGACTATAATGTTCAGTTATATACGAATGTGAATCACTGGATCCATAGCTTGTGGATTACTTAACCTGTGAAATTTCTACTATGCAAGCACCACGCCCCCCCCCCACACCCCCCCCCTACACCCCCACCCTGCCCCCCCCCCAGTCTGGTCCAGCGTTCAGCAGTGGATAAAGAGAAATTTTCAGCCTTGTTTAACAAGAGAGCTCCTGTCAGAGACCAGGAGCATTACCGAGCCACAGTTTATAGATTCTTTGTCATAACCAGCTGGGGAAGGCTGTGATTCCATTGAATGCAGAAGAGGCTGGAGAGCTCAGTGCCACCTCTGACCATGCTGAGCAGGGCTGAGCTAACCTAATATGGATTGAAACTAGGGACAGCTGGACCAACCATGTCAAAAGGCATCTCCCGTCACACTCAATAACACTCTATTCCTGTCCCACTCTCAACTCCATCGCTCTACCCCACTTGACACACACCCACCCTTCCCCAGCCTCCTCTTTTACTGAGTTCTAACCCCACTCTCACTCCACTGCCCTCACGTTCTTTTGCCACCATTTTCAGGGAGTGCGCACACTCTCCTCACAGGCAGTGGTGGGAGTCAAACCCTGACTGCTGGCACGATGAAGCCTTATGCTAGCTGCAACACTGGCCCACCCCCACCAACAAGTTTAAAAGAAGTGTTTGCCGATGCTGTTTGCTACTGCGGAGCAATTCAGATGCTGCAGTAGTAGATCTAGATTCAGGTTCAGAGTCATTTATTTATCACATGTACATCGAAACATACAGTGAAATGTGTCATTTGTGCTAACCAAGGATGTGCCGGCAATTGTAAGCACACCACCATGCTCGGCAAAACAAGCAATAAAATAACAACAACAAAACAAACCCCTTTCCCATCCCTCCCTCCAAACCCAGGGTAGCCCGCCCGAGGCCTCCAGGCCTCGTCTCCCACACACAGACACCAGGCCTCAAACTTTGCACATCACCCAGGACAGCGATCATGGTTTCACTTATCAGCCTTGACGTCCGATCGTGCATGAACCTCTGACCCCGGTGACCCTTGCCCTCTTCCTACCACTCTTCTTTCTTCCCCTTCTATTCTCTCCCCTCATTGCTACCATCAAGGAGGAGGCACAGGAACGTGAACCACACACTCAGCATTCCAGGAACAGCTTCTTCCCCACCACCATCAGATTTCTGAACCAACAATGAATCCATGGACACCACATCACAATTTTTCCCTCACTCTTTATTTCTACTCAATTAATTTCATATTTTTATATATACTTATTGTATATTATTATGTATTGCAGCCACAAAACTACATATTTACAACATATGTCAGAAATTCAGAATGCTCTCCATCTACATTCACCGGCCCCCATCTCTACTCCACAGCTATTCTCAAAGCCCCAATCCCTCAACCTCCATCTTCCCTCCTGCCCCTTTCTCTCCCCGCCACCTCCAAACGTCTCCCTATCTCGCACCCTCTCCTCACAAACTGTGTACTCCACTGTGTACTCTCTCATCCCTTCTGTTTTAATTCTTTACCCCCCCCTCTCTTACATACAACCTTCTACCTCTCCCACTCTCTCCCCTCCTCACACACCATCTTCTACCTCTCCCATTCTCTCCCCTCCTTTACACACAACCTTCTACCTCTCCCATTCTCTTTCCTCCTCTGATCTCCCTAACTTTTCCAATATCTGTCCCTACTCTCCCTTCCTCTCCCCTGCATTCCTCACTATTTCCTGCCCTCTCAACTCAGAATCCAAATCAGAACCAGGTTTATTATCAGTGACATATATCATGAAATTTGTTGATTTGTTGCAGCAGTACATTGCAAAACACAATTTAAAAAACTATAAATTATAATAAGAAATTTTTAAAAGTTAAAGAACTAGTGCAAAAAAAGAACAAAAAAGACAAACAATAGTGAGGTAGTATACATGGGTTTATTGTCCATTCCAAAATTGTCAAATCCTCAATCTTTCAAATAGTTAACTATCCCAACCTTAAATATATCCAATGATATCACCTCCATCGCCAGTGAATTCCAGAGATTCGCCAGACTTCCCCAGTCTCTCTGACAGCCCTTAATCCCTCTCAATTTACTCCTCTCTCCACCTTCCATGCCCCTTCACTTTAGAGCATAAGATCTAGGAGCTGAATTAGGCCATTCAGCCCATTGAGTGCGTTTTGCCATTCCATCATGGCTGATTTATTTTCCCTCTCTCTCCCCATGAGCTTTGAAGCTCTTACTAATCAAGAACCTATTAACTTCTGATTTAAATATACCTAATGACTTGGCATCCACAACCGTCTGTCGTAATGAATCCCACAGGTTCACCACTAAAGAACTACCTCCTCATTTCTGTTCTGAAAGGATGCCCTTCTGTTGAGGCTGCGTGCTCTGTTTCAAGACTCACCAGCTATAAGAGACATCTTCTTCATGTCCACTCTACCTAGGATGTTCTTCCCCCTTACTTTCTACTCACTCTCCCTCCCTCTCCTTTCCTACCTTCCTAACCCCCACCCCTCCATTCCCAATTACTATCCTCCTCTTCCCTTCCTCAGTCACAACCCCTGCTTCCTCGATCCACCTCTCCTGTTCCTTTATACCTCACTACCCCCATTCCCTCCCTCTCTGCTGTTACCTTTATCATTTTTTGTCCTCCTCTATCATTCTCATTCAACTTCAAGATTTGTTACTCCAGAAAAAAGATAAATAACACAATATTTTTAAAAATATACAACAAATATGAATACATAAAGTTAAATACTGAACATAGATTGATTGTATGTCCATCAAGTGATGCTTGGCTGGACAGAAGGTGACTGAGGGGAAATGATAAAGTAGTGCTGGGTTAGTGGGTGGAGGTGTTGATCAGCCTTACTGCTTGGGGAAAGTAACTATTTTTGAGTCTGGTGGTTCTTGTGTGGGTGCTACGTAGCCTCCTCCCTGAGGGGATTGGATAAACTGTCTGCGAGCAGGGTGGGTGGGATCCACAACAGATGTTCTCTCCCACCACAGCCACTCCATCTTGCTCACTCTTTTCCTCTAATCTCTACTTCCATCTCCCCCATCCTTTCCTTGCCATTTGCCTCTTCTCCATCAGCACTCCTCCCCTCCCAACTCTCCTTCTGTCTCTGTGTCCCCAGCCTGAGCCACATTTGTTCCCCAACCTCACTCTATTTGTCCCCATCTGCCCCCTCCCCGACCCTCCCACCACACATTGGGCACCACGGTAGTGCAGCAGTTAGCGTGATGCTGCTACAGTGCGGGGCATCACAGTTCAGAGTTCATCGTCTGAGAGGGGCCTGTATCCCTGTGTAATGTGCGGGTGTTTCTCCAGTCCAAAGACATACCGGTTAGTAGGTCATTGTAAATTGTCCCATGATTAGACTAGGGTTAAATTGGGAGTTGCTGGGCAGTGCAGCATGCAGTCTCGGAAAGGCCTGTTCCACATTTTCTAAAGAAAACATAACAAAAATCTATGCAGCTTACCTCCCTCTCAGTATACTTTCTCAAAGCCATATTTTTATCTCAGTCATAAACACAAGAGATTCTGCAGATGCTGGAAATCCAGAGCTGGAGGAACTCAGCAGGTCAGGCAGCATCTATAGAGGGGAATAAAAGGTCTCAGCCCAAAACTTCAACCGTTTATTCCCCTTCGTGGATGCTGGTTGACCTGCTGAGTTCCTCCAGCAGTTCGTGTGTTTTTCATCTCAGTTCCTGCCTCTCCACTCACTCGGTGATTGGAAGTCTGGAAGTCAAGAACTAATGGCCGAAGCCTGAGGACTTGTGGCCCAGAGGCCTCTCCTGGGGTCACAGGAATGTCTGTGCAGGGCAGATGGGCAGGTGGGAGGGAGGAAAGTGGTTTATTTCTGCTGTTGTTGTTTTGTTGCTAGTTGTGTTGTGTCTGTTTGTTGGTCTGTCTTGTTCTGCTAAGTATTATGGGTATGATATGTCTGCACTAGAGTGTCTGTTTACACTTACAGGCTGACCCCGACCCATCCTCGGTGTGTTGGCTGTTAATCCAAACTATGCATTTCAATGTACATGATAAATAAATCTAAACCTGAACCCCTTTCTACTGATCTCCTCATTCCCCCTTCTCTTTCTTTCTAAAGCCCCCTTATCTCATCCCACTCTCCTCTTCTCTCCATTTATTTTTCCCTCTCTCACGTCCTTCCTGTCCCCTTCTCTCCACTCCCTCGCTCCTTTTTGCTGCCTTCGTCAGTCTCTCTCTCCAACCCTGCCTATCCACAGTAATACACACAAAATGCTGGAGGAACTCAGCAGGTCAGGCAGCATCTATGGAAATAGAACATAGAATAGTACAGTACAGTACAGGCCCTTCAGCCCACAATGTTGTGCCAACCCTGAAACCATGCCTCCCATATAAACCCCCACCTTAAATTCCTCCATATACCTGTCTAGTAGTCTCTTAAATTTCACTAGTGTGTCTGCCTCCACCGACTCAGGCAGTGCATTCCACGCACCAACCACTCTGAGTAAAAAACCTTCCTCCAATATCCCCCTTGAACTTCATATCCCTTACTTTAAAGCCATGTCCTCTTGTATTGAGCAGTGGTGCCCTGGGGAAGAAGCACTGGCTGTCCACTCTATCTATTCCTCTTAATATCTTGTATACCTATATCATGTCTCCTCTCATCCTCTTTCTCTCCAGGGAGTAAAGCCCTAGCTCCCTTAATCTCTGATCATAATCCATACTCTCTCAACCAGGCAGCATCCTGGTAAATCTCCTCTGTACCCTTTCCAATGCTTCCACATCCTTCCTATAATGAGGTGATCAGAACTAGACACAGTACTCCAAGAGTGGCCTAACCAGAGTTTTATAGAGCCGCATCATTACCTCACAACTCTTAAACTCTGTCCCTCGATTTATGAAAGTTAACACCCCATAAGCTTTCCTAACTACCCTATCTACCTGTGAGGCAACTTTCAGGGATCTGTGAACATGTACCCCTAGATCCCTCTGCTTCTCCACACTACCAAGTATCCTGCCATTTACTTTGTATTCTGCCTTGGAGTTTGTCCTTCCGAACTTGCCAACCCACCCTTCTATCCCCACATCCAGCTCGTTAATAAAAATCACAAAAAGTAGCGGTCCCAGAACAGATCCTTGTGGGACACCACTAGTCGCAACCCTCCAATCCGAATGTACTCCCTCCACCACGACCCTCTGCCTTCTGCAAAAAAAAGAATAAACAGTCGACGTTTCCGGCCGAGACCCTTCAGTAGGGATTCATTATTCTCTCTATCAGGGCTATCATCCCTCTCCCTGTTCCTTTACAAGGATCAAAGGTGACCTTTATTCAACATACTGTATACATTTACATGTGTTAGGAATTTGCTGCAGTGTGTTGCTCAGGGTGAGACATGCAACAAGAAAGTAACATTCAATAATTATAAAGAATTATAGAAAAAATAAAGTTAAAGTTAGATTAAGTTATGGAATAAAATGTGCACAAATACATAAATAATAGCATGTGTTTACAATGAGTCCATTACACAATAAGGCACGGAGCAGAATCAGGCCATTCAGCCCACTGAGTCTGTTCCAACAATCCATCATGGCTGATTTATTATCTTTCTCAAACCCGTTCTCCTGCCTTTTCCACATAACCTTTGATGCTCTGACTAATCAAGAACCTATCAACCTCCGCTTTAAATATCCCCAATAACTTAGCCTCCACAGCCATCTGTGGTAACAAATTCACTGCCCCTTGGCTGAAGAAATTCCTCCTCTTCTCTGTCATAAATGGACATCCGTCTATTCTAAGAGTGTGCCCTCTGGTCTACTATAGGAACATCCTTTCCACATCCAGTGTAAACAGCATTATAAAAAGTGGTTCAAGTGCAGAGACAGGGATAATAGATAGAGGGGTGTGGGGTGGTAACAAGATGGTTGGCTAGATAAACTGCCTGGGGGAAGAAGCTTTTAAGATGATGTGAAGTTTTTTTGTTTTAATAACCCTATGGTACTTTCCAGAAAGGAGATTTTGGAAAAGGCAGTTTGGTACATCATAGACACAAGAGAGTGTGCAGATGCTGGAAATCTTGAACAACAAACACGAAATGTTGGAGGTACCCAGCAGGTCATGCAGCAATGTTCTACCTCCTGTCCAGTTCTTTGACCTGGATACACAGAGTACAAGTCCTGCAGTGGTCAATGACCTTTCCTGACCTGACAGTTCACAACAGTTTTCGTATATTGTGAGAGGACGCTGCTCCTACACACATTTCCACTCCCACAGCCCTGAGCCCTAATCCAACTGTTGCCTCCACTCCCACCCCCCAACTGCCCACACTGTGCCCATCTGTTGCTTCTGCCCCTGCTCCCAATATACACACAGAAGGCACTTTATTAGGCACCTACCTGTACCTAATAAAGTGTATGTTCATGGTCTTCTTCTGCTGCGCCCATCCACTTCAAGGTTCTACCTGATGTCCATTCAGAGATGCCCTTCTGCACTCCACTGTTGTAACACTTGGTTACTGTCACATTCCTGTCAGCTTGAACCAGTCTGGCCATTCTCCACTGACCTCTCTCATTAACAAGGCATTTTCACCCACAGAACTGACTTTTTTTTCATTTTTTTTGCACCACTTGCTGTAAACTCTAGAGACTGTTATGTGTGCAAATCCCAGGAGATCAGCAGTTTCTGAGATACTCAAACCACCCCATCTGGCACCAACAATCATTCCATGGATAAATCACTCAGATCACATTTCTTCCCCATTCTGATGTTTGGTCTGAACAACAACTAAACCTCTTGACCATGTCTGCATGCTTTTATGCATTGAGTTGCTGCCATTTGATTGGCTGATTAGATATTTGCATTAATGAACAGGTGTATCTAATAAATGGTTCTGAGTCATCAGATAATCTACCAGCATGCCAGTGGGAAGAAACCAGAATACCTGTGAGAAACACACATAGGCATAGGCAGAACGTGGAAACTTCACACAGACAGCACACATGATGATGATCAAACAGGGGTCTAGGGAGATGTGAGATGCTGTTGTGATGTTTTACCACCCACCCTCTGTCCCCCCTCCTAAACACCCACCCTCTGTCCCCCCTCCTAAACACCCACCATCATCTCCCCAAACACCCAACATCGTCCCCCCTCCCAAGCACTCGCCATCGTCCACCCCAAACACCCGCCATCGTCCCCCCAAACACCCACCATCCTCCCCCTCCCAAACACCCATCGTCCCCTCCAAACACCCACCATCATCTCCCCAAACACCCAACATCGTCCCCCCTCCCAAGCACTCGCCATCGTCCACCCCAAACACCCGCCATCGTCCCCCCAAACACCCACCATCCTCCCCCTCCCAAACGCCCGCCATCATCCCCACCTCCCAAACACCCACCATCGTCCCCTCCAAACACCCACCATCGTCCCCTCCCAAACACCCGCCATCCCTCCTCCCAAACACCCGCCATCGTCCCCTCCCAAACACCCGCCATCGTCCCCTCCCAAACACCCACCATCGTCCCCTCCCAAACACCCGCCATCCCTCCTCCCAAACACCCACCATCCCTCCTCCCAAACACCCGCCATCGTCCCCTCCCAAACACCCACCATCGTCCCCTCCCAAACACCCACCATCGTCCCCTTTCCAAACACCCACCATCGTCCCCTCCCAAACACCCACCATTGTCCCCCCCTCCAAACACCCACCATCGTCCCCTCCCAAACACTCACCATTGTCCCCTCCCAAACACCCACCATCGTCCCCTCCAAACACCCACCATCGTCCCCTCCCAAACACTCACCATTGTCCCCTCCCAAACACCCACCATTGTCCCCCTCCCTCCTATCCCTATCTCCACCCAACTACTCGCCACTTGATCCCCTCTCTCCCTCGGCCCGGTCCCACCGAAGGATACTTCCACTCCACGATGCTGGTGCAGAGTTTGCGGAGCGGGTTTCTGAGGCTCAGGCACAGCAGGGACCTCGGCGGTCGCGGTGGCCCCACACTCACCGGCTTCTTGCCCTTCTTACTGTCGGGTCGCTTCCGGAGGGCCACGTCCCCGTCCGCCTCGGGCTTCGCCTCCATGGTGGTGGGCTTCTCTTCCCCCCGCCGCCTACCGCTGTCTCGGGGCTCAACGCGATGTGCTGACCACGGCTGCCCAGAAATACCACAGCGGATAAAATTAGAGCAGGCAGGGCTATGGGACCCGTCCAGGCAGCTAACAGCTGCATCGACGGAGAGGGGGAGGGGGAAGGGGGAGAGGTAAGAGAAGGAGGGAGGGTCGGGCTGGCAGGAGATTGGTGGTCGCTGCATCGATGGGGGGGCGAGAGATGTAAGCTTTATTTAACGTTTCCCTACTGTAAATTTCAGCTAATTGGCAAAGTTATTTTACAGACCTCAGCAGGTCAGGCAGTGCCTGAGGAGCGGAAAAAGTTTCATGCCTGAGACCAGACCGTCCATCAGAACTTCTAGTTAACAAGCTGACAAAACCATTAAAGGACGGGCTCGTTTAGGATTGAAACCTAGAGTGCACCAGCTTTCCCACAAGGAGAAAGATGCAGTTTGGGCCCATATGAATTCTCTCCCATAGATACATTAAAGTGGAGAAGGGAGACGACCATTATAAAAGGATTAAAGTAAATTTGAGAGTGTTTTATAATTATAAGAAGGACAACCAACAGCTGAGGAAAGAGTAGAGCTCATTAGGACAACAGGAGACTGTGTGTGGAGACTGAACATATAAATGAGACCTGGTAAATACTTTTCCTCAGAACTGACACACTCTGTTGGCAATTTTCCTTTTCACTGTATGTCCTGATGCAGGGTTTAGACCCAAAATGTCATTCTTGCACTGTGCTGTTTACCTACTCTGCACTGTCTGTAGGTGTTACACATTATTCTGCCTTCTGTTGTTGTTTTACCTCATAGGAGCAGAAGTAAGCCATTCGGCCTGTCAAGTCTGTCCCGCTATTCAATCTTGGGCTGATCCAATTCTTCCTGTCATCCCCACTCCACTACCTTCTCCCCATACTCTTTGATGCCCTGGCTAATCAAGAACCTATCTATCTCTGCCTTAAGTGCACCAATGGCTTGGCTTCCACAGCTGCTCACGGCAACAAATTCCACAGATTTACCACCCTCTGACTAAAGTAATTTCTCCACATCTCTGTTCTAAATGGCCATCCTTCAATCCTGAAGGACCCTTCACTCTTATCCTAGACTCCCCCACCATGGGAAATAACTTTGCCATATCTAATCTGTTCAGGCCTTTCAACATTCGGAATGTTTCTATGAGATAGCCCCTCATTTTCCTGCGTTCCAGGGAATACAGCCCAGGAGCTGCCAGATGTTTCTCATACAGTAACCCTTTCATTCCTGGAATCATTCTTGTGAATCTTATCTGAACCCTCTCCAATGTCAGTATATCCTTTCTAAAATAAGCTCAAAACTGCACACAGTACTCCAAGTGTGGTCTCACAAGTGCCTTATAGAGCCTCAACATCACAACCCTGCTCTTATATTCTATACCTCTAGAAATGAATGCCAGCATTGCATTCGCTGCCTTCACCACCGACTCAACCTTTAGGGTATTCTGTACAAGGACTCCCAAGTCCCTTTGCATCTCTGTTTTGAATTCTCTCTCCATCTAAATAATAGTCTGCCCATTTATTTCTTTCACCAAAGTGCATTACCATACATTTTCCAACATTTTATTTCATTTGCCACTTCTTTGCCCATTCCCCTAAGCTAACTAAGTCTCTCTGCAGGCTCTCTGTTTCCTCAACACTACCTGCTCCTCCACCTATCTTTGTATCATTGGCAAATTAAGCCACAAATCCATTAATGCCATAGCCCAAATCAGTGACATACATCGTAAAAAGCAGCGGTCCCATCACTGACCCCGGTGGAACTCCACTGGTAACCGGCAGCCAGCCAGAATAGGATCCCTTTATTCCTACTCTCTGCTTTCTGCTGATAAGCCAATGTTACACCCATGCTGGTAACTTCCCTGTAATTCCATGGGCTCTTATCTTGTTTAGCATCCTCATGTGCGGCACCTTGTCAAAGGCCTTCTGAAAATCCAAGTACACCACATCCACTGCACCTCCTTTGTCTACCCTGTTTGTAATTTCCTCAAAAAATTGCAGTAGGTTAAACAGATAGGATTTTCCTTTTAGGAAACCATGCTGGCTTTGGCCTATCTTGTAATGTGCCTCCAGGTATTCCATAGTCTCATCTGTAACAATTGATTCCAGCAACTTCCCAACCACTGATGTCAGGCTAACAGGTCTATAGTTTCTTTTCTGCTGCCTCCAATCCTTCTTAAATAGCGGAGTAACATTTGTAATTTTCCAGTCATCCGGTACAATAGAATCTATCGATTCTTGAAAGATCATTGTTAATGCCTTCGCAATCTCTCCAGCTACTTCTTTCAGAACCCGAGGGTGCATTCCATCAGGTCCAGGAAATTTATCCACCCTCAGACCATTAAACTTCCTGAGCACCTTCTCAGACATAGTTTTCACTGCACATATTTCACTTCCCTGACACTCTTGAATGTCTGTTGTTATGCAGATGTCTTCCACTGTGAAGACTGATGCAAAATACGCATTCAGTTCCTCTGCCATCTCTACATCTCTCATTACAATATCTCCAGTATCATTTTCTATTGGTCCTATATCTACCCTCAACTCTCTCTTACCCTTTATATACTAAAAAGGTTTTAGTATCTTCTTTGATATTAGTCACCAGCTTCCTTTCATAATTTATCTTTTCCTTCCTAATGACCTTCTTAGTTTCCTTCTGAAAGTTTTTAAAAGCTTCCCAGTCCTCTATCTTCCCACTAACTTTGGCTTCCTTGTATGCCCTCTCTTTTGCTTTTACTTAGCCTCTAACTTCACTTGTCAGCCACGGTTGAATTTCTTCAATTCGAATCTGTATGAACAGTATGTAAGACAAGCTTTTCACTGTATGTTGTACATGTGACAAGAATAAACCAACTCCAGTTCCAGTCCCTCCACATTTGCTGCCACAGAATCAGATTTATTATCACAAAAATTAGTTTTGGCAGTGTTGATACATAAAATGTATTATAAATTACAATACGAAACATTCCTAAAAAACTGAATGAATAGGTGGTACAAAAAGAGAGCAAAATGTGAGGTAGTGTTCATAGGTTTGTGGTCCGTTCAGAAATCCGACTGTGGAGGGGAAGAAATGCTGAGGTGTTAGGAAGTCAGGGGGATCTGAAAAAGAGGAGTGAGACGGGAGTAGGAGGTGAGAAATGGGAAATGAAGTTCTGAGAGGGGGAGCTGAAAAGGGAGGAGTGTTAGAGAGGGATAAAAGGGGGAGAGAGGGGAAGTGGAGTTCTAAAAAAGAGAGTGAGAGAGGAAGAGGATGGTAAATAAGAAAGAGGAAGTGAGGTTCCAAAAGGGGTACTTGTAAAGACCATGAGATGTAGGAGCAGAAATAGGCCATTGATTCTGCTCGGTCATTCCATCATGGCTGTCTGGGAAGGGCAGGTGAGCTTCTGAGAGGAATTTTTGAAAGGGGGGGTGAGAGAGGGGTGGGAGGGCTACTGGAAAGGGGTAATTAAGTGATATATTGAAAAGGTGAAAGTTATCAGTAGGGAGTAGTGGGTAAGGAGAGAGTGTTTGGGTTGGGGTTCTGGGGGACTTTAATCCAGAGAGGTGGGCATTTTCACGCATTATAGCATAGAATGAGGCCCTTTGGCCCATTGAATGCACACTGACCATCAACCTCCGCTTTACAGTGATCATACATCAATCCTGAGTTTCCATCAGCTCCCCCTGGATTTTGCCCCGCTCACTGGGGACAGTTGAGAGCTGAGGCAATTGATCTGCTAACACGCGTGACTTTGAGATGGGGAAGGAAATCGGAGGGGAGGGGTGTATTCCTGACCCAAGGCCACAGTGGCGCAGAGATAATGTGATGTTATTACTGTAGTGTAGAATTAATGTGATCCTATTGCACAGTGGCGTAGAGTTAATGTGACCCTATTGCACAGTGGCATAGAATTAATGTGACCCTATTACACAGTGGCATAGAATTAATGTGACGCTATTACACAGTGGCGTAGAGTTAATGTGACCCTATTACACAGTACATTACAAGATTGAACAAGTGCCCTCCTTTATATACCTTGGTGCAGGACTAAATGACACAAACGAATGCAGCAAGGAAATAAGGCAAAGGCTTGCAATGGCATGCACAGCACTACCAAACTCTGGAACATCTGGAAAGATAGATCTGTGTGCACTATAGATACATCTCCTCAAGAGTTTCGTCTGGCCAGTAACCCTATATGGCTGTGAAACATGGACCCTAAAAGCAGCTGATGAAAAGAAGTTGACAGCATTTGAGATGTGGACATACAGACAGATCCTCAGGGTATCATACATTGAAATGAGATCCAACAATTTCATCCTAGAAAAGATTGGCACGAAACCAACACTTCTGGAAACTGTTATCCAAAGGAAACTTCATTATTTTGGATACATCTCAAGAACTGATGACACACTGTGCTGGAAGGCAGAGTAGAAGAAAGCCGCTCCCAAGGCAGACAGAGGACAACCTGGATCAACAGGTCAACTGGATCAACCTGGATCACTGATGGTGCCATTGGCTACAGCTGTGGAAAGTGTGTCCAGATTCAGCTTCTGAAGGAGCATGTTGCAGCACTGGAGAAAGAACTGGATGACCTCAGGTTCATCCGCAAAAACGAGAGTTTTCTGGACAGGACCTAGAGTGAGGTCGTTACACCGAGGATACCGGAAGAGAGAAAGGGGGCGATGATGAGGAAGGAAAGGATGCTTGAAGTACAGGAGACCCCGGGGGATGTACCTCTCATAAACAGGTGCATTCTCTTGGAAGCTGTCAGGACAGAAGATACTGCCAGTTTGAGAGGCGGACAGGTCTGTGAGTCGAAAATTGGTGCAGAAGCAGAGCTGAGGAGTCAGACATCAGGAAGAGCCGTGGTAGTAGGGGACTCCATAGTAAGAGGTACGGAAAGGGATTTCTGTGGCAACAGGCGAGATTTAAGGAAGGCGTGTTGCCTCCCTGGTGCTAGGATTGATTGTAGGGAATCCTCAAGGGTGAAGGTGAAGGTGAACAGCCGGAAGTGGTAGTGCATGTCGGTACAAATGACATCGGGAAGAAGAGGAAGGACATTCTGCAGCGGGACTTCAGAGAACTCGAAAGAAAGCTGAAAAGCAGGACTTCCAGGGTGGTTATCTCCGGTTTGCTTCCAGTTCCTCGTGCTGGAGAGGGCAGGAACAGGGAGATAATGGATCTGAATGTGTGGCTAAGGAACTGGTGCAGGAAGCAAGGATTTACATTCTTGGACCACTGGGGTATGTTTTGGGGTAAGGATAAATTGTACAAAAGGGATGGGTTGCACGTTAATAGGTGGGGGACCAGCATTCTGGCAGACAGGTTTGCCACTGCAACACAGATGTGTTTAAACTAAGTAGTGGGGGGGGGAGGGGATGAACTGGAATATAAAGATGGAGTTAAAAGGAAAGTGAAAATAGGAAAAGTTAAAAAGGACAACAGAATCAATGGAGCAGAAAGTTCAAGAAGAGATCATATAGTATGGCCAAGTGAAATAGGAATTGATATGAAAGGTGAGGGGAGTAACGAATTAAAACTATTATATATGAATGCACGAAGTATAAGGAATAAAGTAGATGAGCTTGAGGCTCAGTTGGAAATTGGCAAGTATGATGTGGGAATAACAGAGACATGGCTACAAGCGGACAGGGCCTGGAAAATGAATATTCAAGGATATACGTCTTATCGAAAGGACAGACTGACGGGCAGAGGGGGTGGGGTGGCTCTGTTGGTGAGGAATGATATTCAGTCCCTTGCGAGGGGGGACATAGAATCAGGGGACGTAGAGTCAGTATGGATAGATCTGAGAAATTCTAAGGGTAGAAAGACCCTAATGGGTATTATCTACAGGCCCCCAAACAGTAGTCTGGATGTAGGGTGTAAGATGAATGAAGAGTTAAAATTGGCATGTCGCAAAGGTAATGATACAGTTGTCATGGGGGATTTCAACATGCAGGTAGACTGGGAGAATCAGAATGGTACTGGACCCCAAGAAAGGGAGTTTGTGGAGTGCCTCTGAGATGGATTCTTAGAGCAGCTTGTACTGGAGCCTACCAGGGAGAAGGCAATTCTAGATTTAGTGTTGTGCAATGAACCGGATTTGATCAGGGACCTCGAGGTAAAGGAGCCATTAGGAGGTAGTGACCATAATATGATATGTTTTAACCTACAATTTGAGAAGGAGAAGGGAAAATCAGATGTGTCAGTATTACAGTTGAACAAAGGGAACTATGGAGCTATGAGGGAGGAGCTGGCCAAAGTTCAATGGAACAAAACCCTAGCAGGGAAGACAGTGGAACAACAATGGCAGGTATTTCTGGGAATAATGAAGAAGGTGCAGGATTGGTTCATTCCAAAGAGGAAGAAAGATCCTAAGGGGAGTAAGGGGAGGCCGTGGCTGACGAGGGAAGTAAAGGACAGTGTAAAAATAAAAGAGAAGAAGTATAACATAGCAAAGATGAGCGGGAAACCGGAGGATTGGGAAGCTTTTAAAGAGCAGCAGAAGATAACAAAAAAAGCAATACGCCGAGAAAAAATGAGGTACAAAGGTAAACTAGCCAAGAATATAAAGGAGGATAGTAAAAACTTCTTTAGGTATGTGAATAGCAAAAAAATAATTAAGACCAAAATTGGGCCATTGAAGACAGAAACGGGTGAATTTATTATGGGGAACAAGGAAATGGCAGATGAGTTGAACAGGTACTTTGGATCTGTCTTCACTAGGGAAGACACAAACGATCTCCCAGATGTAATAGTGGCCAAAGGAACTAGGGTAATGGATGAACTGAAGGAAATTTATATTAGGCAAGAAATGGTGTTGGATAGACTGTTGGGTCTGAAGGCTGATAAGTCCCCGGGACCTGATGGTCTGCATCCCAGGGTACTTAAGGAGGTGGCTCTAGAAATCGTGGACGCATTGGTAATCATTTTCCAATGTTCTACAGATTCAGGAACAGTTCCTGCGGATTGGAGGGTGGCTAATGTTGTCCCACTTTTCAAGAAAGGAGGGAGAGAGAAAATAGGTTAGCCTGACTTCAGTGGTGGGAAAAATGCTGGAGTCAATTATAAAAGAGGAAATTACGACACATTTGGATAGCAGTAGAAGGATCAGTCCGAGTCAGCATGGATTTATGAAGGGAAAATCATGCTTGACTAATCTTCTGGAATTTTTTGAGGATGTAACTATGAAAATGGACAAGGGAGAGACAATGGATGTAGTGTACGTGGACTTTCAGAAAGCCTTTGATAAAGTCCCACATAGGAGATTAGTGGGCAAAATTAGGGCACATGGTATTGGGGGCAGAGTACTGACATGGATTGAAAATTGGCCGGCTGACAGGAAACAAAGAGTAGCGATTAACGGGTCCCTTTCGGAATGGCAGGCTGTGACCAGTGGGGTACCACAAGGTTCGGTGCTGGGACTGCAGCTGTTTACAATATACATTAATGATTTAGATGAAGGGATTAAAAGTAACATTAGCAAAGTTGCTGATGACACAAAGCTGGGTGGCAGTGTGAAATGTCAGGAGGATGTTATGAGAATGCAGGGTGACTTGGACAGGCTAGGTGAGTGGGCGAATGTATGGCAGATGCAGTTTAATGTGGATAAATGTGAGGTTTTCCACTTCGGTGGCAGGAACAGGAAGGCAGATTACTATCTAAATGGAGTCAAGTTAGGAAAAGGGGAAGTACAACGAGATCTAGGTGTTCTTGTACATCAGTCAATGAAAGCAAGCATGCAGGTACAGCAGGCAGTGAAGAAAGCTAATGGCATGCTGGCCTTTATAACAAGAGGAATTGAGTATAAGAGTAAAGAGGTCCTTTTGCAGCTGTACAGGGCCCTGGTGAGACCCCACCTGGAGCATTGTGTGGAGTTTTGGTCTCCTAATTTGAGGAAGGAAATTCTTGCTATTGAGGGAGTGCAGTGTAGGTTCACAAGGTTAATTCCCGGAATGGCGGGACTGTCATATGTTAAAAGATTGGAGCGACTGGGCTTGTATACACTGGAATTTAGAAGAATGTGAGGGGATCTGATTGAAACATATAAGATTATTAAGGGATTGAACACACTGGAGGCAGGAAGCATGTTCCCGCTGATGGGTGAGCCCAGAACTAGAGGCCACAGTTTAAGAATAAGGGGTAGGCCATTTAGAACAGAAATGCGGAAAAACCTTTTCACCCAGAGAGCGGTGGATATGTGGAATGCTCTGCCCCAGAAGGCAGTGGAGGCCAAGTCTCTGGATGCTTTCAAGAGAGAGTTAGATAGAGCTCTTATAGATAGCGGGGTCAAGGGATATGGGGAGAGGGCAGGAATGGGGTACTGATTGTGTATGATCAGCCATGATCAGCCGAATGGCCTACTCCTGCACCTGCTGTCTATTGTCTATTAACAACATCAAGAAGTGGACCAGCCTCACCGCCAGAGATGCAAGAGGTTTGACTGTCAACAGATCACAGTGGAAGAAAGTGGTTGCCGAGGCTCTGGCAGAGTATGGCACATGATGATGATGATGACTACACAGTGGCTAGAGTTGATGTGATCATACTACTCAGTGGCGTAGAATTAATGTGACTATTACACAGTGGCGTGGAGTTAATGTGACCCTATTACACAGAGGCTAGAGTTAATGTGATCATACTACTCAGTGGCGTAGAATTAATGTGACTATTACACAGTGGCGTGGAGTTAATGTGACCCTATTACACAGAGGCTAGAGTTAATGTGACCCTATTACACAGTGGCGTAGAGCCTACGTGACCCTATTACACAGTGGCGTAGAGTTAATGTGACCTTATTACACAGTGGTGTAGAGTTAATGTGACCCTATTACACAGTGGCGTGGAGTTAATGTGACCCTATTACACAGGGGCGTGGAGATAATGTGATGCTATTACACAGCAGCATAGAGTTAATGTGACGCTATTACAGCTCAGTGCATCGAAGTTCAGATTTCAATTCCAACATCATCTGTAAGGGGTCTACATGTCCTCCCTGTGGAATGGGTGGGATTTCTCCAGGTTCATCACTTCACAGTCCAAAGGTATACCAGGTATTTGCTAATGGTTCTTTAAGTTGCCCCATGACAAGGCTAACGTGAAATTTTGGACGGTTGGGTGCCATTGCTCGTAGGGTCAGAAGGGCCGGTTCGACGCTGTATTTCTGAATAAAAAAGGAATTAAAAACTCGTCAAGGCAAAGAGGTTACTGGAACAGTGCCTTTCCTGTTGTGGGGAAGGGAGATGAGAGGCATGGATTGAGTGTCAGCCGAAGGCTTTTTCCCAGGGGAAAAAATGTCTAAGCCAAAAGGACATTATTTAAAGTGAATGGAGGAAAGTTTAGAGGTGATGTCAGAAGTAATTTTTTTACACTGAGAGTGGTGGGTGCATGGAAGATGCTGCCAGGGCTGGTGGTGGCCAGATCCATTAGGGACATTGAAGAGACTTTTAGAGAGGCTCATGGACAATAGAACGATGGATGGCTATATAGGAGGGAAGGGTTTGATTAATCTTAAAAGGTCAGCACAACATTATGGGCCACAGGGCCTGTATTGTTCTATGTTAGAACATGCGTCCAGAAGACATAGAAGCAGAATTAGGCCATTTGGCCCATCAAGTCTGCTCTGTCATTTCATCATAGCAGATCCAATTTTCCTCTCAGCCCCAATCTCCTGCCTTCTCCCCATATCATGCCCTGAGCAATTAAGAATCTATCAACCTTTGCTTTAAATATACATAAAACTTGGCCTCCACAGCTGCCTGTGGCAAAGAATTCCACAGATGTGGCTAAAGAAATTCCTCCTTATCTCCATTCTAAACGGTCAGACCTCGATTCTGAGACAGTTTCTCCGGTCTCAGATACTTCCCCCACAGGAAACATCCTCTCCACATCCACTCTATTAAGGCCTTTCTCTACTTGTAAGGTTTCAATGAGGTCACCCCTCATTCTTCTGAACTCTGGTGAATACAGGCCCAGAGCCTTTAAACACTTTTCATATGACAAGCCATTCAATCCTGGAATCATTTTTGTGAATCTCCTTTGAATCCTCTCCAGTTTCAGCACATCCTTTCTAAGATAAGGGGCCCAAAACTGCTCGGAATCATCCAAGTGAGGCCTTACTATTGCTTTATGAAGCTTCACCATTACATACTTGTTTTTATGTTCTAGTCCTCTTGAAATGAATGCTAAAATTGCATTTGCCTTCCTCACCACTGACTCAACCTGCAAATTAACCTTTAGGGAATACTGCACAAGGACTCCCAAGTCCCTTTGCATCTCAGTTTCTTTTTGTATTTTCTCTCCATTTAGACAATAGTCAAACCTTTCATTTCTTCTGCCAAAGTGCATTACCATACATTTCCTGACACTGTACTCCATCTGCCATTTCTTTGCCCATTCTCCTGACCTGTCCAAGCCCTTCTGTAGCCTCTACTTCCTCAAAACTACTTTGCCCTCCACCTATGTTCAAATGATCTGCAAACTTTGCAACACAGCTATCAATTCCATCATCCAAATCATTGACGTATAACGTAAAAATAATCGGTCCCAACGCAAACCCCTGTGGAGCACCACTAGTCACTGGCAGCCTATCAGAAAAGGCTCTGTTGTTTCCCCACTCTTTTCCTCCTACCAATCAGCCACTGCTGTATCCATGCTAGAATCTTTCCTGTAATACCACGAGCTCATAGCTTGTTAAGCAGCCTCATTTGTGGCACCTTGTCAAAGGCCTTCTGAAAATCCAAGTACACAGCATCAACTAATTCTCCTTTATCTATCCTGCTTGTTATTTCTTCAAAGAATTCCAACAGATTTGTCGGGCAAGATTTTCCCTTTAGGAAACCATGCTGACTGCAGCCCTTTTTATCATGTGCCTTCAAGTACCCTGAAACCTTAATAATCAACTCCAACATCTTCCCAACCACTAAGGTCAGACTAACTGGGCTATAGTTTCCTTTCTTCTTCCTCTTGCTTGGTGTTGTTGTTTTTTTTTTCTTTTTATTGCATAGTTCAGTCTAGTTTTTTGTACTGTGTCATGTAACACCGTGGTCCTGAAAAATGTTGTCTCATTTTTACTGTGCACTGTACCAGCAGTTATGGTCGAAATGACAATAAAAGTTGACTTGACTTGGACTTGGATTCTTTTCCTTCTTGAAGAGTGGAGTGACATTTGCAATATTCCTGTCTTCCAGAACCATTCCAGAATCTAGTAACTCTTGATCCTTAAGGCATCATGACTAATGCCTCCACAATCTCTTCAGCCACCTCTTTCAGAACCCTGGGATGTACACCATCTGGTCCAGGTGACTTACCTACCTTCAGACCTTTCAGTTTCCCTTTTCTCTGGTTATGGTAACTTCACATGCTTCATGCCCCCTGTCACCTGGAACTTCTACCATACTGCTATTGTGAAAACACAGTGCCACCATGAAGACTGATGCAAAATACCTATTTATTACTACCTCTCCAGCATCACTTTTCAGAGGTCTGATATCTACTCTTTCCTCTCTTTTATACTTTATGTATCTGAAGAAACTTTAGGTATCTTCTTTAATATCATTGGCTAGCTTGCCTTTGTATTATTGCCTTCTGTTGGTTTTTAAAAACTTCGCAATCCTTTAACTTCCCACTAATTTTTGCTCTATTATATGCCCTCTCTTTGGCTTTGACTTCTCTTGTTAGCCACGGTTGTGTCACATTTCCTTTAGAATGCTTTCTATGTTCTGTGAAATGGGGTCAAGAGCAAGGAGTGGGGGGGGGGGGGGGTCAACGTTGAGAGCCAGAGAGCATAGGTTTGAAATGAGCCGTGGAATGTACACAGGAGACACCTTTATTAGGGACAGTCAATGTGACTTTGTGCAGGGTAAGTCATCTTCTACTAACTTGATTGAGACTTTTGAGAAGCTGATGAACGTGATTGACAATGGTAGAGCTATAGATGTGGTCCACATGGATTTTAGTAAGGCATTTGACAGGATCCCTCCATGGGAGGTTCATTCAGAAGATTTAAGATGCATGATGAGTTGGCCATTTGGATTCAAAACTAGTTTGTCCATAGAAGACAGAGGATAATGGTCAATGTTACTGATTTGGCTGGAAGTCTGGTGATAAGTGGTGTTCCGCGGGGATCTGTATTGGGACCTCTGCTATTTGTCGTGTACGTGAATGACCCTGATGAAGATGTAGATAGGTAGGTTTGTAAGTTTGCAGATTGTTGGTGTTGTAGAAAGTGTGAAGACTGGAAAGGATACAGCAGGATAGAGATCAGATGTGAATAGGGGCAGAGAATTTGGAAATGGATTTTTCCTGGCCTGATGTGAGATGTTACTCTTGTAATGTAAAGAGACAATGTAAAATTGATAGATAGGAGCTAGATAGGTATCTTATGGATAGGGGAATCAAGGGATATGGGGACAAGGCAGGAACCGGGTATTGATAGTAGATGATCAGTCATGATCTCAAAATGGCGGTGCAGGCTCGAAGGGCCGAATGGTCTACTTCTGCACCTATTGTCTATTGTCTATTGTAAAATAGCAAGACCCTTAACAGTGTTGACGAGCAGAGAGATCCTGCGATCGAAGTTCATAGCTCCCTGAAAATGGCTACACAGGTTGATAGTGCGGTTAAAAAGGCCCATGGCATGCTTGTCTTTATTAGACAAGGCATTGAATTCAATTCAGGAAGTTATGTTACAGCTTTATAAAACTCTAGTTAGGCTACACCTCAAGTATTACATACAGTTCTGGTCACCCCATTATAGGCAGGCTGTTGAGGCTTTACAGAGGGTGCAGACGACGTTTACCAGGATACTGTCTGGATTAGAGTACACGTGCTATAAGGAGAGTTACAACAATTTGAGTTGTTTTTGCTGGAGAAGTGGAGGCTGAGGGAGGAGATCTGATGGAGGTTTATAAAATTATGAGAGGCATAGATAGAGTAGGCAGACAGTGTCCTTTTGCCAGGATTGAAATGTCTAACTTGACGAGAGTGTGCATTTAAGGAGAGAGGGGAAAGTTGAAAGGAGATTGTGAGAGAGTGATGGGTGCCCGAAATGCACTGCCTGCAGTGGTGGTAGAGGATCTTGGACAGGCACATGAATGTGCAGTGAATGGAGGGATATCTATAGGCAAATAGGATTAGTTTAGCGGGGCAGTTAATTACTAATTTAGTTAGTCTGGCACACCATCGTGGGCTGAAAGGCCTGTTCCTGTGCTGGACTGTTCCATTTCTATCAGATGTGCTACACAAGACTTTTGTTCATTTTGACGGTAATAAGGATGTGAAACCCATGGTGCCAGGGCAGCTGGTATGGTAGCCATGCCTAAGAGGCATTCAACAGGCACATGAAATTCCAGTTCAATTATCATTCAACTGTACATGGAGACAACCAAATGAAACAGCGTTCCTCCGGGGCCAAGATACAAAACATTGTACCAACATTGTGCGTGCGTGCGCGCGCCCACACACACACACACACACACACACACACACACACACACACACACACACACACACACACACACACACACACACACACACACACACACACACACACACACACACACACACACACACACACACACACACACACCCTCCACCAAGCGGAAACTGGGATGGGCCGGTCCCCAATTCAGCATGGACACTGCGCCACACTGCCACTGGCATCTCCCCTCCTGGGCAAGCTCGGGCATGAGGCGGAACAGGTGGGGAACGGAGGGAATTAATAGTAGAGCAATCATTTGAATCCATTGTGATGTTCTCCTAATGGCTTGTCCTCGGGTAGCTGTAGAGGTTGATTTGGGATCCACATATTGGTGCAGGGTGGGCAAGAGTTAGTGGTTACTGGTTGTTCACTCTCTCCCTTCACAGCTGCCACTTGTTCTCAGCGGCACAGCGGAGGTCACTCTCATGTAGTGCTGTTCCCTCTTGAACAGAATTGCTCCAGGCGTATCGTTTGAGTGTAATGGCTTCCTAGTTTTTAGATGTCATGTTGAATTTCTTCAGGCTGATTTTCATGTTATCTTTGAAGTGTTTCCTTTGCCCAGCAGAGTCTCACTGACCTTCCTCCAACTGAGAGTAAAGGATCTGTCGGGGAAGATGTGAGTTAGGCATCCTGATGATATGACCTATCCATCGGAGTCGATGTTGCGTTAACGTGGTGGAGATGCAGTTCCTGCTGGCATTAGTGTGTCTGCCCTTGCAGCTGATCCTCAAAATCTTTCATAAGGATCTTTGTTCCAGGCTTTCAGGTGTCTACTGTAGGTGATCCATGATTCAGCTCCATACAGTAGTGTAGGAAGGACGACTGATCTATTGATGGAAATTTTTCTTTGGACCTGCAGGTTGTTTCTCGTCAAAGACTCTTTTCCTTAATCTCACATAGGCTCCAGTAGCACGAATCAGATGGTAGTTGATCTGTAGACTATGTGCAAGCAGAGGAGATTAGTTTAGACTGGCACAGGTGTAATGGCTGAATGGCCTGTTGTTGTGCTGCATTGTCTTGTGTCCAGGGGTGGGTGTCCATACCTCCATTGAAAGGTGGGGTTCAGTATCTGCCAGAAAGTAACTGGGGAGAGGGAGGAACCTGAAGATCACAGGCCAAGTTCAAAGGAAATTCAGTATCAAAGTACCTACATATATATACACTGTAAAAGGTTTACTATCACTGACAGATGTCATAAGATTTAGTGTTTTGTGACAGCAGCACTGTGAAACATGTAAGTTACTGTAAGTTGCACTAAGAGAGAGAGAGAGAGAGAGAGAGAGAGAGAGAGAGAGAGAGAGAGAGAGAGAGAGAGAGAGAGAGAGAGAGAGAGAGAGAGAGAGAGAGAGAGAGAGATGAATAAATAAATAATGGAAAAGAAAGCAAAATAATGTTTCAGAGGGATGGGAACCAGAGCACCAGAACAGAGAGTGGACTGAATGTGGAGACAAATGTTGTTAAGACCTTAGACAAAGACAGAGATCAAAAGGTTAAACATGGTGTGACTAATGGAGGTGTAGAGATTGGAAGTGTAGTGGACAGTGAGGAAGGTTTTCAAAGCTTACAGAGGGATTTGGACCAGCTGGAAAAATGGGCTGAAAAATGGCAGATGGAGTTTAATACAGACAAGTGTGAGGTATTGCACTTTGAAAGGAAAAACCAAGGTAGAACATACAAGGTAAATGGTAGGGCACTGAGGAGTGCAGTAGAACAGAGGGATCTGGGAATATAGATACAAAATTCCCTAAAAGTGGCATCACAGGTAGATAGGGTAGTAAAGAGAGCTTTTGGTACATTGGCCTTTATAAATCAAAGGGGGGGAAGCACCAGAGGGAGATGGAGAACAGGCAAACAACTAAATACGTCAGGGATGGGGTAAGAAGGGGAGAAGGGGCATCAACGGAAGTTAGAGAAGTCAGTGTTCATGCCATCAGGTTGGAGGCTACCCAGCCAGTATATAAGGTGTCGTTCCTGCAACCTGAGTTTGGATTCATTTTGACAGTAGAGGAGGCCATGGATAGACATATCAGAATGGGAATGGGACATGGAATTAAAATGTGTGGCCACTGGGAGATCCTGCTTTCTCTGGCGGACCGAGCGTAGGTGTTCAGCGAAACGGTCTCCCAGTCTGCGTCGGGTCTCACCAATATATAAAAGGCCACACCGGGAGCACCGGATGCAGTATACCACACCAGCCGACTCACAGGTGAAGTGTCGCCTCACCTGGAAGGACTGGCTGGGGCCCTGAATGGTGGTGAGGGAGGAAGTGTAAGGGCAGGTGTAGCACTTGTTCTGCTTTCAAGGATAAGTGCCAGGAGGAAGATCGGTGGGAAGGGATGGGGGGGACGAGTGGACAAGGGAGTCGCGTAGGGAGTGATCCCTGCAGAAAGCAGAAAGAACAGAGTGATCTAGGAATAATAGTGCATAGTTCCCTGAAGGTGGAATCTCATGTGGATAGGGTGGTATCATGTGGTAGCATCATGATGTATGTAATTCACTTGATTTTATATATCAGTGGTCCCCAACCACTGATATATAAAATATGATTTGGCGATATGAAACGATATGAGTGAGCTGCACCTTTCCTCATTCCCTGTCACGCCCACTGTTGAACTTGAACGCATGCGAGGTCATCAGTCGCCTAAAAGCAGTAATACCCTTGCGCCAGGGACCACTGGTTGGCCTCGGGTAAACGGCCGGCGAGAAGTGCCGTTGCTACTGGCCTGGAGCGTGGACAGATGGGCACCACCTCTAAACCTGTTTAGCACACCGAATCTTCATGGGGAACCCGCTGCTAAAATATTCACAGACGACCTAATTCGGGCTCAGGGTTTCGTAAGTAGCAGAGCAGCTACCTCACTGCGATCTAATGAAAGTCATCCCTTGAGCCAAACTTTTGTCGGCCAATAGATCCTACCTACCTACAATGGGGGCAGGCGCACGCTCTGTCACACTCCTTTGTCGGTCAGTCTCTCTCTCCGGACTGCGACCGCTGCGGCCCTAACCTTGTCCTCTCACTGGTTTGTTGCAATGATTTTATACGTTCATACGAGAAAAATATGTGTTGTGTGTTTAAAATCCAAACGTTACTTAAAAAGTTATGATGCTATTGACTTATAAGTGAGGTATAATTGACTTATCACTATATTCATGTGAGGAAAATATGCGCTGTGTGTTTAATATTAAATTTGTTAGATAAACCCTTTTAGAAATGAAATTGAGTGTATTAGCCATTTATAAGTAACTTATAGTTGACTTATCACCTATATTCCGCGCCCCCCCCCCCCCTCGGCCGGTCCACAAGAATATTGCCAATTTTAAACAGGTCCACGGTGCTAAAAAGGTTGGTGACCCCTGTTATATATAACCCATAATGAATTATTTAAACTAACAAGAATGCTTAATCAAACAATATTGCATAAATACTACTGAAATAGGGTTAACTATAAACTCCACCTCAACGTAGAATGGATCTCAACCATTTACACAGTATACTGTACAGGTACCCACAGCAAGGTAATTGTGAAATTGTCCCATTCTGGCCTAAAGATTTAATCGTTATGGAGGCTTTCTTACTCTTGTGGGACACAACCTTCCTGACAAGGGAGGTCACTCTGTTTGGCAGGGTGCACTTGTGCCTGTGAAAGAGTCTCTGTGGCGGTTACAGGAGTTGACACTGGGACTGCAGGAGGAGGTTCTGACAGCTATGGACACTTTTCTTCTCCTTTTCTCAGCTTTCCTCTCTGGATCTATCTTCATCCTTGTTTCTCTCCCAGTCCTGGCTTTATTCTCTCTCTTTATCTGCTCTTATTCTTTCTCACATTTCTTCTTTCTGTCACACCTTTCTATTTCTCACTCATCTTCTTTCTATCTAACACTTCTCTCCTTTTCAACTACTTGTCTTTCTTTTTCTTGCCTTCTTGTTTTGTCTAGTTTCTTGCATGTAACTCTGCGTTTGCAAATTTCTCAAGAAATTTGGTCTCATTTGTCTTCCTCCATTTCCATAACACTTATATCATCCTCCTCTTTTCCTTTTTCTTCTTTGCTCACCTTGGACATGCATCTTGATCTTGGGCAGGTGCATTTAGTTCCCTTGGATCTATTAATCCTTCTTTTGCTCCCTTTATGATCTGAACTCTCCTCTTGATACCCTCATCCAAATCTTCTGTTTTTGAATCTCCATTTACTCCTTTCTTTTTGGCCTTCCATTCATCCAGCCTGGCTTTGGTCTTTGCATTGCCTTTTACAAATATCTTCTTGTTTCCTATTTTAAGTTTGTGCAATAACCTTAATGCATGCAAAGTAGATTCTGCTTCTTTATACTCACAAAAGTTAAATGCTTGCAACTTTTCTAAAGCTGTCTTCCAGCTTAAATCCAAGCCACATTTTGGAAGTAACTGAAAGAAACTGATTTGCAAGCAACTATCAGAAGTTTTCGCAAATATGTTGCCTACAAAAACTGTTGTATATGTGCCACAGCTTTCATCACTTTCACAATTCCTCTGAGCAGCAAAGTCACTCCTTGGTCCAATGTGCTTTCCAACCAGAGGCACAGAGGTTGTTACCAACACCTGTTTGCCCCCTACTTGGCAACAGTCCATGGTGTACAGCAATGGAGACAGTTGTGGCATCATCCAGTACCTTTCTTAATTCACTTTCAGTTGACTGTATTGCAGGGGACGTGGCATGCAAATGGATCATGGATCGCCAATCAAATTGTTGTGGTCTCAGCCAATCATGCCCAAACAAAGCTGGCCCTCCTGTTTTTACTATATACAAGCCTAATGCGATTGGTTATGAATGTTATTCCCACAGGAATTATCTTTTCTCCAGTATAAGTTCTTAGTTGGATACCTGCAGGCTTCAGTTCAGCATCTTAGAAATGCCATTCAAACTCATTTTATAGATGACTGAAACAGCCAAGCCAGTGTCCAATTCCATTTTAATTAATTTACCGTTCACTTCTGGTGCAAGCCACATCACTCGGTTCTGGTTAGTTTTCAAATTTTAAATCTCAAAGCTGCTAAGTCTTGCAGCATTCATCATTATCAGATTAGTGCTCTTTTAGAAACTGCAACTTGACTCTTTAGCTCTTTGCTGTGTGATATTTTTATTTGCCCACATGCTCTTAGTATGTGTTCTACTTTGTTGCATTTTCTGCAAGTTTCACCATTGAATCAGTATTGGTTTGATGTATGTGAGCCCCTGACACAATGTGTTCGGCTAGGCAGACCCCTCTCTAGATGCTACAATCTTCTTCACGCTCATTTTCATTTCTGACCACAACTCAATTGCATCTGATTTTCTCTTGCATCAATCTGCTGTTTACATTGCTACAGCTACTTCAACTGTTCTTTTGAATGTAAGTTGTTCTTCAGTTAGGAGCCATTTTTGAATGCTTACTTCTAAGATTTGACAAACTAAATGATCTCTCAGTGTAGCATTAAGCCTGTCACTGAACTGGCAATGCTCAGACAATCTCTTCAATTCAGCCACGGATACTGAAATGGACTCCCCTGACTTGATTCCACTTATGAAACCTAAAGTGTTCTGCAATCAATAATGGTTTTGGTTCTAAATGTTCCTGCATTACTTTCACGATATCAAACAAACTCACTTTGGCTGGTTTGGTTGGAGCAGTTAAACTTTGAAGCAAATTGTATGCTTTTAAATCCAATGCACTCAGCAAAATTAGCACTCTCTTCTCATTGGCTATTCAAACACGCTAATCTTTCTGATGTAACCAGCCATTTCTGCTTTACACTGAGCAAGATTTGAAAAGGTTCCTTCTCTAGGTTTCAAGTTTCATGTTTTCAAGATTTCCCAAGGACTTTTCTCTATGTTTCCAAGGTTTTTATTTTTCAGATAGTTTCCAAAGCTTATTCAATGTGTTTAGGGTTTTTCAATGTCCTCTCCATCTTGAGGACTCCAAGCCTCCCTCTCAGCCCCATCCAAGGTTTCTTGATCTCAGTCTGTTGGGGTTCCCAGGTCTCAAAGTCTCTCTGGATCCCCAAGTCTCCTTGCCTCCTGAGTTTCCCATGCCTCCCTCTCAAGTTCCCCAGGTCCCCCGAGTCATCCCTGGATCTCGTGTTTTCAGGTCTTCCTGGCCATCAGGGAGGCAGGGGGTTGGGGGGTGTGAGTCCTGTAGTGACTTCTTCAGGCCTGTGCAGGGCATCAGAGAGCATTGGGCTCTGAGGTTTTTAGAGCCCCTGAATTAGTTAATTGTTGCTTAACAACAGTTATTAATGGTTTAAGAGGTCCTTGTGTTTCTCTTGAGTGACTTGCTCCTTGTAATGTGGTTTCCTGGTGCTTTCTGTTGAAGTTTATTTTGCTAGACTCAGGGATTCTGTCTTAGTTTTATTGTTGAAGCAGATGCCCTATTAGCTCCAATCGGATGGTCCTCATCTTGAGAATGATTCATCTCGCGGTGTCACTAGGTCGATCTACCTCTGTATAAGCTCTTGTTTCTGTCTCTACATGGAAGTCTTTGGCTCCGATATTGGCAGTGCACACCATGGCACTTATCTACCATGTGCCTAGAGAGGGGGGTCCTGTCACAACCACGGATTCGGCAGCACAGTAGATACGGCTATTGCGCTTGTGAGTATGTATGTGTCAGCTAATTATTATTTCATTGTGATAGTATTTAACTCCATTCATTCTGTTGTAGTATTTGTCAAGACTTGAACACAGCATCACTCCACTGCCTGTTTGCATTCCATCTTGCCTGAGAAATTGGTCTGTCAAGTCAACTGACTTGTTTTATTCTTAGTTGTTCTTTTTGGCTGCAGTGTTGACTTTGTTTTCCATTTGAGAGTTTTAGTTAATGGCCCTGTTTGGCCTAGTGTTTATTGTTTTAGTTTCCCATTAATATTGTTCGCATTAAAGCCTGTGAACTATCGACCCACTTCAGTGTCTCTCACTCCGCATTTGGACCATATCTGAACCTAGTGACACAATCATTCTTAGCTGTATTAGCTCCTTTCTGTATTGTCTCTATGAGTACTTTCATTGTTTCATCCATCCCTGCTGCTTTCCTAATCTTCTCTATTCTATCAGCAGATACTGGAATCAAGGTGGCACTCATGTCAACATGGGCCTTATATCAGCATTAATCTCTTGGTCTCTCTTTTCTTTCAACTACACAAGACAATGCATCAGCAGCAAACATATATTTTCCCAATGTGTAGATCATCTTCATGTCATATTTCTGCCGCCTTATTAACATGTGCTGTATCCTCATGGGACAGTCATTCAGAGGTTTGGACATAATTGAGATCAGTGGTTTATGGTCTGTCTCCACTTCAAAAGCTTGTGCACAGATATATTGATGGAACCTTTTGCATGCATATGTGCTGGCAAGACGCTTTCTCAATCTATGCGTAGTTTGCTTCCACACTAGTTAAATCCCTTGATGCATAGGCCAGAGGTTGCCACGTGTCATTATGTTGCTGCAGTAGTACTGCTCCAAGGCTATACCGGGACACATCGGCTGAGAGCTTAGTACACCTTTCTGGATCAGAAAACTTCAACATGGACATTTCAGGTAGGCCTCTTTTCAGCATGGAGAAACACTCTTCTTATTCCTGGGACCAAATCCACTCTTGTTGCTCAAGGGGTGACCTAAGTGATGCTGACACTGTTGACAGTCGAGGGATGAACTTAGCCATTTAAGTCACCACCCCCAAGAAAGGTCTCACTTCTTCTTTGTTTTGGGACCTCTCCATGTTTTCAATGGCTGACTTCTGTCTTGGGTCAGGCTTCAATCCCTCTTTGGATATGACATCCCCTATGAAATTCAATGTCTTAATGCCAAATTCACATTTCTCTTTATTTAATTTCAAATTGACATTCCATGTCATGTCTAGCACCTGTCTCAGTCATGCATCATGTTCATTCTTGGAAGACCCCAAGAGTTTAGGAACTCTGGTGTGGACAGAATTCCATATGGTAGCTTGTAGCCGAAGAAAGTGATCACTTCCTTATGGCACACGGTCTCAAACTTGCCTTGACAAACTTCAACTGCCAAAACCTGGACGATGTGTGAAGTTTGCTAAACCACTTGGTACCTGCAGACTGGGACATGATCTCCTCCCATGTTGGCAATCTGAAATACTCTCTCTTGATGGCTTTATTGAGATCTCTTGGGTCTAGATATATCTACAAAGTTTCATTTTTCTTCTGCACAATGACCAGAGAGCTCACACAATCTGTTGGTTCTTTAATTTTCTGTGTGACATTTATCTGTGCCATGCATGCTAGTTCTTGTTTGAGTTTGTCTCTAAAGTGTAAATGGAACATTCCTGCATGCATGGACAACAGGAGCCAAAATTCAATATGAATTTTGTGCACATCAGGTAAGCACCCAAGCCACTCAAAGACCTCTGCGTACTCTTCCATGAGTGTTGGGTGGTCACCTTTGGTCTGTAAAGCCACTATGATTGAGCTTTTCACATGCACTCAGACTTAATATTGGCTGTACTCATTTTTCTACAATTAGTAGCTGCCTTTAGGTGCTTCCCTTTGTGCTTGAAAGTCATTATACAGCCGTTTTTTTTTTACCATTTTCTCCAGTGTAGCCTATCACTTTTAACTTCACTGGGTTCACTTGTTCTTTACTTTGAGAGTCTTGTAATCATCCACAGACTACAGATTCACCTGAGCTCCAGTGGCAAGCTTGAATGGAATTATTGTCTCATTCACTTTCTCTGGAACAGCATGACTTTCCATAAACAGGACGTGTCTTTGGAATGTGGCTACCTCCATGTTTGCTGCATTTGCTGTTTGTGCCTTCTGTTTTGCTTTGCTGTTGCTTTAGGAAATGCCTTGTGCACTGCTCTGTATACGCTGTTGTGCCTGCTCTATGCAGCTTCTTAGCTTGTGCTTGTGTGGTCTCTGCTGCCCACACATATTTACAGCCTTTTTTAGTGTCAAATCTTGTCCACAGAGCAATCTTTCGTTGAGCCCATTATCTGGGATTCTGCACACTATCCTGTGAAAGCAATCTCAGGTTCTGGGGCTTCCTCCTTGCTGGTTGTAGGGGGTTGACTCTAAGACTGTGGGAAGTGGTTATGACAGGTCTGGACAGCCTTCTTCTCCTTTTCGCTCTCTGAATCTATTTTGATTCGTTTCTCTTTCTTTCTCAAATTCCTTCTCTCTTTCAGACCATTCTGTTTCTCATTCACATTCTTTCTTTCTATCTCTTCCCTCCTTTTACTTCTTCTAATTTGTGCATCTTGATCTTGAGAAGGAGCATTTATTTCTCTGGAGTATTCTCTTACTAATCCTTCTATTACTCCCTTTACGATCTGATTTTTCCTCTTGTTTTCCTCATCCATAACATCTTCTGATGAATCCTCTGCTTACGTATCTTGCAGATCCAGCAAAGCTTTAAAAAGCAGGATGTTTTTCAACAGGAGTCTTTGATTGGAGTACTGCACAGATGCAATAGGACTGTTCCCGTGCAGGTCTGGCAAAGAGCTTTTAAAAAGCTAGTGTCTCTATAAAAGAGAGGTACCATCTGGCAGAGCAGTCGTCGATGGAGAAGTCTGAGGCAGTTATAAGGCTTTGGCTCAACAAGGTTTTGGTGAGAACAGGTGGAGTCAAGGTAAGTAGGTAAGTTAATTCCTTATTTCTTTTTTTTAAATCTTGTGGTTATGTCCACAAAACCAGGGTTCTGTTCTGGGTGTCAAATGTGGAATTTCCAGGTGACTTCCAGCCTCTCCGATGGCCACATCTGCACCAGGTGCATCAAGATGCAGCTCCTTAGAGATTGTGTCAGGGAACTGGAGCCGCAGCTTGATGACCTTCGGCTTGTTTGGGATAGTGAGGAGATGATGGACAGGAGCTACAGGAGGTAGTCACCCCAAAGCTACAGGAGAAATGTAAGTGGGTAACTGTCAGACCGTGGAGAGTTCCTGTGACCATCCCCCTCAACAATAACTACTCCATTTTGAGTACTGTTGGGAGGACGACCTACCTGGGGAAAGCAACAGTGGCCATGCCTCTGACACTAAATCTAGCACTGTGGCTCAGAACAGTAGGGAATTGAAGCAGATGGCAGTAGTTATAGAGGACTCTATAGCCAGGGGGACAGACAGGCTAAGCTGTGGACATGTAAAGAAAACACTGGTGGTAGTTTACCTCCCAGGTGCCAGGGTCTGCAATGTTTCCGATATGTCCACAATATCCTGAAAAGGGAGGGTGAGCAGCTAGAAGTTGTGGTACATGTTGGTAGCAATGACATAGGTAGAAAAAGGGAGGGTGTTCTGAAAAAAAGAATACAAGGAGTTAGGAAGGAAGCTGAGAAGCAGGGCCTCAAAGGTAGTAATCTTGGGATTGCTGGCTGTGCCACGCAACAGTGAGATAGGAATAGAATGAGTTGGCAGATGAATGTGTAGCTAAAGAATTGGAGCAGGGCACAGGGATTCAGTTTTCTAGATAATTGGGAACTCAGCTGGGGCAGGTGTGACCTGTACAAAAGGGTTGGATTGCATTTGAATCCAAGGAGACCAATATTCTTGCAGGCAGATTTACTAAAGCTGTTGGGAGTGGTTTAGACTAATCTGGCAGGGGGATGGGAACCAAAATGATAGAGCTGAGGATGAGCCAGCCAGTTTCCAAGTAGATATTGGGTATAACATGAATGTAAGGAAGGACAAGCCAATGACTGGGTACAAATGCAGACAGACAAAGAGTTAAATTGTACCACAGAGGCAAAATTCAAAAGGGCGAAGAATGCAGAAATGCTGTATTTATATGTGCATAGCAATTGGAATAAAATGGACAAACTCGAGGCGCAATTAGAGATTGGTTGGTATGACGTTGTGGGCATCACTGAGTTGTGGATGAAAGAAGACCATAGTTGGGAGCTTAACATCAAAGACTATACTTTGTATCAAAAGGACAGGCAAGAAGGCATAGGTGGTGATGTGGCTCTGTTGGTAAGTGTTGGAATTACATATTTGGAAAGAAGTGACATAGGTCAGAGAATGTTGAATCTTCGTGGGTGGAGTTAAGAAACAACAAAGTTTATAAAACCATTATGATAATCATATATAGGCCTCAAATAGTAGCCAGGATGTGGGGTTGAGATCGCAAAGGGAGCTGAAAAAATCATGTAATATGGTTAATGACACAATTGTAATGGGGGACTTCAATATGCAAGTGGATTGGGAAAATAAACTTGGAATCAGATCACGAGAGGGAATTTATTGAATGCCTACAGGATGGCTTTTTAGAGGAGCTTATGCTTGAGCCTTCTCAGGAAAAGGCTGTCTTAGATTGGGTGTTGTATAATATAACCATATAACAATTACAGCACGGAAACAGGCCATCTCGGCCCTTCTAGTCCGTGCCGAACACTTACTCTCACCTAGTCCCAATGACCCGCACTCAGCCCATAACCCTCCATTCCTTTCCTGTCCATATACCTATCCAATTTTACTTTAAATGACAATATCGAACCTGCCTCTACCACTTCTACTGGAAGCTCGTTCCACACAGCTACCACTCTCTGAGTAAAGAAATTCCCCCTCGTGTTAACCTTAAACTTTTGCCCCCTAACTCTCAACTCATGTCCTCTTGTTTGAATCTCCCCTATTCTCAATGGAAAAAGCCTATCCATGTCAACTCTATCTATCCCCCTCATAATTTTAAATACCTCTATCAAGACCCCCCACAACCTTCTAAACTCCAAAGAATATAGGCCTAACTTGTTCAACCTTTCCCTGTAACTTAGGTGCTGAAACCCAGGTAACATTCTAGTAAATCTCTGTACTCTCTCTAATAATAATAACCCAGATCACATTAGGGAGCTTGACATAAAGGAACTCTTAGGTGACAGTGATCATAATATGATTGAATTCATACTGCAGTTTGAGAGGGAGAAGCATAACTAGAGGTACCAACTAGAGAAGGGGCAGAGTTGGATCTTCTGTTAGGGAATGAAATAGGTCAGGAGCACATTGGATCTAGTGATCACAATGTCATTAGTTTCAATATAAATATGGAGAAGGATAGAACTGGACCCAGAGTTGAGATTTTTGATTGGAGAAAGGCTAACTTTGAGGAGATGTGAAAGGATTTAGAAGGAGTGGATTGGGACAATTTGTTTTATGGGAAGGATGTTGTAGAGAAATGGAGGTCATTTAAAGGTGAAATTTTAAGGGTACAGAATCTTTATGTTCCTGTTAGGCTGAAAGGAAAGGTTAAAAGTTTGAGAGAGCCATGGTTTTCAAAGGATATTGGAAACCTGGTTAGGAAAAAGAGAGAGATCTACAATAAATATAGGCAGCATGGAGTAAATGAGGTGCTCCAGGAATATAAAGAATGTAAAGAGAATCTTAGGAAAGAAATTAGAAAAGCTAAAAGAAGATAGAAGGTTGCTTTGGCAAGTAAGGTGTAAATAAATCCGAAGGGTTTCTACAGTTATATTAATAACAAAAGGATAGTGAGGGATAAAATTGGTCCCTTAGAGAATCAGAGTGGACAGCTATGTGTGGAGCCAAAAGAGACGGGGGAGATTTTGAACAATTTCTTTTCTTCGGTATTCACTAAGAAGAAGGATATTGAATTGTGTAAGGTAACGGAAACAAGTAGGGAAGTTATGGAAACTATGACGATTAAAGAGGAGGAAGTACTGGCGCTTTTAAGGAATATAAAAGTGGATAAATCTTCAGGTCCTGACAGGATATCCCTAGGACCTTGAGAGAAGTTTGTGTAGAAATAGCAGGGGTTCTGACAGAAATATTCCAAATGTCATTAGAAACGGGGATGGTGCCGGAGGATTGGCGTATTGCTCATGTGGTTCCATTGTTTAAAAAGGGTTCTAAGAGTAAACCTAGCAATTATCGGCCTGTCAGTTTGGCGTCAGTGGTGGGTAAATTAATGGAAAGTATTCTTAGAGATGGTATATATAATTATCTGGATAGACAGGGTCTGATTAGGAACAGTCAACATGGATTTGTGCGTGGAAGGTCATGTTTGACAAATCTTATTGAATTTTTTGAAGAAGTTGCGAGGAAAGTTGACGAGGGTAAAGCAGTGGATGTTGTCTATATGGACTTCAGTAAGGCCTTTGACAAGGTTCCACACAGAAGGTCAGTTAGGAAGGTTCAATCTTTAGGTATTAATATTGGAGTAGTAAAATCGATTCAACAGTGGCTGGATGGGAGATGCCAGAGAGTAGTGCTGGATAATTGTTTGTAGGTTGGAGGCCGGTGACTAGTGGTGTGCCTCAGGGATCTGTACTGGGTCTAATGTTGTTTGTCATATACATTAATGATTTGGATAATGTGGTGGTAAATTGGATTAGTAAGTATGCACATGATACTAAGATAGGTGGTGTTGTGGATAATGAAGTAGGTTTTCAAAGCTTGCAGAGAGATTTAGGCCAGTTAGAAGAGTGGGCTGAACGATGGCAGATGGAGTTTAATGCTGATAAGTGTGAGGTGCTACATTTTGGTAGGAATAATCCAAATAGGACATACATGGTAAATGGTAGGGAATTGAAGAATGCAGTAGAACAGAATGATCTAGGAATAATGGTGCATAGTTCCCTGAAGGTGGAATCTCATGTGGATAGGGTGGTGAAGAAAGCTCTTGGTATGCTGGCCTTTATAAATCAGAGCATTGAGTACAGGAGTTGGGATGTAATGTTAAAATTGTACAAGGCATTGGTAAGGCCAAATTTGGAGTATTGTGTACAGTTCTGGTCACCGAATTATAGGAAAGATGTCAACAAAATAGAGAGAGTACAGAGGAGATTTACTAGAATGTTACCTGGGTTTCAGCACCTAAGTTACAGGGAAAGGTTGAACAAGTTAGGCCTTTATTCTTTGGAGCATAGAAGGTTGAGGGGGGACTGATAGAGGTATTTAAAATTATGAGGGGAATAGATAGAGTTGACATGGATAGGCTTTTTCTGTTGAGATTAGGGGAGATTCAAAAAAGAGGACATGAGTTGAGAGTTAGGGGGCAAACGTTTAGGGGTAACATGAGGGGGAATTTCTTTACTCAGAGAGTGGCAGCTGTGTGGAACGAGCTTCCAGTAGAAGTGGTAGAGGCAGGTTTGATATTATCATTTAAAGTAAAATTGGATAGGTATATGGACAGGAAAGGAATGGAGGGTTATGGGCTGAGAGCGGGTCATTGGGACTAGGTGAGAGTAAGTGTTCGGCACGGACTAGAAGGGCCGAGATGGCCTGTTTCCGTGATGTAATTGTTATATGGTTATAACTCACATGTACCAGTACTGCAATGGAATAAAGGGAATTCCAGAGGCATGAGAGAGGAGTTTGCCCAGGTGGATTGGAGGAGGATACTGGTGGGGATGACAGCAGAGCAGAGGCGGACAAAGTTTCTGGGAATAGTTCACAAGGCGCAGGATAGGTATGTCCCACAGAAGTTGTTCTCAAATGGCAGGGATCGGCAACCGTGGCTGACAAAGGAAGTTAAGGACTGCATAAAAGCCAAAGAAAGGGCTTATAATGTTGCAAAGGTGAATGGGAAGATGGATGATTAGGAAGTTTTTAAAATCCAACAATAGGCAACAAAAAAGCTATAAGCAGGGAAAACATGAAATATGAGGGCAGACTAGCCAATAATATAAAACAGGATACCAATTTTTTTCAGTTATATAAAGAGTAAAAGGGAGGTGAGAGTTGATATTGGACCACTCGAAAATGAGGCTGGTGAAATAGTATTGGGGGGCAAAGAAATGGCAGATGAACTTAATGGATACTTTACATCTGTCTTCACTGTAGAAGACACCAGCTGTGTGCCAGGGGTTTGTGAGTGTTGGGGAGCAGGAGCAAGTGCCATTGCTATCACAAAGGAAAAAGTGCTAGGCAAACTCAAAGGTCTTAAGGTGGTAGGTCACCTGGACCAGAAGGACTACATCCCAGAGTCCTGAGAGAGGTTGCTGAAGAGATAACAGATGCATTGGTCATGATCCTTCAAGAATCACTTCATTCTGGCATGGTTCCAGAGGAACGAAAGAATGCAACTGTCACTTCACTCTTTAAGAAGGGAGGAAAGCTAAAGAGAGGTCAGATAGCCTAAACTCAGTGGGAATAAAAGGGCCCTTTTCTGGTTGGCTGCCAGTGACTAGCAGTGTTACTTCACTCTAAGAAAGGAGGGAGGCAGCAAAAAGGAAATTATGGACCAATTAGTTGATCTCACAGGTTGGGAAGATGTTGGAGTCAAATGTTAAGCATGAGGTTATGGAGTACTTGGTGATACAGGACATGTTAGGACAAAGTCAACGTTTTCCTTAAGGGAAAATCCTGCCTGATGAACCTGTTGGAATTCCTTGAGGAATTACAAGTAGGATAGATAAAGGGGATGCAGTGGATGTTGTATATTTGGACTTTCAGGCCTTTGACAAAGTGCTACACATGAGGCTGCTTACCAAGTGAAGAGCCCGTGGTATTACAGGAAAGTTACTGACATTGTTAGAGCATTGGCTGGTTGGCAGGAGGCAGCAAATGGAAATAAAAAGATCCTTTTCTGGTTAGCTGCCAGTTACTAGTGGTATTCCGCAGGGGCTGGTGTTGGGACCACTCCTTTCTATGCTGTTTATAAATGATTTAGATGATGGAATAGATGGCTTTGTTGCCAAGTTTGCAGGTGATTTGAAGGTTGGTGGAGGGGTAGGTAGTGTTGAGGAAATACACAGGATGCAGAAGGACAGACAGATTTGTCACAGTTCGGTCTGTGGATTCCTCATTCCAGTTATTTCCTTTTCCCTGTGTTCTGTTGGGTGCCTTGATTAAGGCACCTGATCTTCATCTCGTACCGGCAACATAAAAGGGCTCTGGGTTACAGCTACTGGCTTGCTGGACTGTCATCAGAAGTTCGTCACCGGTAACCAGTCACCGGAAGCCAGTGCTATGCTTGTCTTGGGGCCGCCGAGAATCGTGGACTCTAGTTGCTTCAGTGCTGTGGCCACTTAGTGAATTCAGTCGTTTTTGTGTTCAGCTGGGTTGCCGGCTGCTTTGCTGCTATTCCAAGCAAGATACGAATTCTGTTGTTTTCATGGCCAGCTGAGACTGGGTCGAGTCAGGAGCCTGCCGTGTGCAGTTCCTGGGTTGAGTCGAGAGCCTGATGTCCGCAGTTCCTGGGTCAAGTCGAGAGCCTGACGTCCACAGTTCCTGGGTCGAGTCAGGAGCCTGCCGTGTGCAGTTCCTGGGTTGAGTCGAGAGCCTGATGTCCGCAGTTCCTGGGTCAAGTCGAGAGCCTGACGTCCACAGTTCCTGGGTCGAGTCAAGAGCCTGCCGTGTGCAGTTCCTGGGTTGAGTCGAGAGCCTGACGTCCACAGTTCCTGGGTCGAGTCAAGAGCCTGCTGTCCTAGTCCTTCCAGCTGAGTAGTTCCAGCCGTTTGCCGCTACTCCAAGTTGGGTAGTCTGTCTCCTCATTGTCCAAGTCCTCCAAGTCCAGTTTCGTGGTTCGTGTCCAAGTCCAGGCTCCAAGCCATGTTCCAGTTCCAGGCTCCGTGTTCCAATTCTAGACTGAGTCCCAGTCAAGTTCTGAGTCCAGGCTGAGTCCCAGTTAAGTTCCAAGTCCACGTAAAGATCCAAGTTCAGAGTCCGAGTCCAAGTCCTAGTCCAAGTCTTAGTCCAGGTTTTACCAGTTTGTTATCCAAAGTTTACGTCTAGGTTAACATTTTTGTCCTTGCTCCCTGACCTTCCTAGTAACTATCAATAAACACTGTTCTCTTTATACTACCCCTGTGTCTGTGTCCTGCACTTGGGTCCACTCCCAACACCCTCCTGTAACAAGATTAGGAGAACGAGCAAGAAAGTGGCAAATGAAATACAATGCTGGAAAATGCATGGTCATTCACTTTGGTAGTAGAAATAACTGCACGGTCTATTTTCTAAACGGGCAGAAAATCCAGGAATCTGAGATGCAGAAGGGCTTGGGAGTCCTTGTGCAGAACACCCTGAAGATTAACTTGCAGGTTGAGTCAATGGTGAGGAAAGCAAATGCAATACTGGCATTCATTTCAAGAAGTCTGGAATACAAGAGCAAGGATGAGATGCTGAGGCTTTATAAAGTACTGGTGAGGCCTCACTTTGAGTACTGTGAACAGTTTTGTTCCTCATCTTCAAAAAGATGTGCTGGCATTGGACAGTGTCCAGAGGAGGTTCATAAGGATAATTCCAGGAATGAAAGGGTTATCATACGAGGGATGTTTGATGGCTCTGGGTCTGTACCTGCTAGAATTTAGATGGATGAGGGGGGATCTCATTGAAACCTTTCGAATGCTGAAAGGCCTAGACAGAGTAGATGTGGAAAGGATGTTTCCCAGGACAAATCTAGGACAAGAAGGCACAGCCTCAGTATAGAGGGGCGCCCTTTCAAAACTGAGATGCAGAGAAATCTCTTTACCCAAAGGGTGGTGAATTTGTGGAATTTGTTGCCACATGCAGCTGTGGAGGCCAGGTCACTGGGTGTATTTAAGGCAGAGATTGACAGGTTCTTGATTGGACGTGGCATCAAAAGTTACGGGGAGAAGGCCGGGAACTGGGGTTGAGGAGGAGATAGTAAAAAAGGATGTTGATGGGCCAGCTGGCCTAATTCTGCTCCTAATTCTTATGGTCTTATGAAGAGAGTCCAGAGGAGGTTCTCGAGGATGATTCCAGGAATGAAGGGATTGACATATGAGGCGCGATTGGCAGCTTTGGGCCTGTACTCACTGGAATTTAGAAGAATGCTGGGGGTGGGGGGGGGGAGAAATCTCATTGAAACCTACCGAATGTTGAAAGGACTAGATAGGGTGGATATGGGGAGGGTGTTTCCTATGGTGGGGATATCCAGAACTAGACGGCACAGCCTCAACATTGAGGGGTGACTTTTTAAAACAGAGGTAAGGAGGAATTTTTTTAGAGCCAGAGAGTAGTGAATTTGTGGAATGCTCTGCCACAGACTGCACTGAAGGCCAAGTCTGTGTGTATATTTAAGATGGATAGTTTCTTGATTGGTCAGGGCATCAATGTCATGGTCCCTTCTGGTAATCCCCCACCTTGCTATTTACCTCAGGAATTGGGCCTCAATCCCCTTGTTTAGTTTCCAATCATTCCCAGGTTCCACTAACTACACACACCTGCTTTCTATCAGAAAACGCAGTATAAATCCCTGTGATCACAACAAGCAGCTGCCAGTTCATTGGTTGACTCTGGTGTGAGTAACCTTGTTTCATGGTTCTTTGGACTGCTAGTTCTAAGTCTAGTATTGCTCCTGGATACTGATTCCATGCTTGCTATGTCAATAACGCCTCCTGATTCTGGCTCCGTGCCCGTGTTCTGCACTTGGGTTCATCCACCATGTAACAATGTAAGACCTCTCTGCTAAGGATTCTGTCATTCTCCTTTGAGCATTCATTTTGACAGGACTAGAATATGGTAGAATAGCAGTTAGTGTAATGCTGTTATAGCACTGTCAACTTGGATAAAATTCAGGAATTTGTATGGAAGCTCATTTATTACTCTATCGTTGCCTCGTTGCCAGAGGCAAGGGAGAAGGGCCGGCATCTTGGTGAGGTTCAGATGGCATGCAAATCAGCCATCTCTCCCTAGCATATGCCTAGATAATGTTCATTCTCTGGAAAATAAACTGTGTGAACTGAGAGCCAGAATTTCCTATCAGCTGGAAACAAATGAATGTAACGTTTTGTGCTTCGTGGAGACCTGGCTGACGGAAGAGATACCGGATCATGCCATCGAGCCCTCTGGGTTCTCCCTGTTCCGGGTGGACAGGTCAAAAAACCTCTCCAGGAAGAGTAAATAGGGTGGGGTATGCTTCATGGTCACCAATGCTTGGTGTGACCCCCAGAATGTGCACGCCCTCAAATCCTTTTGTTTCCCAGATCTGGAATACTGTACCTTGTGCTGCTGTGAAGACCGTAATGACTGCCGAGCGAGTTCACGGCTGTTATTATCACAACTGTGTATATTTTGCCACAGGCTGATACTGGCCTGGCTCTCAAGAAACTGTACCAGACCATCAGCACCCTGGAGATCGCACACCCAGAGGTAATGTCACCGGTGACGTTAATCGAGCGTCGCTGTCTAAAGTCTCTCTGAAGTTTTGCCAACACATCCAGGTGAGCACACGGGGAGATAGAATTCTCAACCACCGTGATGCACCATCAATAACTCACGCTGAGACTTAGGAAGTGAGATATCGGCTTTTATTGACTGAAGAACAACACTACATCCTGGGAAAATGAGGGAGAGCAGCAGACCACAGTCGCCTTTATACAGGGGTCTGTGGGAGGAGCCACAGGAGCAGTCAGACAGGTATATCTAGTTCACCACACACCGCTCCTCTTCCACCATGCTTACAAAGCGCTCCTTCACCCCCCAGTTGGGAAGTCAGATCACTCCTCCATCTTGCTTCTGCTCATGTACAGGCAGAAGCTGAAACAAGAGGCAGCCATAGTTGATGCACCATCAATAACTCACTCTGAGACGTAAGAAGCAAGGTATCGGCTTTTACTGACTGGAAGAATGAACAACACTACATCCTGGAGAATGAGGCCGGGCATCAGGCCTCAATCGCCTTTATACAGGGGTCTGTGGGAGGAGCCACAGGAGCAGTCCAAACAGGTATATGTAGTTCACCACAATAGTTAAAACCATTACTGTTGGTCTGACCAATCAGTCACCATGCTAGAGAACTGCTTTGATAATGTCAACTGGAATGTCTTTCGTGATGAGGATGTCTCCAAGATCACACATGGGGTCACAAGCTTCATCTGGAAGTGCATCAAGGATGTTGTCCCCCAAAAATCTGTCAGGGTCTCTCCAAATCAGAAACACTGGATCAACAGTTCCATGTGAGCAGCACTTATCGCATGACACAGAGCTTGTATTGTTGGTGATCAGCAAGAACTCAAGAAATGTAACTACGATCTGTGCAAAGTCATCAAGGCAGCAAAACGACAATACAGGGACAAGATTCAGACTCAACTTTCCACCAACAACACATGCTTATGGCAAGGTTTGCACATCATCGCAGACTTCAAAGCTATCAAAAGTCACTTTTGATAAGAGCGATCCCACCAGTGATCAAAAGGCAGTCTCCCCTGGCCGTAACAGAGAGATCAAAAGACAGTCTCCCCTCTCCGGTAGCAGAGTGATCACAGGCAGCCGGTGCTCACCCTCCGCATTTGCCTCGACGTTTCAATCTCCTTGTCACTTTAATCAGTGAACAATGGAAGGTTTAATCTGCAAAATGGAGTCCAACATCTCCTCCTGGAATCCTCTCGGACATGCAATCTATGGGCTTTCAAGGACACTATCACCTGTTCTCGATATTTGTTGCTTATTTATTGTTATTTTGTGTTTTGTAATGTATTTGCATAGCTTGTCTTTTGTACCTTGGTTGTCTGTCTTTTGTATGGTGCGATTTTTCATTGATTCTATCATGTTTCTTTGTATTTACTGTGAAAGCCGAAAGAAAAAGAATCTCAGGGTTGTATGTGGTGACATATATGTACCGATAATGAATTTGTTTTGTAGTTTGATTCTGAATCTTATTGATACTGTTTCGGGAGCGGATGTCTACTGTCAGGCCGCTGCTCTGGTCCGCCCTGTTACCATGGTCACGGAGGCGGAAGTTGACCGAGCGGAAGCGGAAGTTGCTGATCTGGAAGACGACGCGATATGGAGGATCCGGCGGAGGGTGATGGCGCTGTGGTCGGGACAGTCTGTCCACCGGCGGAGCAGCAGACAGAGCCTCCCGGCGGGGACGACCCCGGGCTTTCAACCGGCCTGGTCAGCGACTCCGGCACTAATGGCAAGGCGGTTGTTTGTGAGCGGTGCGGCTCCCGTGTGCTGAGCCCGGGGACGGCGCGGTATCGCCGCAGAGAGGTGGGGCGAGAGCCGGGGCCGCGGCCAGAGTTTGGAAGGGGGGACCCAGCATGCTAGGGAGAGGCCGAGGGAGGGAGTTGGGGAGTGAAGAGCAGGATAGGTGGGAGGGAGGATGAGAGGGACCCAGAGTAGGAGAGTGACAGTGTGGCACCCAAGAGAGGGACAGGAGGGAAGGGAGCAGGGGATTCAGATTCTCCCTGTGGGAGAGAGGAGGATCCAGGACAGGAGCTGGAGGGTGGTTGGGTGGGGTTGGCAGGGATTGAGATATGAGTTACCCAAGAGGGAGAGAGGTAGAGTCGGGCAGAGGCAGGATGGGATCTGTTTTACCCAAATGGTAGGGTGGGGGGTGCTTTTTGGGGGAGAAGGAAGTAATCGTTATGATGATGTAAGTGCCATTGTGGAGGGGTGAGAGAGTGTATTCTGTGTTGGAAATTGGAGGAAGGGAATGGCGAAAGGAACTATAGACCCACAAGTGAGGGGGATGTGTTGATTGTCATTCGGCTGTACCCACATACAGCAGCAAATGAGACACCAAGGTATAAAACACAGTAATATCACCACAAATAAATTAACAATCAGGTTCACATACGATACAAGTTTAAAAAGTAAACAGTAAGCTACTGATGCTTCGTACATGATGAGATCTGGGTGGTAGCAGGGGGTTCAGTTGTCTTACGACCTGGGGGTAGAAGCTGTTTCCTATCCTAACAGTCCTTGTCCTAATGCTACGGTACCTCCTGCCTGGTTGGGGGGGGGGGGGGGGGTTCAAAGAGATTGTTGACAGATAGGGAGGATCACTGACAATGCTAAGGGCCCTGTGTATGCAACGCTCTGGATATAAATCTCTAATGGGTGGAAGAGAGATCCTGATGATCCTCTCGGCAGTCCTCACAATCTTTTGTAGGGACTTGCAGTCAGGTGCCTTGCATTTCCCATACCAGACTCTGATGCAGCTAATCAGGACTCTGTGATGGCACTCCTGTAAAGATTGGTTTGAAAGGGAGGGAGGGAGGGAGGGTGGGTGGGTGGTTACCCTGCTTGCCTCAATCACCTCAGGATGTTGAGTTGTGACTGTGCTTCTGTGACCAGAGGGGTGGTGTTGAGAGGGCAATGCATGGGTGAAACAAACAAGATGCTGGAGGTTAGGCCCATTTACATAGGGAAATGGCTAGTTGATGTTTCGGGGTGAGACCCTTCATTTAGGGTAGAGGGGCCCCAAAACGTCAACTGTTCCTTTCCCTCTGCAAATGCTGCCTGGCCTGCTCTGTGTTCCTCCAGAATCTTGTCTGTTGCTTGGGTGGATGAACTTGGCTTTTGGCAAGGGAAAGATGAAGGAGGAATAAAGTTCAGAGTGGATCAAAAAAAAGCTGCAGAAAGTTGTCAGCTCCATATAGGCTCTAGCCTCCTAGCACCTTCAGAAGATGATGCCTCAAAAAGGCGGCATCCCCAACCCCCACTCCTCTTGTAGCTGGGCTTGGCAGAGTTTCACAACATATGCCAGTGATACTAAACGTGATTCTGATTCTGTGTGCTGGGTAACGAGTACATGCAGGGATGGAGATCAGAAACACAAGAAATGGGAGGAGGAGTAGGTCAACTGGGTCCTTGAGCCTTTTTATTCAGAGAAATCGTGCCTACCAATGACACGGCCAGATTGTTATATCCAGGCTTCACGGTGTCTACCTTTACTTTCCTCATTCTACTTCCCATTCCGTGTTTTGAGAGGCTCATCATGAGGCACATCAAGACCCTGCTGCCCCCCTCACTGAACCCCCTGCAATTCGCATGTCGTCCCAACCATTCAATAGATAACGCCATCATCACCACCACCCTCCACCTGGCCCTAACCCACCTGGACAAAAAAGACACATACATTCGAAAGCTGTTCATAGACTTCAGTTCAGCATTCAACACAATCATTCCTCAACACCTGATTGGAAAGCTGAGCCTACTGGGCCTGAACACCTCCCTCTGCAACTGGATCCTAGACTTCCTGACTGGGAGACCTCAGTCAGTCCGGATCGGGAGCAGCATCTCCAACACCATCACATTGAGCACGGCGGCCCCCCAGGGCTGTGTGCTGAGTCCACTGCTGTTCACTCTGCTGACCCATGACTGTGCTACAACACACAGCTTGGTCCACATCATCGTTCACCGATGACATGACTGTGGTGGGTCTCATCAGCAAGAATGTTGAGCCAGCATATAGAGAAGAGGTGCAGCGGCTAATGGACTGGTGCAGAGCCAACAACCTGTCTCTGAATGTGAACAAAGCAAAAGAGATGGTTGTTGACTTCAGGAGAGCATGGAACAACCACTCTGCTGAACATCGATGGCTCCTCCGTAAAGATCATTAAGAGCACCAAATTTCTTGGCGTTCACCTGGCGGAGAATCTCACCCGGTCCCTCAACACCAGCTTCATAGCAAAGAAAGCCCTGCAGCGTCTCTACTTTCTGCGAAGGCTGAGGAAAGTCCATCTCCCACTCCCCATCCTCATCACATTCTATAGGTGTTGTATTGAGAGCATCCTGAGCAGCTGCATCACTGCCTGGTTTGGAAATTGCACTGTCTCGGATCGCAAGACCCTGCAGTGGATAGTGAGGTCAGCTGAAAGGATCATCGGGGTCTCTCTTCCTGCCATCACGGACATTTACACCATACGCTGCATCTGCAAAGCAAACAGCATTATGAAGGACCCCACGCTACCTCATACAAACTCTTCTCCCTCCTGCCATCTGGGAAAAGGTACCAAAGCATTTGGGCTCTCACGACCAGTCTATATAACAGTTTCTTCCCCCAAGTCATTAGACACCTCAATACCCAGAGTCTAGTCTGACACCAACTTAGACAGTCTCCCTCTCCCTCTCCCTCTCCCTCTCCCTCTCCCTCTCCCTCTCTCCCCCCCCTCTCTTCCCCCTCCCCTGAAAGCCACTCCACTTCTTTTGCAATTTTTGATAATTTCTTTCTCAATTCCTGCCAAAATGTTGTTTACATTTACATAATTTATTATTATATTGTAATTTGCCCTTTACTGTGTCCATTGTCTTGTTTATTAATTATTGTACTGTCTTGCACTGTTTTGTGCACTTTATGTAGTCCCATGTAGGTCTGAAGTCTAATGTAGTTCTGTGTTGTTTCATGTAACACATGGTGCTGAAGGAACATTGTTTCGTTTTTCCTGTGAACTATGCTGGCAGCTATGGTTGAAATGACAATAAAAGCGACTTGACTTGACATATCGGCCCATGGCCGTCTCTGCTGCCATTAGAGGCATGTAGCAGACTCTGAGGCACATGGATGGTAGATGAATGGAGGGCCCTGTGGAAGGAAAGGGTCAGATTGATATAAGTAGGTTAAAGAGTTGGCACAACATTGTGGGCTGAAGGGCCTGTACTGTTCAAGATTGTTTAATGTTATTTACCAGTACACAAGTGTAACGAAGAATGAAATATTGTTACTCCGGATCTAGTGCAGCATAAAAAAGCACAGTAAGATAAAGAACAGAATAATAATAAAACAATGAATCCATAAGATTACTTCTACATTCATTATATGTCCATTAAAGTGACACTAGGCACAGGAGTATACGTGACCTGACTGACAGGAAATGATAAAGTAGTGTTGGTTGGGGTTGTGGAGTGGGTGAAGGTGTTGCTTGGGAAGGTAACTGTTTTTGAGTCTGGTGGTCCTGGTGTGAATGCTACATAGCCTTCTCCCAATGGGAGTGGGATAAACAGTCCATGATCAGGGAGGGTGAGTTCCTTCATGATGTTACTGGCCTTTTTCCAGCACCTTTCTGTATACGTGTCCTTGATTATGGGTACAGTGGTGCCGGCGTTGCATTGGGCAGTTTTGACTACCCGTTGTCGAGCCTTCCTGTCCGCTGCAGCACAGCTTCCACACTGCGCAGTGATGCAGCCTGTTAGGACAGTACGCAGTAATGTTTTATGTGTAAGTAAAGATGGTGAATGAAAATGAAGATTTAAAAAAACAAAGTTGGAAATGGGAGAAAAGTTGAGGTAATGGGTGGTTTGTTACTGTCACAAGTATTGAGATGCATTGAAAAGCTTGTCTTGTATGCTGTTCATTCAGATCAAATCATTACCCAATGCATTGAACAAGAATAAGGTAAAGTAATTCAGAATAAACTGTAAAAACTACTAAAGAAGTGCAGTGCAGAAAAATGAAAAAGTGCAGGATTGTGAGGCCTGCAATGAAACTTATCGTACAAGAGTCTGATAACAATGGTGTAGAAACTGTCCTTGAGCCTGATGGTATGTGCTTTCACCTATCCCTTTACCCCACTTTTTCATTCTGGCATCTTCCCCTTCCTTATCAGTCCTGAAGAACAGTCTCAGCCAAAAATGTTGACTGTCTATTCATTTCCACAGATGCTGCCTGACCTGCTGAGCTCCTCCAGCATTGTGTGTTGTTTTGTACCTTCTGCCCAGTGGAAGAAGGGGGGAGGGAACATCTGGGGAGGGCGAGCTTTGGCTATTTCAGCAACAAGTGTGGACAGAGCCCATGGAAGGGGAGGTTGGTTCCCGTGTCCACAAATCTGCAGTTTCTTGTGGCCAGTTTTCTACAGAGAGTAAGGCAAACTTTGTTGGAATAAAGGAGATTAATACATTTTTCTAGGGGCTGAGACAGATTCAAGTTCAAAGTTATCATTCATCTATACCCATGTATACAGCTAAAGGAAACATTGTTCCTCTGAGGCCAAGATGCAATTTCCAGTGTGTATATATTACATACAGTATGTAAAATAACAACACCATAATATTAACATTAGAAAGTATCCTGCAGATGTATGTACAACTGCATATGCAGTTCAATGTAACTCTGGTGGCTGTCATATCCAACAAATCAGGAGACCTGGGCAGCAGAGTTTTTGGAAAAGCCATCACACTGGGGCAGGTCCACTCACTTGACCTTGGAAGTCTGGATCCAGTGATACGAAGAGGTTGTCTGGGACTTGCTTGGTCGTAGTGGATGACCATGATATCTCCTGTGCCTTGTCAAGCCCCTTGCTCTCCACGAAACGTTGCAGAACCACCTTCCTGGCTGTTGGATCTCACTGCAGATCTCAACAGCCAGAGTTGACTTTGCATGCTGGGACAGGCATGTCTCTATCTCAACAGGGAATGAGACCCACCAGCTAACCCTTACCTGGTTTAGCCTGCCTGTCGAAGTGGTGTACCAGGGTGCAGTTACTGTCGCATGCAAACAGCAGATTAGAGCCATAAGTGAGAGCTGGATGTCCGGTGGGGCCCCAAAGATAAGTGAACTGTCCCAGAATGTACACGACAAGTACCTTCACCAGAGGCTGGACATATATATATGTCTCACATTCTATCTCACATTCAGCACATAAAATAACAGTAATATTAACGTAAAAATGTATTCTGTAGATGTCCTTTGACAAAAGTGCATATACAACATATGAAACTAAATATAACCCTAGTGGGTGGCAAAGGATGACTAGAATTGTGGGACTTGGAGTGAAAGTCACGCCTATTAGGATGCCAGTTGGTATGCAAGAACCTAATGTGTGAAATCTGTTTTGCAAAAGCAGGACAGTCCAATGTATAATAAAAGCTATAAACTACAATATGAGATTTATTAAAACAATAAATTGAGTAGTCAAAGAGAGGGAAAATTCCTGAGCTAGTGTTCATGGTTTCATCGTCTGTTCAGAAATCTGACAAAGGAGAGGAAGAAGCTGTTCCTGAAACGTAGAGAGTGTCTTCAGGCTCCTCTAATGGTAGTAATGGGAAGAGGCCATGTTCTGTTGATGATGGATGCCACCTTTTTGAAGGTGTCCTGTATGCTGGGGAGGCTAGTGCCCACGATGGACCAGGCTGTGTTCACAACCTTCTGCAGCTTTTTCCAATCTAATGCAATGGGCCCTCTATACCAGACATTTCAAATGCTCTCCACAGTACTGCTATAGAAATTTGTGAGATCCTTTGGTGATATTAGCAATTCTCAAATTCTTAATGAATTTGTCAAGCCTTTTTTGTAATCACATCAATATGTTTGGCCCAGGGTAGATCTTGATAGATATTGACACCAAGATGGTAAAATAATATAAATTTGTTTTGCTAATCATCTCCTGTGAGAAGTTATGTAAATATTTTTGAAAGGACATGTACATAATGTGCAAATTGTGTGTTTGTGCCCCCCCCCCCCCCCACCCAAACAGAGTTTGTTTGTCCAACTCAGCAGGTCAGGGAGAGGAATAAACAGTTGAGACCCTTCGTCAGGACTGTTTATTCTTTTCCACATATGCTGCCTGACCTCCTGAATCCCTGCAGCTGTGTGTGTGGGGTGTCTGCAGGCCCCCCTCATGTTTCCAATTGGTCAATATACCTGTCAATCACTGTGATGCCAAAGCTGATTGGGTTAATGTGTGCACATTGCCTTGCAGTTGTTCCTGCCATCCATGAGGCAGAAAGTGGCACTGGGCACTAAGGACAGCGTGGTCACAGGAGACCTGCTTCTCGAGCACTGGTTCGTGGATGACATGTTTGCCTTTGAGAATGTTGGCTTCACCAAGGACACGAATAACATCAAGTACCTCGTGTGTGCCGACTGTGAGATTGGCCCTATTGGCTGGCACTGTGTGGATGACAAGAAGAGCTTCTATGTTGCTCTAGATCGAGTGCAGCATGAGTAGAGGGCAGTGAGGGAGCACAGAATGATCGGGGGATCCTCTGTGTTAAACCTGGACACTGGACGGGGACTTCAATCATCTGTCCAGCAGCAGATGCATCGAATGTTATTCAAGATCACAATTGTAAAGCAGAACAAAATAATTGTTACTCCAGATCCCATGCAGCACAAAAAACACAATAAGATAAAGAACACAGTGATAAAAACAATAAATATAAATAGATAAGATAGCTTGTTTACGTTGATTGTATGTTCATAAAGTTACACTAGGCACAGGAGTATTTGTGTTTAAGGTGGCTGACAGGAAATAAAGTAGTGATGATTGGAGGGATAGGATGGATCAGTGGGGGCAGATGTTGATCAGCCTAACTGCTTGGGGAAAAGTGACTTATTTATGAGTCTGGTGGTCCTGTCATGGATGCTAGGTAGCCTCCTCCTTGATGGCAGTGGGACAAGCAGCATTCCATGAGCAGGGTGTGTGGGAGCCTTCATGATGTTACTGGTCCCTTTCTAACACCTTTCTGTCGATTTGTCAATGGTTCTAGGAGCTGCTCTTCAATTGGCGTTCTGCAGTGGAGGTGATGGCTTGGCTAGTGTTTGTAGGTCATTAAAAAAAAATCATATGACCCCTTGTTCTTTTGTTTTTGATCGTCATTTGTCATGGAGAGAGTCGGCACTAGTTGGAATGGCACAGTCGGATAGTGGATAGCACAATTGCTTTACAGCACCAGCAACCTGGGTTCACCCGACACTGTCTGTAGGGAGTTTGTACATTCTCTCCATGATCGACTGGCTTTCCTCCCGCATTCCAGAGGCCTATAGATTAATGTGAGTAAGTTGTAGGTGTGCTCTACTGGCAGGCTGCCCCCAGCTCAATGCTCACTGATTTGATTTGACGTAAACAATGCATTTCACTGTATGTTTCAATGTACATGTGACAGATAAAGCTAATCCTTTAAATCTTTAATGCGTGGTCTTGTCCTAGGCAGGACATTAGCATATCACTTTATAGAACCGGATTAAATTCAGATTTGATTCTCACCTCTATCTGTAAGGAGTTTGTATGTTCTCCCTTTGAATGTCAGGGGTAAGTTCTTCACATACAGAGTGGTGGGTGCATGGAACACCCTGCCAGGGATGGTACAGGGAGCTATGTCAGAAAAATGGTAGAAATAGGTAGAAAAATGGAAGATGATGATCTTGGAATAGGTTACAAGGTCAGCACATCATGGGCCAAAGGCCTGTACTGTTCTATGTTCCTGTGGTAGGGTTAGTGACTTGTGGGCATGCTATGTTGGCACCAGAAATGTGGCAATGCGTGCTGGCTGCCTGGCACAATCGTTTTTGATCTGATATAAAATGATCCATTCCACTGTTTCAATGTATGCTTGACAAATAAATTTTAAATTTTAAAACCAATGTCGTGGGTGTACCAGGAGGGGTGTGATGCTGTGGCGTATGTATCCCTTGTGGGTAGTAGGATAATGTAATTGCTGGAAACATGCATAATTGACAACCACTGACATTGAGTTGGGTTCACTGATAGAGGCTGATCTGATGTGATGTCATAATTATGTGAATTTCTGTTACCCCGTTTTGTGTTCAGTTTATGGATACAATAAATGAGTTGTTTTCCTTGAACATAAAATGCCTCACATAGTTTTATTTCAGAAAACCTACATTGGTGACCCCAATGCTCCAGAGTTACTGAACATGTCGGCCAACATGAAACTGCCGGGGTTTAGGGAGCAAAATGCCGATGCTTGGTTCATACAGGCTGAGGCTCAATTCATGCTGTGAGAACTCTCCATGGACACACCAAATATTTCTTTCTGGTAGCATCAGTCAACAACTCCATAGCTGTGTCTACTGGAACACCTACCTGAACACAATAAATATCAATCACTGAAAACCCACCTTTTACAGACTTTTAGACTATCGCAGTCTGAGTGCACCAAACCATCGCTCTCCTTGCCTGGCCTTGGTGATCTTAAGCCTTTGGAGCTAATGTTGTCTCTGCCTGATCAAGTTCCCGTAGCCCGCGCTACTGCACCTGTGAAGGACTCAAGGGGGCTTTGCTAAAATTTCAGTGAGTAGAGACCCAAACCTGCTTAATGCTCTACTCCACTGTAATACTGATAATGAATTTAGCTTCTCAAATTCCAAGGTGAATTCAATCATACTATGGTCACTTTCCCCAAAGGGTTCTTTTACCTTACGCTCTCTAATCAATTCTGGTTCCTTGCACATCACCCAATCCAGAATAGCTGAATCCCCAATGGGCTCAACCACAAGCTGCTCTGAAAAGCCATTTTGTAGGCATTCTAGAAATTACCCCACTAGAAATCGAGCACCAACCTGATTTTCCCAACCTACCTGAATATTGAAATCCACCATGACTATTGAAACATTGCCCTTTTGGCAAGCATTTTCTATCTCCCATTGTAATTTGTAGACTACATCCTTACTACTGTTTGAGGGTTGGATGGGTGGAGGGTGTATACAACTCCCATTGGAGTCTTTAACACTGCAATTCTTTAGCCCGACCCACAATGATTCATCGCCTTCCTATATCACCTCTTACTCATGATTTGATTTCAAATTTTACTAACACAGCCACACTGCTCCCTTTGTTTCCTGCCTGTCCTTTCAATACCATGTGTATCCTTGGACATTAAACTCCCAGCTCTAATCTTTCAGCCATGATTCAGTGTTGCCAACAACATCATACATGCCAATCTGTAACTGATTCAAGTTCATCTACTTTATTCTATATACTGTGCGCTTTCAAGTATATTACCTTCAAATTCTGTAGTCACCCTTTTCAATTTTGTCTACCTTTTACATTACAACTCATCCTGTTAACTGCAGTCTTACCCAGTCAACAGCTTCTTCTCACTACACAGTGCTCTGTTTGTAAACCATAAGACACAGGAGCAGAATTAGGCCATTTGATCCATCGAGTCTGCTCTGCCATTTAATCATTGCTGAACCTTTTTTCTCCCCTCCTCAGCCCCACTCCCCAGCTTTGTCCCCATAACCTTTGATGCCATGTCCAATCAAGAACCTATCAAGCTCTGCCCTAAGTACACCCAATGACCTGGCCTCCACAGCTGCCTGTGGTAACAAATTCCACAAATTCACCACACTCTAGCTAAAGAAATTTCTCTGCATCTTTTAATTGGACGCTCCTCTATCCTAAGGCTGTGCCATCATGATCTTGACTACCCCACCACTGGAAACATCCCTTCCACATGTACTCTGTCTAGGCCTTTCGACATTCAAAAGGTTTTAACATTCATCCTTCTAAATTCCAGCGAGTACAGATCTATCAAGCATTCCTCGTAGATAACCCTTTCATTCCCAGAATCATCCTTGTGAACCTCCTTTGAAACCTTTCCAATGTCAGCACATCTTTTACAGAAATCTTGAACTGGTGAGAAGACAGCTGAAACATCTCCACCCAAGCAAGGCTGCAGGCCCGGATGGTGTCAGCCCCAGGGTGCTCAAAGCCTGTGCCCCCCAGCTATGTGGAGTACTTCACCATGTCTTCAACCTGAGTCTGAGTCTCCAGAGGGTTCCTGTGCTATGGAAGACATCCTGCCTCGTCCCTGTACCAAAGACGCCACGCCCCAGTGGCTCCAATGACTACAGACCGGTGGCATTGACCTCCCACATCATGAAGACCCTGGAGAGGCTTGTTCTAGAGCAGCTCCGGCCTATGGTTAGGCTACACTTAGACCCCCTCCAGTTCGCCTACCAGCCCCAACTAGGAGTTGAGGATGCCATCGTCTACCTGCTGAACCATGTCTACGCCCACCTGGACAAGCCAGCGAGCACTGTGAGGGTCATGTTTTTTGACTTCTCCAGTGCGTTCAACACCATCCGCCCTGCTCTGCTGGGTGAGAAGCTGACAGTGATGCAGGTGGATGCTTCCCTGGTGTCATGGATTATTGATCACCTGACTGGCAGACCACAGTACGTGCGCTTGCAACACTGTGTGTCAGACAGAGTGGTCAGCAGCATTGGGGCTCCACAGGGGACTGTCCTGTCTCCCTTCCTCTTCACTATCTACACCTCGGACTTCAACTACAACACAGAGTCTTGCCATCTTCAGAAGTTTTCTGATGACTCTGCCATAGTTGGATGCATCAGCAAGGGAGATGAGGCTGAGTACAGGGCTACGGTGGGAAACTTTGTCACATGGTGTGAGCAGAATCATTTGCAGCTTAATGTGAAAAAGACTAAGGAGCTGGTGGTGGATCTGAGGAGGGCTAAGGCACCGGTGACCCGTTTCCACATGGTGGAGGATTACAAATACCTGGGGATACAAATTGACAATAAACTGGACTGGTCAAAGAACACTGAGGCTGTCTACAAGAAGTGTCAGAGCTGTCTCTATTTCCTGAGGAGACTGAGGTCCTTTAACATCTGCTGGACGATGCTGAGGATGTTCTACGAGTCTGTGGTGGCCAGTGTTATCATGTTTGCTGTTGTGTGCTAGGGCAGCAGGCTGAGGGTAGCAGACACCAACAGAATTAACAAACTCATTCGTAAGGCCAGTGATGTTGTGGGGGTGGAACTGGACACTCTGATGGTGGTGTCTGAAAAGAGGATGCTGTCCAAGTTGCATGCCATCTTAGACAATGTCTCCCATCCACTCCGTAATGTACTGGTTAGGCACAGGAGTACGTTCAGCCAGAGACTCATTCCACTGAGATGCAACACTGAGCGTCATAGGAAGTCATTCCTGCCTGTGGGCATCAAACTTTACAACTCCTCCCTCGGAGTGTCAGACACCCTGAGCCAATAGGCTGGTCCTGGACTTATTTCCACTTGGAATAATTTACTTATTATTATTTAATTATTTATGGTTTTATATTGCTATATGTCCACACTATTCTTGGTTGGTGCGACTGTAATGAAACCCAATTTCCCTCGGGATCAATAAAGTATGTCTGTCTGTCTGTCTTTTAGATGAGGAGCCCAAAACTGTTCACAATACTCAAGGCGAGGTCTCACCAGTGCTTTATAAAGCCTCAGCATCACATCCCTGCTCTTGTATTCTAGACCTCTTGAAATGAATGCTGACACTGCATTTGTCTTTCTCACCACTGATTCTACCCGCAAGTTAACCTTTAGGGTGTTCTGCACAAAGACTCCCAAGTCCTTTTGCATCTCAACATTACCTGCCTTTCCACCAATGTTTGTATCATCTGCAAACTTGGCAACAAAGCCATCTATTCCATCATCTAAATCATTGATATACAGCATCCACTAATCACTGACAGCCAACCAGACAAGGATCCTTTTATTTCCACTCGCTGCCTCCTACCAATCAATACTCTAACCATGCCAGTAACTTTCCTATAATCCCATGTGCTCTTAACTTGGTCTGAAAGTCCAAATATACAACATCCACTACATCCCCTTTATCTATCCTACTTGTAATCTCCTCAAAGAATTCCAACAAGTTCATCAGGCAAGATTTTCCCATAAGGAAACCTTGCCGACTTTTTGTAACTGTGCTACAAGTTCATCTACCTTATTCCATATACTGCACACATTCACACATTCAAATATAACATCTTTAAATCCTATCTTCAGCATTATCACTACAGTTCCCATCCCCCAGTTAACTTAAACATTCCCAACCAACTATAGACAACCTGCCCACAAGGATATTAGACCACCACTCTCCCTGCCACCCCCCCCCTCCCCCCACTTTCAGGTTCAGAAGTAACCTGTCCCTTTTGGTCATACTTTCTCTAGATGAGATCCCAATGATCCAGAAATCCAAACCCCTGCCCCCTGCACCAATTCCTCAGCCATACATTCATTTGCCAAATCCCCCTATTCCTAGCCTGGCACATGGCATGGGTAGCAATCCTGAGATAATTACCCTGGAGGTTTAATCCTAGCTCTCCAAAATCTCTCTTCTGGACCTCCTCACCTTGTCTACCTATGTCATTGATGCCAATATGTACCAAGACTTCTGGCTGCTCACCCTTGCCCTTGAGAATGACATAGACCCGATCTGAGACATCCCTGTTCCTGGCACCAGGCATCTCTATCGCACCCACAGAATCTTGTCTCTGTTCCTCTGACTAGGAATCTCCTATCAACATGTAGACCTCTTCACCTCTCTGTTCCTCTGAGCCACAGCACCAGACTCAGTGCCAGAGACTCGGTCACTATGGCTTCCCAAAGTAGGTCGTCCCCTTCAATAGTATCGAAAGTTGTATACTTATTATTGAGGGGAATGACCATGGGGTACTCTGCACTGGCTGCCCATTTCCCTTACTTGTCCTGATAGTCACCCAGTTATGTACTTCCTGCACCCTAGGAGTGACTACCTTCCTGTGGCTCCTATCTCTCACTTCCTCAGTCTCACATATGAGCTGCAGCTCCAGTTCCTTCCCGTGTTCCCTGAGGCTGGAGGCCTCCCAGAATTCCCATATCTCACACACACAGAACACAACACTGCACCCTGGAGTCATTCTCACCGTACCATGCCCTAATAGCCGAGGAATGAACAAATAAGAACAGAAAGAGAGAAATCAACCAAATAACTTTGCCCAAACCTGATGAATCAAAGCCACTCAAAACCTAGGCACACTCATGCTCCTCAACTCAGAGAAAGGGTAAATTAGATGAAGGGTAAATGAACCCAGCTCCATCATTGGCACTAGCTTCCCTAGCACCCAGAACACCTGCAAAAGGCAATGCCTCAAGGTGGCAGCATCCATCATTAAGGAGCCCCATCACCCAGGAAGTGCTGTCTCCTCACTGATACCATCAAGGAGGAGATAGAGAAGCTTAAAAACACACACATTCAATATTTCAGGAACAGCTTCTCCTCTGCCATCAGTTTTCTGAATTGACAATGAACCCATGAACACTTCCTCAATATTTATCCCTCTCTTTGTAGACAATTATTTAATAAATAAAAAATATTTAAAAATATAACTTCAGAGGCCAACACTGGGAACTGCCTGGGCTCCGTGGTGTGGGGGTCCGGGGTCCAGGTGGGGCTCTTGGGCTGGACCCTTGCGCTTACGCTACATCTGTCCAGAGAAACCTCTGGATGAGAGTGACAAGAACAAGAAGAGTTACATCGGCTTGGACATCACCCGGACTAAGAAGATCTGCACCAATGGCTGGAGAACCAGGACCACCTGGTGAGAAACTGGCTACCAGACAAACCATAAACAGAGAGACGGGACAACATGGAATTAATGCTGCTTTAACATCAAGCACACATGGGGACTCTGGCAACAATGAAGACCATCGTACACATTCATGGGAAAGCAACTGGCTACCCAGCAATCAAACATTGTTAACACCTTGAATTGGAAGACGATGCAATCACGATGCACCACAGCAACGTCACTGCAGAACCGAGCCGATTGGGGAACACGAGTTCAGACCCCACCTCCACAACTCACAGATGGTGCAAAGGTGATAGCATCACCTTTTACACAGGAAATGCAAGTTTGAACCTCACCTCAGGCATATAGATGCTGGCTGCTGCAATCAGAGAGAAGATCAAAGCTCAATCAACAAACTAGGCTCCCCAAACTTGGTGATAAAATTCCATTAGACAGCATGCTAGAAACAAGCCAATGAAACACTACTCACATTTGCAACCTCCAACATAACAGAGACCAATAATCTGATGTATGCAATGGCAGCAGCAGTCCTAGGAATGCTGGGCTACAAAATGAGCTACAGTGGAGAGTACTGTTATAACCCCTGCTGGAGACAACGATTGGAAGCCAAGCTGAAAACCAAAAGGGTGGAGCTCAGCAGACTCACTGAGCTGCAGAAAGGTGGGAAGACCAAAAAGTCATCTCAGCTACTCAACAAGTACGGAGGTATGTCCATAGCCGAAGCCCTGGAATGGTTAGCAGCTCTGGCTACCAGACTACAAGGTAGCCTAAAGATGCAGAGGCCAAGCGAATAAATACACTCTTCTCCAAAGAACCAGGAAAAGTATTTGCACATTTCCAGAGCGACAACACGCTAGTATCTGAACCAGCAACTGAGGAGTACTGGAAGAGTCTGTGGGAGAAAGAAGCACCACATAACACCAGTGCCCAATGGCTGAAAGACCTACAAGCAATCCTCTGCAATCTCCCAGAGGAAGAACCAGTCACCATCACAGCAGAAGATGTCCAGCAACAGAGAGCAAGTATGAAGAAATGGACATGGCCCACACCTATTGGCTGAAGAAACTAACAGCATTACATACACAGCTGGCAGCTCAAGTGAACCAGCTGCTTGAAGCCGGCTCCCGCCCTGACTGGCAAACTCAAGGAAGGACAGTACTCATAACGAAGGATCCTCACAAAGGAGCAACTCCATCAAACTACCGGCCTATAACCTGCTGTCAACAACATGAAAGCTCCTGTCAGGCATCATAGCCACCAAGCTGAAGGAACATGTGTGTAAATTCCTGAACCAGAGTCAGAGGGGGATTGGTCATGGAAACGGAGGCTCCAACTACTGATAGACAAAGCAGTCATGTGAGACTCCGAGACCAGGCAAACCAACCTAAGCACAGCCTGGATTGACTACCAGAAATCATACGACTTAATGCCCCACATGTGGATCCTGGAATGCCTGTCTCTGTTCAAGGTCAACAAGATACTAGGGACCTTCATCAAGAACTCAATGATCCACTGGAGGACAATGCTAGAAGTTAACTCAACGCCATCAGGTGTGGAATATACCAGGGTGATGCTCTATCCCCACTGCTGTTCTCCATCAGCTTGAACCCTCTCAGCCAGATCATCTCAAAGAGTGGACATGGGCGCAGGTTCAAAAGTGGAGAGATCATTTTCATCCCTCCTGATCTTCATAAGTGAAGAACCAGCCATATGTTTATTGTAATTTATCAGTTTTATTATTATGTATTACAATACACTACTTCCGCAAAACAGCAAATTTCACAACATATGCTGGTGATATTAAATCTGACTCTGATATTGTAGGGAGTGACACAAATAAAATGGTAGGATGGTAAATAAACATTGCGTCCTTAGAGAATGCGATGGGTCAATTAATGGAGAAATGGCTCTCGGTTTTACATAGTTATTTTGGATTGACCTTTGTGAAAGAATATATTCAAAGCATTTCCATGATAAAATAGTTATAAAACTTTAGGGAGGAGAAAGGTTACAACTTTTCATGAGGGAAAAGATTAGGAGCTACACCTAATATTCTAGATGGAATATGAGGTGTTGCTCCTCCTCATACATCATATTCCCCCTGAGCCCAGGAATATCAATTTCTCTCCCTCCCCAAACTCTTTTTCCATTCCCCACTCTGGCTCCCTTTTTACCCCTTCTCTTCTCCTCACTTGCATATCACCTCCCTCTGGTGCCCCTCTTTTTCCCTGATGGAGGAGCCATGTATCTATTTTCTGTCGGTATTGTATTTTGTAGTGCGTTTGTTTTGGTAATCTGTCACATGGGTTGGGGTGTGATAGTTGTGTATTCATGGTTGGGGTTAATTAGTTGTTTAGGTTAGTCTAGTGGAGAGAGAGTGAGCCATGCTGAATTATTTTGTTTTGATGACCCCCTAATTGGGACATTGTTGGACCACTAACAGGAATACTTAAATATGTATAGAATGCCAATTCTAATATCACTAATTAGAATGCTAATTCTAATATTGCTAATTAGAACACTTAGTTATGCTGATTTGAATACTAAGATCTCTAGATTGCTAATTTACTTCTGTTAGTTTTAAAAAAAAATTGTTATAAGATTGTTCATCTTTGCTGGTTTCATAATAAAGGATCAAAAGTACCTTCTCCACTTTGGAAATTTGTTATTTTGAAAATGCATCATGCAGTGTCAATCTCCTGGCTTAGTCTCTCAGTGGTTTTTGTTTGTTTCAAAGTAACTGCTTTATCCAAGGTCCTCTCTCCTCTCCTATCAGATTCCTTCTTCTTCAGCCCTTTACCTCTACTCACCTATCACCTCCCAGCTTCTCACTTCATTCTCCATTTCCCCATCAGCTGGTCTCACCGTCACCTGGCAGGTGGTACCTCACTTTCTTATTCTGGCTTTTTCCCCCTTCCTTTCCAGTCCTGATTCAACACATTGGTTCTTGGTTCAACACATTGACAGTTTGTTCATTTCCAGAGATGCAGCCTGACCTGCTGAGTTCCTCCAGCAGGTTCAATATGTTGCTCCAGGTTGCCAGCATCTGCAGGATCTCTCACGTTCATGGAATTTAAAGTTTTGCGGCAGTAATGTCAAAGTAAGTTTATTATCAAATTACATACTACTCTGAAATTTATTTTCCTACAGGCTTTGCAGGACAATAAGGAAATGCAATATAATTTACAAATAAAATTATTAAAAAACCAGTTCTACCAAATAACCAACATGCAAAAGAAAACAAATTGTGCAAATGAAAAATAATAATACAGAGAACACAAGTTGTTGAGACCTTGAAAGAGAGTCCATAGGTTGTGGAACGAGTTTAGAGTTGAGGTGAGGGAAGTTCAGGAGCCTCATAGTTGTAAGGTAGTAACTGTGGCTTGGACCTTCGGTCTCTAAGCAGTGCAATGCAATACACATCAAATTACAAGTTACACAGATAGGGTGATAGAAATAGAGGGAGGGAGGAGAGGGAGGGAGAAGAGAGGAGAGGTGGAGACGAGACAGTGTTCATGGGTTTATGGACAGTTCAGATATCTGATGGTTGAGAAGAAGGAGCAGTTCCTAAAATGCTGAGTGTGTTATCTTCAGGCTCCTGTAGCACCTCTCCAATGGTAGTAATGAGAAGAGGGCATGTCCTCAGTGATGAGGGTTCTAGCTGGTGAGCAGGAGTTTTCAGAAGGCCATTACTGTGATGCCTTGCTCAGAGCAGTGGTTAGAACAATGCAATTATAATTAACATATCGGACTCCAGCACTCACTCTCTGTGAGGAGTTAGTATATCATCCCCATCAATTTCCTCCCACAGTTCACAGATGTAGTGGTTAGTAGGTTAATTGGTCACTGTATATTGTCCTGTGATTAGGGTAGAGTTTAACAGGTGGGCTGCTGGGCAGAGTGGGCAGGAAGAGGCTGTTCCATGCTCTACCACTAAATAAATAAACAAATACATGAAAAGCTGTGCAGGTTTGTAAGTAATGTATTGTCATGGACAGGGGTTTGGCTAGTCATCATTAAAAACTGTGCAGGAAAGTTTGGAATTTATGTCACAAGAATGTGTGTGGTATCAAGAGTCCATAATCTTGGACAAATGAACTGAGGGTATTACCGCTGGATTTATTGACAATAGATTACTTTGGGTTGTCATTGCCGGGGGAGATAGTGGGGTTAAGCTCCCACTACCTATTAAACGCTCCCAGTGACAAGAAAGAAATAACTGTTTCTGAACCTGTTGGTGTGAATCCTGAGCCTCCTGTACCTCCTTCCTGGGCAGTAGGGAGAAGAGAGCCTGACCTGGGTGGCGGGGGCCCTAATGACGGGTGCTGCTTTCCTGGCACGGTGTTTTCATGTAGATGTGCCCAGTGCTGGGGAGGGCTTTACTCGTGATGGACTGGGCCATATCCAGTACAGTACTTTGTTGAATTTTCTGATCAATGGCATTGGTGGTTCTATATCAGAATCAATGATAACAAGGCATGACCTGGGTGATGGTGTCCTTTCTGAGGCATCGCTCTTTGAGGATGTCCTGGATACTACGGGGCTACTGCTCATGATGGAATGACTAAGCTTACAACTCTGCTGTTTACTTTGATGCTGTGCAGTAGCACCCCCACCCCAACCCCATACCAGATGGTGATTCAGCCAATTAGAATGCTCTCCATGGTAGATCTGTAGAAATTTGAGTGCTTTCATACCAAAACTTCTCAAGCTCCTAATGAAATATAACTGCTGTCGTGCCTTCTTTGTAATTGCATCGATAGGTTGGGTCCAGGTCCGATCCTCAGAGATATTGACACCTAAGAACTTGAAACTGCTCTCTTTCCACTTCTGATCCCTCTATGAGGGCAGGTCGGTGTTCACTAGTCTTACCCTTCCTGCAGTCTAAAATCAGCTCTTTGGTCTTACTGACTTTGAGTGCAAGGTTGTTGCTGCAGCACCACTCCACTAGCAGGTATATCTCACGCCTGTATGCCCTTTTGTCACCATCTGAAATTCTGCCAACATAAGACTTAGGAGCAGAATTAGGCCATTTGGCCCATGAGTCTGCTCTGCCATTCAATCATGGCTGTTCTTTTTATTCCCCTCCTCAGCCCCACTCCCTGGTCTTCTCCCCATAATCTTTGATGTTGTATCCAATCAAGAACCTATCAAGTTCTTCCTTAAATACACCTAGCAATCTGGCCTCCACAGCTGCCTGTGGTAACAAATTCACTACCATCTGGCTAAAAAAAATTCACTGCATCTGTTTTAAATGGATGCCCCTCTCTCCTGAGTCTGAGCCCTCTTGTCCGAGGCTCCCCCACCATGGGAAACATCCTACTCTGTCTAGGCCTTTCAACATTCATAAGGTTTCAATGAGGTCCCTCTTCATCCTTCTAAACAGCAGTGAGTACAGACCCAAAGCTCATTCTGGGCTCATTTTCTACTGGTCCTACTCTTATCTCTCTTTAATTTTTACATACTTGAAAAAGCATTTACTATTCACTTTGATAGCTTGTTCTCATATTTCATCTTTTCCCTCCTAATGATTCTTTTAATTACCTTCTGTAGGGTTTTAAAAGCTTCCAAATCCTCTGTCTTCCCACTAATTTTTGCTTTGTTGTATGCCCTCTCTTTTGCTTTTACATTAGTTTTGACTTCCCTCATCAGTCATAGTTGTACTATTTTGCCAATTGAGTATTTTTTTCAATTTTGGGTTACATCTATCCTGGACCTTCCACATCTTCCCCAGAAACTGACGCCACTGCTGCTCTGCTGACATCCCTGCCAGCATCTCCTTCCAATTTACTTTGGCCAACTCCTGTACCACTGTAATTTCCCTTACTCCACTGAAATAATGCCACATCAGACTTTACTTTTTCCCAATCAAAGTTCAAGTTGAACTCAATCATTTTGTGATCACTGGCTCCTAAGAGTTCTGTTACTTTCAGCTCCCTAATCACCTACGGTTCAATACATAACACCCTATCCTGTATAGCTGATTCCCTCATAGGCTCAATAACAATCTGCTCTAAAAAGCCACCTCGTAGGCATTCAACAAACTCACTCTTTTGAGATCCATTTCCAAACTGATTTTCCCAAAGTTGAATTCTCCCATAACATTGCCCTTTTGATGTGTCTTTTCTATTTCCCTTTGTAATCTGTGGTCCACATCCCAGTTACTGTTGGGAGGCCTGTATATACAATAATTGCTGTCAGGGTCCTTTTACCCTTGCTATTTCTTAACTCAACTCACAATGATTCAACATCTTCCAATCCTATGTCACATCTTTCTACTGATTTGATGCCATTCTTCACCAGTCGAGTCATGCCACCCCCTCTGCCTACCTTCCTATCCCTCTGATACAATGTGTAACCTTGGGCATTCAGCTCCCAACTACAACCATCCTTCAGTCATGATTCAGTGATGATCACAACATCATACCTGACAACCTGTAATCGTGTAACAAGATCATCCACCTTATTTCTTATACACTGTGTATTGAGATATAACACTTTGAGTATTGTATTTGTTACCTTTTTGATTCTGCATCCCGAATGCAATGATAATCACCCTGCTGGCTGTAATTTTGTCCTGTCATCTGCCTGCCCTTCCTGACAGTCCAACTGCTCGCTATCTTTGCCTTTTTACCATCCGTCCTATCCTGAGTTCCTTCACTCTGGTTCCCAACCCCTCCCCCAGCTAAATTAGTTTAAACCCTCCCCAACGGCTCTAACAAACCTGCCTATTGATCCCCCTCAGGTTTAGGTGCAACCCGTCACTTTTGAACAGGTCTCACCTCCCCCAGACGAGATCCCAATGATCCAAGAACCTGAACAATGGTTGTATCGTCAGCAAATTTATAGATGGTATTTGAGCTGTGCCTAGCAACACAGTCATGGGTGTAGAGAGAGTAGAGCAGGGGGCTAAGCACACACCCCTGAGGCTGTGATGCAGCCAGTCAATATACTCTCCACTACACATCAATAGAAGTTTGTCAGTGCCAAATCTCGGCAAACTAAGGAAGTAGAGGCACATGTCATGCTTTCTTCATAATTGCACTTATGAGCTGGGCCTAGGACAGGTCCTCTGAAATGATACCATCACGAAGTTTAAAGTTGCTGACCCTCTCTACCTCTGATGAATCCTGGCTCATGGCCCTTTTGTTTCATTTCCTTCTCCTGAAGTCTCCTTGGTCTTGCTGACACTGCGTGAGAGGTTGTTGTTATGGCACCATTCAGACAGATTTTCAATCTCTCTCCTATTTGCTGATTCATCACCACCTTTGATTCAGCCTGTGACAGTGGGGTCATCAACAAGCCTGAATATGGCGTTGGAGCTGTGCTTAGCCACACAGTCATAGGTGTAAAGTGAGTCGAGCAGGGGGTAAGCACACAGCCCTGTGGTGCAACTATGCTCTTAGTGAGTGTGGCGGAGACGTTTATGTCATTCTGAACTGACTGAGGTCTGCAAGTCAGGAAATCGAGGATCCAATTGTACAAGGAGGAATTGAGGCCAATATCTTGGAGCTTGTAGGTTAGTTTTGAGGGGATGATGGTTTTGAATGCTGAGCTGTAGTTGATAAAGAGCATCCTGATGTATGCCTCTTTGGTGTCCAGATACTCCAGGGTTGTGCGATGAGCCAATGAGATGGTACCTACCGTGAATCTGTTGCTCCGGTAGGCAAAATGGAGCTGATCCAAGTTGCTTCTCAGGCGGGAGTTGGTATGTTTCTCTCAAAGCACCATCACAGTGGATGTAAGCGCTACTGGGCAAAAGTCATCGAGGCGGGAATCCATGCTTAGGTACCGGTATAACTGAAGCCTGCTTGAAGCAGTTGAGTACCTCAGACTGCTGAAATGAGAGGTTAAGGATCTCAGTGATCAGCACAGGTCTTTAGTACTTGGCCAAGTACCCCGTGTGGGCCAGGTGCTTTTCATGGGTTCACCCTCCAGAAGGCTGCTCACACATTGGCCCCAGAGACTGAAATCACAGGATCATCGGGGGCTGTGGGAGTTTGTGATGGTTCCTCCATGTTTCGATATCAAAGACAGCGTAGAAGGCATTGAGCTCATCTGGAAGCGAAGCCCTGCCAATGGCATTTGATTTGACATTGATAGCATTCAAGCCTTGCCTCAACTCAGAAGCACTCTTGGTTGATTCAAGTTTAGTCCAGAATTGCCATTTTGCCTGTGAAATGGCTTTCCAGAGATCATACCAGGACCTCTTGTAACTTCCTTCGTCACCAGACCTGAATGACTCTGATCTGGCCCTCAGCAGATTGTGGGTCTCATGGTTCATCCAGGGCTTTTGGTTAGGGAAGACTGAAAGATTTTGTGCAGACGCTTCTCTACAAATGTTTTAATAAAGGCTGTTACAACCTCGTGCGTTCATTCAGGTCCACAGACGAGTCCTTGAACACAGCCCCGTCCACTGACTCAAATCAACCCCATAGTCTGTCTTCTGCCTCCCGCAACCAACTCTTCGTTGTCCTAATCTCTGAATCTCTTTGGCCTCTGCATGTATGCAGGTAGGAGAAGGACAGCCAAGTGATCCGATTTGTGTTAACAGGGTCTGGGTATGGAACGGTAGGCATTCCTTATCTTAGTAAAACAGTTGCCTAGTGTGTTGGGACTTCAGCTGCTGCAGGTTATATGCCACCATTTATCCGCAAAAACCTTTAACACTTCCTGAGTATTAAAATTAAATCTTAGTTTTGATCTCGAATGTACTTGGCAACGGAAAATCCATGGGTTTCTTGGATTCAGAATGATGTACACTCAGTGACCAGTTCATTAATGTAATTATCTAATCCTCCAATCACGTGGCAGTAACTCCATGCAGAAAAGCACGCAGACATGGTCAAGAGGTTCAGTTGTTGTTCAGACCAAACATCATAGTGGGGAAGAGATGGGATCTAAGTGACTTTAACCATGGAATGATTGTTGATACCAGACGGGGTGGTTTGAGTATTTCAGAAACTACTGATCTTCACCTCTCTTGCCTATCCCCTCCCTGCTTCCCCTCCCCTACCCCTTGATCTTTTCTCTGATTGGTTTTTCACTTGGCACCTTCCACCCTCCCCCCACCTTCTTTATTGGGCCCCTGCCCCCACCTTTTTCAGTCCTGACGAAATGCCCGAAATGTTGACTGCTTATTTCAACAGATGCTGCCCGACCTGCTGAGTTCATCCAGTTTTTGTACGTGTTGATTTGACCACAGCATCTGCAGTGTACTTCGTGTTTGTGTTGATCTTCTGGGATTTTCATACACACGAGTCTCTAGAGTAACAGAGGACAGCGTGAAAAACAAAAAAAAATCATCAAGAGAGAGGCAGTTCTGTGGGTGTAAACACATTGTTATAATGAGAGGGGTCAGAGGAGAATGGCCAGTCTGGTTCAAACTGACAGGAAGGCCACAGTAATTCAAATAATCACGTATTACAACAGTGGTGTGCAGAAGAGCACTTCTGAATGCACAACATGTCGAACCTGGAAGTGGATGGGCTACAGCAGCAGAAGACCATGAACATACACTCAGTGTCCACATTATTAGTTAGTTTATGATCCCTGGTATCATGTGCTCCAAGTCTTTTTAATTAGTTCTTTTGTGGTGCTCTATTGAAGGTCTTTTTAAAAGTCCAAATATATCACACCCACAGGTTTGCCCTTAGTTATGCTGTGAGTCACAACCTTGAAAGCCTCACAACTTTGTTGAAATGATTATCCTCTCATAACTGCATGTTACCTCTGCTTGGTATTTGCTGTTTCCAAAGTGCCCTGTTGCCATTTTCATAATAATATCTAGTCATTTATTTTGTTTAATGATACACCTCAGATAGGCCCTTCCAGCCTTTCAAACAACCCCCCGATTTAACCCTGGCCTAATCACAGGACAATTTACAATGACAAATGAACCTACTAACCAGTACATCTTCGGACTGAGGTCTTGAGGAAATTGCACCTGGAGGAAACCCATGTGGTCACAGGAAGAACATACAAACTTTCTTACAGATGACATTGGATTGGAACTCCTGAACTCTGATGCCTCAAGCTGCGAACCGTTACACTACCATGGGGCCTTTACACAATTAATTCCAGGTTTGTGGTTCAAAGGTAAAAACCAAAAACACTACAGACACTCAAAAGTCGGGTAGCATCTGTGGAAAGAAAAACAAGACACCTGGTATGATCTCCCTCCCACTCAAAGTGAGATTAGATGTGAATGTGTTAGTACCAGTAAGTAAAAAAAACAAGAGATGCTGGAAATCCAGAGCAACGCACACAAAGTGCTGGAGGAACTCAGCAGGTCAGGCAGCATCTATGTAGGGGAATAAACAGTTGACATTTTGGGCAGAAACTTTTAATCAGGAATGAAATGTAAGGGGGCAGAAGCTAGAATAAGGTGGGGGAGGGTAAGAGTACAAGCTGACGGGTGATGGTGAGAGCAGATGAGGGAGAAGGTGGGCGAATGAAGCAAGAAGCTTGGAGGTGATAAGTGGGAAAGTTGAAGGGCTGAAAAATAAGGAATCTGACAGGAGAGGATTATGGGAGAAAGGGAAGGAGCAGGGGAGCCAGAGGGATATGATGGGCAGGTGTGGAGAAGACAAAAGGCAAGATTGGAGTCACGATTGGGAATGGAAAAATAGAGAAGGGGGAGGGGTGGGTCATTGCTGTGTTCGAGAAATCAATATTCATGCCATCAGGTTGGTGACCACCTAGATCAGGAATTCCCAACCTTTATTATGTCATGGACCAAATTCATTTAGCAAGGAGTCCATGGACCTCAGTTTGGGAACCCCTGACCTAGACAGAATACGAGGAATGGCTCCTCCAACCTGAGAGTGGCCACATTGTGGCAGAAGAGGAGGCCATGGAATGGAAAGTAGAATTAAAATGGTTTTGCCTATAGTGGACAGAGCAAAGGTGCTTGACAAAGTGATCCCGCCCACCCCCACCCCCAATCTATGTTATGTCTCAGTAACGTAGGGGATATTGAACCCTGAGCACTGGATTCAGTAGCTGACCCCGGCAGACTCACAGGTGAACTTTGGGGCTCTGAATGAGGTGGAGGATCCACAGATTCTGCCAGGCCCACTGTGTTCCTCCAACCTTTTGAGCATTAGTCAGATGGTTTAACGAACAAGCTTCATCCCATTCCTCCTCCTTTCTAACGATAAAGATTACTTTGCTCAGAAGCCTCACTCCTATCATTGTATTCTTGGTTCTAGAATATTTAATAAAATGTTAGTTCTTTTTGTACAATGCAACCTCATGGAACTTTCTTCCTGGTCTGGTCCCAAAACTAAACAAGTAACACAGCTCCCTTAAAACGTACAAAACAACATCATTCATTATGCAATATGACACTCAGTAGTCACTTTATTAGGTACCTCCTGTATCTCCTGTTCATGGTCTTCTGCTGGTGTAGCCCATCCACTTCAAGTTAGAAGCATAGAAACATAGAAAACCTACAGCACAATACAGGCCCTTCAGCCCACAAAGCTGTGCTGAACATGTCCTTACCTTAGAAATTACCTAGGGTTACCCACAGTCCTTCATTTTTCAAAGTTCCATGTACCTGTCCAGGAGTCTCTTAAAAGACCCTGTTGTATCCGCCTCAACCACCATCATCAGCAGCCCATTCCACGCACTCACCACTCTCTGCTTGCCCCCTGACATCTCCTCTATGCCTACTTCCAAGCATCTTAAAACTGTGTCCACTCATGCTAGCCATTCTAGCCATGGGAAAAGCCTCTGACTATCTACACGATCCATGCCTCTCATCATCTTATACACCTCTATCAGGTCATCTCTCATCCTCCGTCGCACCAAGGAGAAAAGGCCCAGTTCATTCAACCTATTCTCAAAAGGCATGCTCCCCAATCCAGGCAACATCCTTGTAAATCTCCTCTGCACACCTGTGGTTTCCACATCCTTCCTGTAGTGAGCGCCATCGTTCCAACGTGCTTCAAGGCCGCCACCAAGTCCCCGTGCCGAAGAAGTCTTCAGTATCCTGCCTCAATGACTACCGTCCCGTTGCACTCACATCCATCATCATGAAGTGTTTCGAGAGGCTCATCATGAAGCACATCAAGACCCTGCTGCCCCCCTCACTGCCCCCCTGCAATTTGCGTACTGTCCCAACTGTTCAACAGATGACACCATTGCCATCACCCTCCACCTGGCCCTAACCCATCTGGGCAAAAAAGACACATACGTTCGAATGCTGTCCATAAACTTCAGTTCAGCAATTATCCCTTAGAAAATGATTGGAAAGCTGAGCCTTCTGGGCCCGAACACCTCCCTCTGCAACTGGATCCTAGACTTCTTGACTGGGAGACCTCAGTCAGTCGGGATCAGAGGCAGCATCTCCAACACCATCACACTGAGCATGGGGGCCCCCAGGGCTGTGTGCTCAGTCCACTGCTGTTCACTCTGCTGACCCATGACTGTGCAGCAACACACAGCTCGAACCATATCATCAAGTTCGCTGATAACACGACTGTGGTGGGTCTCATCAGCAAGAGTGACAAGTCAGTTTACAGAGAGGAGGTGCAGTGGCTAACGGACTGGTGCAGAGCCAACAACCTGTCTCTAAATGTGAACAAAACAAAAGAGATGGTTGTTGACTTCAGGAGGGCACAGAGCGACCACTCCCCGCTGAATATCGACGGCTCCTTGATAGAGATCGTTAAGAGCACCAAATTTCTTGGTGTTCACCTGGCAGAGAATCTCACCTGGTCCCTCAACACCAGCTAATAAAGCTCAGCAGCGTCTCTACTTCCTGCGAAGGCTGAGGGAAGTCCATCTCCCACCCCCCATCCTCATTACATTCTACAGGGGTTGTATTGAGAGCATCCTGAGCAGCTGCATCACTGCCTGGTTTGGAAATTGCACCATCTCGGATCGCAAGACCCTGCAGCGGATAGTGAGGTCAGCTGAGAAGATCATCAGGGTCTCTCTTCTCGCCATTGCAGACATTTACACTACATGCTGCATCCGCAAAGGAAACAGCGTTATGAAGGACCCCACACACCCCTCATACAAACTCTTCTCCCTCCTGCCATCTGGGAAAAGGCTCTGAAGCATTGGGGGTCTCACGACCAGACTATGTAACAGTTTCTTCCTCCAAGCCATCAGACTCCTCAATACCCAGAGCCTGGACTGACACCAACTTACTGCCCTATTGTCTTGTTTATTATTTATTGTAATGCCTGCACTGTTTTGTGCACTTTATGCGGTCCTGGGTAGGTCTGTAGTCTAATGTAGTTTTTTTATGTGTTGTTTTTATGTAGTTCAGTGTCGTTTTTGTACTGTTTCATGTAGCACCATGGTCCTGAAAAACATTGTCTTGTTTTTACTGTGTACTGTACCAGCAGTTATGGTTGAAATGACAATAAAAAGTGACTTGACTTGACTTGACTTGAGAACCGAGCACAGTACTTACTCCAAGTGGGGTCTGACCAGGGTCCTGTCCTATATAGCTACAACATTACCTCTCGGCACTCGAACTCAATCCCATGGTTGATGAAGACCAATGCATCATATGCCTTCTTAACCACAAAGTCAACCTGCACAATGTCCAATGGACTCGGACCCCAAGATCCCTCTGATCCTCCACACTGCCAAGAGTCTTACTATTAATACTATATTCTGTCATCATATTTGAACCACCTCACATTTATCTGGGTTGAACTCCATCTGCCACTTCTCAGCCCAGTTTTGCATCCTATCAATGTCCCACTGTAACCTCTGACAGCGCTCCACACTATCCACAACACCCCCAACCTTTGTGTCATCAATAAACTTACTAATCAATCCCTCCACTTCCTCATCCAGGCCATTTATAAAAATCACAAAGAGTGAGGGTCCCAGAACAGATTGGTCACCACTGACACACCACTGGTCACCGACTTCCATGCAGAATATGACCCATCTACAACCACACTTTACCTTTTGTGAGCAAGGCTTGGATCCCATGCCTTCTTACTTTCTCGATAAGCCTTGCATGGGGAACCTTGTCAAATGCTTTGCTGAAATCCATATACACCACAACTAAGGTTCTACCTTCATCAATGTGTTTAGTCACATCCTCAAAAAATTCAATCAGGCTCGTAAGGCACGACCTGCCCTTGACAAAGCCATGCTGACTATTCCTAATCATATTATGCCTCTCCAAATGTTCATAAGTCCTGCCTCTCAGGATCTTCTCCATTAACTTACCAACCACTGAAGTAAGACTCGCTGGTCTATAATTTCCTGGGCTATCTCGCTCCCTTTCTTGAATAAGGGAACAACATCCGCAACCCTCAAATCCTCCGGAACCTCTCCTGTCCCAATTGATGATGCAAAGATCATCACCAGAGGCTCCTCCCTTGCCTCCCACAGTAGTCTGGGGTACATCTCATCTGGTCCCGGCGACTTACCCAACTTGATGCTTTCCAAAAGCTCCAGCACATCCTCTTCTTTAATAGCTACATGCTCAAGCTTTTCAGTCTGCTGCAAGTCATTCCCACAAACGCCAAGATTGTGAATACTGAAGCAAAGTATTCATTAAGTACCTCTGCCATCTCCTCTGATTCCATACACACTTTTCCACTGTCACACTTGATTGGTCCTATTCTCTCACATCTTATTCTCTTGCTCATCACATACTTGTAGAATGCTTTGGGGTTTTCCTTAATCCTGTCTGCCAAGGCCTTCTCATGGCCCCTTCTGGCTCTGCTAATTTCTTTCTTCTAAGCTCCTTCCTGCTAGCCTTATAATCTTCTAGATCTCTATCATTACCTAGTTCTTTTTTGAACCTTTTATAAACTCTTCTTTTCTTCTTGACTAGATTTACAACAGCCTTTGTACACAGTTATGATGTGTTGTGCATTTAGATATGCTCTTCTACACACCACTGTTCTGACGCATGGTTATTCGAGTTACTGTCGCCTACCTATCAGCTTCAACCAGACTGACCTCTGACCTCTCTCATTAACAAGGCATTTACGCCTACAGAACTGCGACTCACTGCATGTTTTTTTTTTCATTTTTTGCACCATTCTCTGTAAATCTTAGAGACATGAAAATCCCAGGACATCAGCAGTTTCTGAGATACTCAACCCAACAATCATTCCATGGTCAAAGTCACTGAAATCACATTTCTTCACCATTCTGATGTTTGTTCTGAACAACTGAACCTCCTGACCATGTCTGTAAACTTTTATGCATTGAGTTGCTGCCACATGATTGGCTGATTAGATATCTGCATTAATGAGCAGGTATACAGGTGTCCCGAATAAAGTGGTCACTGAGTGTACAATGGGGTCCTTTATAAACAAATCTACTCTATGCTTTGTCACTGTAATAACCCACATTATGTGCCATTCCACACCACTTGCATTACAAAATCTTTCCCCTCTCCCTCTCCCAAAAATCCAAATGTTCCTGTTCAAAGTTCAAAACTGAAAGTAAATTTATTATCCAAGTACATATATTACCATATACTATCCTGAAATTCATTTACTTGTGGGCATTCACAGTAAATATGAAGAAACATAATAGAATCAATGAAAAACTGCACAAAATGAAGACAGATAAATAACCAATGTGCAAAAGACAGACTGTGAAATACAAAACAAACATAATAATAGTAAAAGATACATAATAAAAGGCCCCAAATTCAAAATGATATATATAGACAATGCCAAGAGAAACCAGAAACAATCCGGCACATTACAGGATCCTGTAGCAATTTAACTCAATCTGATTACTTATGCAGGCACAATTAGGTGGCAAACATTATTCACCAAAATCGTGCCAATATTCACTAATATTTTATTCACTAAAATACAAACTCATAAAAGAAATACAAGCCTGATCCAGTTTTACAGACAGAATCCCACAAATTATATCATGGCCAATCCGTTGTTACAGATGGGACAATCCATAATAACCATTCAGATATAATATTACAGGATGAACAAGCAAGAACAACTTACTTAATAGATGTAGCCATTTCAAACACACAGAACATACAGGAATCAATAAGTAAAAATCACCAGAATTTTGCTGAATTAGAAGAGGAAATGGCAAGACTTTGGAACATGAACAGTGTATACATTGTTCCGATAGTATGATCCCAAGGGCACTACACAATAGCATTAAATAATTAGCGTTACAGCAATATCTATGTAAGTCTTCAGAAAGCTACAATACTAAATAACACTGGGTTAGTCGGAAGGTTCCTAGCAACTGAGAAATGAGTGTGCTTAGCTGTGCTGTGCCTCAGGTTTTACCAGCTTGAGCTCAGGAAAAAATAAATAAGCAATAAATATTGAAAACATAAGTTGAAGAATTCTTGAAAGTGAGTCCCTAGGTTCTGGGAACAGTTCGTGATGGGGTGAGTGATGTTGGTTCAGGAGCCTGATGGTTGAAGGGTGATAACTGTTCCTGAACCTGGTGGTGGGGGTCCTGAGCCCCCTGTCTTCTTCCTGTGAGAAGACAACATTGCATAGATGGTGGGGGAACTTGATGATGGATACTACTCCTCTGACACCTTACTGCCCTACTGTCCTGTTTATTATTTATTGTAATGCCTGCACTGTTTTTGTGCACTTTACACAGTCCAGTGTAGGTCTGTGGTCTAGTGTAGCTTTCTCTGTGTTGTTTTTTTTAAAATTAGGTAGTTCAGTCTAGTTTTTGTACTGTGTCATGTAACACGGTGGTCCTGAAAAACGTTGTCTCATTTTTACTATGCACTGTACCAGCAGTTATGGTCGAAATGACAATAAAAGTTGACTTGACTTGCTTTCCAGCCACATGCTACCTAGTGTTAAACGACACACCTCCTAAACCAAACTATAATGCAGATGACAACATCTACTCCACATTACTTCAAGCAGATGCCAGAAGAGTGAGAAGACGCGAGTTTAATGTGTGGGAACTTGGCAATCTCTCACAACATTAAGTTGGTATCTTATCTCTTACACACCACGCCCATCTATTGAAAACACACAAAATGCTGGAGGAACTCGGCAGGACAGGCAGCATCGATGGACGGGAATAACGAGATGTTTCAGTGCGAGACCTTTCATCAGTCCAGCATTTGTTTGTGTTGCTCTAAATTGCCAGCATCTCTTGTTTTCATACTTTAGTATACAAGCGAGCTTCAATTAACGAGCAAGAACCTAAAAAAAAAATCACACAGATAATTACACACCTTAGTTGTTGGGTTGCTGACGAGGGTCCACCTTCCTCCTGTTTCAATAGCGGCGTTCTCCCTGGGTTAACTGTCCTAGGGCTGAGCGGGTGGAGGGGCGCGGCACAGAATAAGCCCCACCTTCTTCCCCCTGCCAAATCGCCGTGCTCGGTTTGGTTAGAAGCTTCGCCCTGTCCCACCCCCGACCGCGTTACCTGGCTTGAATTGAGCTGGGGAGGTAATTGAGAAAGTCTACGGGTGATCATGGTGAGTTTGGCGGGCTGCTGCTTTGGCAGCCAAGGGAAGTGTGGATGTGCGGAAATGAGAGATGTAGTGGAGAGCCCTCCTCACCCCAATGACGACCCCCGGGGTGGAGAGGAATGTCCAGAGGGGTAAGGGAAGGCGCTGAGCTTCCACCCGCTATGAGATAGGCGGGTGGGTGCTCATTGCGTTCGCTGATAAATGGGTAGGAACAACCAGTCTTGTATCCACATTGGAGGTGTACCGTTCCCTCTTCAGACCCCCCCCCCCCCCGTTTCGGACGATTCCACAACCTACAGACTTACTTCCGAGGACTCTACAACTCATATTCTCAATATTATTTATTGCTTTTTTTGTATTGGCAGTTTGTCTTTTTCACATTGGTTGGTTGTCAGTCTTTGTGGGTAGATTTTCATTGATTCTATTGCGTTTCTTTGTTCCACGAAAGTGAATCTGGAGGTAGCATGTGGTGACGCAGGTACCGTGTCGTGTACCTTGGTCCAGCGCAAAATTGCGATTGGTGGTACTGTATACATGGAAGCGGTTGAATGACAATAAACTCAAACTGTAAACTGGATCTCTCCAATGATTACTCTGACCCCTTGCCATCAGGCAGGAGATACCATAGCATTAGGACAAGGAGTGTTGGGATGGGAAATGGCTTCTTCCCCCAGGCTGTGAGACTACAACACTCCCCGCCACCACCCAGGTCTCACCACGTACAGTATGAAATGCCAGTAGCTTAACACGCTTTACTCTTTAACTTGTATCATATATGCAGCTTATTTTAAAAATGTATTTATGTGAATATTACTCTGTTTTGTGTGAATTATATGTACTGTGTCATTCACCTTGGTCTGGAGGAATGTTGTCTCGTTGGCAGTATGTATGTGGTTGAATGACAAACTGGAACTTGATACACTATACCTGCTTTGATAATAAATTTACTTTGAACTTTGATTCCAGAGGTGAAATGGGGCTTTTGACGGGCAGATGTCACACCCGGGCTACCCAATATACTCATGGGGAACAAGTGTTAACAGAATGAAGGGGTTAATAACAGTTTGCCCTCAGGATATTTATGGATGAAATAGCAAGCTGGACTGGTTAGACGGCTTTACTTTCCCACACTGTGTTGGGGCTTGTCGATCTACTGGAATATATTAGACAAATTTGACATATTCAAAAAAAACACAGCAACTTCAGAGCCAGTAGGTCTGGATATATTGGAAAAATGTAGTCAGTTTAAAACAAAACACACAAAATGCTGGAAGTGTTTTAGGGCAGACTCTTCAGTAAGTATTTTTCCCAGAATGGTCTTTGATGTGATTCAAGTTTATTGTCATCTGACTATATATACAAAACAAAGAAAACAACATTCCTCCAGATCATGGTGCACCCACAATACAAACAACACCCGAAACAAAATACTGCCACAGATACTTTCATAAAGTATCATTCAAAATGCATGTAATGCACAGCACAGGTAAACAGTACAGCACCGGTGTTGGCAGGGTATTCATTAGTCTCACAGCCTGGGGAAAGCTGTTACCCAGTCTGGCAGTCCTAGTCCTGATGCTCCTGTACCTCCTTCCTGATAGTGGTGGGTTAAAGACATTGTGTGATCAGTGGTAGAGATCCTCAACAATGCTTTGTCTAAATCACAAATGGAACCACAGTGGTTTTTACTGTGCTCTGTAGGGTCTTCCACTCCGATGCCTTGTAGCTTCCGTACCCACAGTGATGCAGCCAGACAGAACATTCTGGATGGTGCTCCTGTAGAAAGTAGTTAGAACAGGGACGGGAGCCTTGCACCTTGAAACTGCTCTGAAAGTAGATGCTGATGTGCCTTCGTGACTAATGAGTTGGTGTTGTGGGTGCAGTTAGATTGTCTGTATTGTGCACACCAAAGAACTTTGGGCTCTTCTCTCTCTGCACAGCAGAGCCATAGATGGAGAGTGGTTGATCTGCACCTTTGGCTTGTCCACGTTGAGACTCAGGTTGCCGTTCTCGTGCCATTTGGCATATGATATCTTTGTTTCTCATTGTGCAGACTCACTTTATGTGTCTATGATGGAATTGATGGCTTTGTGGCCAAGTTTGCGGACCTTACAAAAAATGGAGGGGCAGGTGGTGTTGAGGGGTCAGAGGACTTGGACAGATTGGGAGAATGGGCAAGAAAGTGCCAAATGGAATACAGCCTAGGGAAGTGTATGGTCATGCACTTTGGTAGAAGAATAAAGCTGTATTTAAAGCAGGTTGATAGGTTTTTGTTTATTGAGGACATTAAATGTGAGAAGGATGGGATTGAGAGTGAAAATACATTAACCATGAACAATTGCTAGAACAAACTTGATGGGCCAAATAGTCTATTTCTGCTCCTATGTCTTATGGTTATACTGCCCAAAATGTTGAATGTTTCCAGCATTGTGTTTTTATTTCAGATTTTCAGCATCTGCAGTGTTTTAGTTATAGCTGCTGTAGAACTGTTGGATCTGAATGTTATTTTAAAAATATCTGTCACATTTGTCCAAATTATTCGCATTCCCCAGCAACAATTGCCTTAGTGTTCTACCACCTGATCCCACGCAATCATGGCAGGCCTCAGGAAAGCTATGCATTGTCAAGATTCAAGATTGTTTAATGTCATTTCCTGTACAAAGTGTAAAGAGAATGGAATAATTGTTACTCCGGATCCAATACAGTGTTAAAGAACACAATAGTAATAATAATAAAACACTCAATAAATATAAATACACAAGATAACTTGTATGCATAACTTGATTGTATGTCCATGAAGTATGCTAGGCACAGAAGTTTCTGTACATAAGGTGACTGAGAGGAAATGATAAAGTAGTAGTGGTTGGGGTGGGTGAGGGGGTGAAGGTGTTGCTTGGGGTAAATAGCTGTTTTTTGAGTCTGTGATCCTGGCGTGGATGCTACGTAGCCTCCTCCCTGATGGGAGTGGGACAGACAGTCCGTGAGCAGGGTGGGTGGGATCCTTCACAACATTGCTCACTTTTTTTCGGGCACCTTTCTGAACACGGTGCTGGTGATGTGTTGGACAGTTTTTTTTTCTCAGCATAACAAAACTTTCAATTTCCAGATACAATTACATTTCTTCCCCTCACAGATATCAGCTATCAGAACCCTTCCATCAAAATATAGACCTCAACACAACATCCTATACAAAAGCCCTTATTAGTATAGCAGACAGATTTACATCTACACACTGCAGAAAAGGTTGCCAGGCTTTATGGAAACTATTTGTTTTTGAGTGTACCATACATGTCAAAAAGTCTAAAGGAATGTATTCCATGATTAATTTACACCAACCAAAAAGTCCAGGGGCCTTATCAGATATCCAACAAAGTAAAATGTTCTTCCTCACACAAAAAGTCAGAATGTTAAAATGTTTTTTCTGATGTGCATTAATAATACGACTGCTGGGGAAGCCTCAGAGAAAAGACACTGGGTCCAGTTCAAGCTCCATCTTCGGAATCGTTTCCATTTCACCCAAAATATCACTCCAGTATGCCTGAAGTTTGGGACAAGTCCTAAAACAGTGGGTGAAAGGTCCAGCATTTACTTTACATTTAGAACACACTGGAGAAACCCCCATCTTAAATATCGAGAGACAATCTGGAGTCAGATAGGCTCTATGCAGAATTTTGAGTTGCAATGCTTTAGGTCTATTACAAACTGAAATCTTCTTTGCATTATCACAGATGTCTTCCCATGTTTCCGCTGTAATTTCTACTCCCAGCTCTTCCTCCCAGACCCTTCCCAACTGCTCAGCCTCTCCACAAGAACATTCCCTCAGGATGCTGTAAGAAGTAATAATGGAGACTTCACCCTTAGAACAAAACAGCCTCTTTTCTGTGTCAGAACTATAGAAATCAGTTAACAATGATGTTTTTTTCTGTATATAATCTCTTATATGAAAGAAACGAAAAAGCTCCTTGTTGGGTAAGTTAAATTTCTGTACTATTTGACTAAAAGACATTATCGTTCCTTCATCAAACAAGTCTCCTAGATGGAAAATACCCTTAGAAGTCCAAAGTTTAGGTTTCCGGTGACATCATCGTCAAGAATGGCAGCTTAAGTCACTAGCTCCTCCAGAAAAATGCGTATTAAGCCCCGTTAACCCATCAAATATAGTATTTTTCAAAAAATATTTGAACTGAAAAGAGGGGCAAGAATGAGGAAAAAGAATGGAAATTTAAAAAAAAGCGACACTGCGGCCGAGAGGAGTGCAGTGAGCGGCCCTCCTACCTGTCCGTGTGCTAGCGAGGCGGACACTGGGCCTCGTTCAGGCGAAGCGGCGAATATGATCGAAATTCTGAAAGAGATAATGGAGTTCCAGAAAGATATAAAGCAGCAGCTCCATGATATTAAGTCAGAGCTCGCCAACGTCAATCAAAAAATAGCGGTGGCAGAGACTCGAACTGAGAAGGTGGAAGATCGCGTTCAAAACGTGGAACAAATACTGAGTAAGACAATAAAAATATTATATCACCAAGAAGGTAAACTGCTTGACCTGGAGGGAAGATCACGGCGGAAAAATATTAGAATATACAACGTTCCCGAAGGAGCGGAGGGCTTGTCTATGACAAGAGTTTGTCGGAAAGTTGCTGCTGGATGCGCTGGAGCTTCCCTCGACTATGGAGCTGGAAATCGAGAGAGCGCATTGCGCACTAGTCCCGAAGCCTACCCGAGATAGAGCAGATAAGCCGCGCTTAATAATAATTAAATTCCTTTGGTACAGTACCAAGGCGGAGATTCTACAAAGGGCCTGGGGTAAGAAGAGGGTGTTTTTAGATAATAAATTAATATATTTCAACCAAGATTACCCCCTGCGCGGTCCTGCAGTAACGTAAAGAATACTCTGAAAGCAAGGAAGGATTAGATTTCAAACTCTGTACCCTGCTAAACTTTGAGTGTTTTATGAAGACGGGGCGCGGTTGTACCAAACAGTGGAAGAGGCGACTACAGACATGAAGGCCAGAGGGTTGTCTGTCAGCGTGATCAAACCGAGGGAAAGCCTGGTAGAGGAATTATCCCGCTCCGCTTGGGAAATAGTGCAAGAATCGAGAAGGCAGGAGACAGGAGGAGGCTGAGAAAAATATATCAGGAAGAGACCGGGAGTTTTCCAAAGACAGTCCTCACCCCCTCTGGAAGAGTCATAAGGTTTGGCTAACTTAAAAAATGTTGAGAAGCTAAACGGAAGCAAAAGTACACAGTGATATACCTATCTCGAGAAATACTTATTATAATGTGGATTTTATATTACTTAGTTGTTATTCTTTATTCGCTCACTTACTCCTTTTTCCCCACCAAAATGAGAATATATATATGTGTGCACAGGGAAATCTTTTCTGTGTAATGGATTTGTTCACTGACTTTTATGAATACTGCAATGGGGGCCCTCAACTCACAAGTAGGAGGGGTTATCCCGCACAGCTAGACATTTCCTCTAGCTCAACGCAGGGTCATCTACTAGAGACCTCAGCCTTGGAATCACACGTTCATTGCCATTTTTGTTATTATTTGCGTTTCCAGGTTCTTATTTGTTCAGGGAGTAGATCGATTAAGTTTTATTCTGCTAATTTCAATGATACATTGACAGATAAATACAGATGGCTAAGGACAAAGTAACATTCATTTCTTTTAATGTCAATGGACTATTAAATCCAATCAAGTGTAATAGAATTTTATCCAAAATGAAAAAGAACAAGCGCATGTAGTATATTTACAGGAAACTCATTTAAGTGATAATGAGCATAGAAAACTAAAGAGAATGGGCTTCACTAATTTGTTTTTCTCCTCTTATAAATCAGGACATAGGAGAGGAGTTGCTATTCTTATTTCAAGTAAGCTAAATTTTGAAAAAGTATTCAAAATGGGAGATAAAGAGGGCAGATATATTCCAGTAAGGGGGAATATAGACAGAAATTCAGTTACTCTGTTGAATATATATGCACCCCTGGGAAGTGATATTGGTTTCTTTCAGAAAATTACTGATATTATGGTAGCAGAAACAGAAGGTCTCCTAATATGTGGGGAAGCATAACCCAAATTGACACCTTCTTGAATTCTCTAGAGTTACCCACTTTAAGCGAAGAACAAAATAGAACGATGACTGCTGACATAACTGAAGCTGAATTAAAAGCTGCAATTAGTAGGCTTAAATTAAGCAAGTCACCACGATCATATGGGTATACGGCAGAGTGGTACAAAGAAAACTCTATGAACAGTGGTGGATATAGCCCAGTTTGTCATAGACAAAACCTTTCCCCCCCCCACCCCAGCACTGAGCACGTCTACAAGGACTGCTGCCACAAGAAAGCAGCATCCATCATCAAGGACCCCAACAACCAGGTCATGTTCTCGTCTCACTGCTGCCATCAGGAAGGAAGCACAGGAGCCCAAGGTTCCACACCATCAGGTTCAGGAATGGTTACTTCCCTTCAACCATTAGGCTCCTGAACTGACATGGTTAACTTCACTCACCACAACTCTGAACTGATTCTATGATCTACACATTCACTTTCAAAGACTATATATATTCTCATTATTATTTATTTTGTTTATGCAGTTTGTCTTCTTTTGCACTGGCTGTTTGTCTATAGTGTATGTGTAGTTAATTTTATTATAAAATATGTTGTATTTATTTTCCTGTAAATACCTGTAAGAAAATGAATCTTAAGGTAGTATAGGATAAAATGTACTCGGTGCCACTTTATTAAGTACCTCTTGAAGCTAAGAAAGTGGCCACTGAGTGTATGCTTGCGCTCTTCTACTGCTGTAATCCACCCACTCCAAGGTTTGATGAGATGTGTATTTGGAGATGTTATTCTGCACACCACTGTTGTAATGCGTCATTATTTAAGTTACTGTCGCCTTCCTGTCAGGGTGATCTGGTCTGGCCATTCTCCTCTGATCTCGTTAATGAGGCATTTTTGCCAACTGAACTGCCACTCACTGGATGTCTTTGTTTTTGTTTTTCACACCAATCTCTGTAAACTCTAGACTGTTGTGTGTGAAAATCCCAGGAGATCAACAGTTTCTGAGATACTCAAACCACCCCATCTGGCACCAAAATCATTCCATGGTAAAAGTCACTCAGATGACATTTCTTCCCCATTCTGACGTTTGGTCTGAACCACATAACAATGCTTTTATGCATTGAGTTGCTGCTGTTTGATTGGCTGATTAATTTGCATTAAGAAGCAAGTGTACAGCTGTTCCTACGTGTATGCATACTTTGATAATAAATTTACCTTGAACTTCCAACAACAGAGAGAGTGCATCTCCATCCATGTTGGGCAGGCGGGTGTCCAGATTGGCAATGCGTGCTGGGAGCTGTACTGCCTGGAGCATGGAATCGAACCGGATGGAAACGTGGTGGGCACCAAGGTTACTGGCAGAGTGGACGACTCCTTCAGCACCTTTTTCAGTGAGACCTGTGCAGGACGGCGTGTTCCTCGTGCAATCTTTGTGGACCTAGAGCCATCAGTGATAGGTAAAGTGCAAGCTCAACAAGACCTGTTTGATCTTGTCCTCCATTTTCTTTATAATTAAGGCTAACCAACTGCTTGTGGGCTACGCTGCTTGCTATAACTTGCATGATAACTTTAATGATGCATTTAAAAAGCCGTATCAACTCCTCTGAACACCGACCTTTACTGTAACACCACAAGAGCACAATTAGACCATTCAACTCATCGAGTCTGCTCTGTAATTCCGTCGTAAGACCATAAGACATAGGAGCAGAATTAGGCCATTCTCCCCATCCAGACTGATCTGCCATTCCATCCTGGCTGATCCCGGATCCCACTCAACCCCATTCACCTGCCTTCTCACCATATCCTTTGATACCTTGACTGATCAGGAAACAACCAACTTACACCTTAAATACATGCATGGATGGCGTCCTGCACAGACTGTGGCAGAGCATTTCACAGATTTACTACTCTCTAACTAAAGCGATTCCCCCTTACCTCTGTTCTAAAGGATCGCCCTTCAATTTTGAGGCTCTGACTTCTATAGTTTTAGACACCCCCACCACAGGAAAAATCCTCTCCACATCTACCCTATCTATTCCTTTCAACTTCCGGTAGGTTTCGATGAGATCCCCCCACATTCTTCTAAATTCCAGAGAGTACGAGCCCAAAGCTGCCAATTGCTCCTCAAATGTTAACCCCTTCATTCCCAGTATTATCCTCGTGAACTTCCTCTGAACTCTCTCTAATGACGACACATCTTTTCTGAGATATGGGGCCTACAGTTGTTGACAATATTCTTAAGTGCCGCCTGAATAGTGTCTTATAAAGGCTCAGCATTATTTCCTTACGTTTATATTCTATTCCCATTGAAATAAATACCAACAGTGCATTTCCCTTCTTTACCACAGACTCAACCTGTGAATGAACCTGTAAAAGACCAGAAAACATAGGAACAGCGTTAAGCCATTCAGCCCATCAATTCTGCCCTGCCATTTTATCATTCCGTCATTCCTTGTCTATGGCAATGAATTCCAGAGACTCACCACCCTCATCTTTCTTTTAAACAAAAATGCTTTTCTATTTTTAAGTAAAATGGTAATCTTGATCAGCCACGTTGAAAGTTCGAGAATCTGCAGATCCTGAGCAACGCACACAAAATTCAGGAGAAACTATGGAAATGAGTAAACAGTTGATATTCTGTGCTGAGACCCTTCAACAGGCTGGAAAGGAAGCAGAGAGAAGCTAGAATAAGAAGATGGGAGGAAGGGGTAGGAGTACAAGCTGGCAGGTGATAGGTGAGGCCAAGTGAGGGAAAGGTAGGAGGAGAAGGGGGTGATGAAATAAGAAGTTGAAGAGGTAAAGGGCTGAATAGAAAGGATTCTGATGAGAGAGGAGAATGGACATGGGAGAAAGGGAAGGAGAAAGCAGATGGCTAGCTGAGAAGTGAAAGGGTGAGAGGGAGGCCGAAAGGGGAATCAAAGGGGGAGAGGAGAGAAATTACCAGAAATTAGAGAAATCAGTGTTCATGCTTTCAGGTTGGAGACAATGCAGATGGATTATGAGATGTTGCTGCAACCTGAGAGTGGACAGTAGCAGAGCTTGTGGACCGACATGTTGGAATAGGATGTTGAATGGGAATGGGTGGCCACTGGGAGATCCCGCTTTTTGTGGCAGACGAGAAGAAAGGCACTCGGCATCCTCACTATGTTCTGACACCTTCCTGCAGCTTATAACCTATCTCACAGCTCACTTCCCACCTACCTTTGTGTCCATGGTCTCGAACAACTGTAATATCCGGCTACAATTAATCAGTGACCAAACAAAGATCCTTGTGCCACTCTGTTAGTTAAACTCTGCCATTCTGAAAATGACTCCCACTTTCTGTCATCCAATCCCTGAGAGAAATTATTCCACTGTTTTAGAAATAGTCTCACAATTGGTTAAATTGCTGGACCAGTAATCTGGAGGTTTAGAGTAATACTCCGGAGAATAACATCAAATCGCATCATCGCTCTGGTATTAAACAAATAGGTTTTGTAGATGCTAGAAACACACACAAAATGCTGGAGGGACTCAGCAGGTCAGGCAGTATCTACAGAAATGAATAAACAATCAAAGTTTTGGGCCAAGACTCTTCATCAGGATTGGAAAGGGAGGGTAAGATGCCAGAATAAAAAGGTGGGTGAGGAGGGGGAGGGGAAGTAGGACAAGCTAGAAGGTGATAGGTGAGGGAAAGGTAGGTGGGTAGGGTCGGGGATAAAAAGAAGCTGGGAGATGATAAGTAGTAAAGGTAAAGGGCTGGAGAAGAAGGAATCTGATAAGGGAGGAGTGTGGGCCACAGGAGAAAGGGAAGGAGGTGATAGGCAGGTGAGGAGGCCAGAGTGGGGAGTCAATGTTTATGCCATCAGATTGGATGTTACCCAGACGAAATATGAGGCTTTGATCCTCCAACCTGAGAGTGGCCTCATTGTGGCAGAAGAGGAGGACATGGAGCGACATGTTGGAACAGAAATGGGGATTGGTATTGAAGTAGCTGGCCTCAGGAAACTGTGCTTTTGGCAGATGAAGCAGAGGTGTTTGACCAAGTGGTCCTCCAATCTATGTTGGGTTTCACTCATCACTCTGGGATTGACTGAATTAGAGTAAACCTCTTGGTACTTTGGTGCTGGACTGGTAGGATTTCTGGATTTTCTGGGTTATTAACACCCCCTCCCTCCCCCCCCCCCCCACCCCCAGTGCGCACTTTAAATCCACTGTTTGCACAGTACAATAAAGATTAGTTTTATTTGTCACATACATTGAAACATACTGTGTAGTGAAATGTGTGGTTTGCCTCAGATCAGCAAGGATTGTGCTGGGGAAAGCCTGAAAGATCACAGCATGCTGTTGTGCAGAGGGTCTTGGCAGTGCTTTTGCAGGAGTGACAGGTTATCCAGAAAGCAAAGCCTCGTTGTCAGATGGATTTTGAATTGAAGAGCAGGGAGATTATATTGCAGTTGGACAGGGTACTGGTGAGGCAGCATCTGGAGTACTGCTTGCAGTCCTGGTCGCCTTACTCAAGGCTTTGGAGGCTGTGCAGAGGAGCTTTACCAGGTTGATTCTGGAGATGAGAGATTGAGTCGCCTGGGATTATACTTGATGGAGTTCAGAAAAGGAGAAGGGATCTTACAAAAGCACCCAATTATGGAAGGGCTAGATAAGATAGAAGCAAGAAAGTTTTTCCACTGCTAAGTGAGAGTAAAATTAGGGGACATCACCTCAAGATCTGGGGGAATAGACTTGGGACAGATGATGAGAAACTGCTTTTCCAAAGAATAATGAATCTGTGGGATTCTCTATCTAGGGAACAAGTATTATGGGTACCATGGTAATGTAGCTGTTAGTGTGACGCGATTCCAGTCCTCTGTAAACTAGTGCATCCCATCCCCTGTGTGCATGGGTTTCCTCCACAGTTCAAAGACATACTGGTTAGTAGCTCTGGTCTTTGTAAATTGTCCTATGGTTGGGCTACAGTTAAATTGGTGGGTTGCTGGGTGACATGACTTGAAAAGCTGGAAGGCCAACAAAACATAAGAAATAGGAGCATAATTGGGCCATTCGGCCCATCAAGTCTGCTCTGCCATTCCACCATGGCTGATTTACCCCTCTCAACCCCATTCTCCCCATAACCTTTGATGCCCTCACTAATCAATAACCTATCAACCTTAACTATACTCTACACAACCGTCTGAGGCAATGAATTCCACAGTTTCAGCACATTCTGGTGAAAAAGTTTCATCATCTCTGTTCATGATGAATGTTTCTCAGTTCTGAGCCTGTGCCCTCTGGTCCTGGAGTCCCCGCTACAGGAAACATTTTCTCCACATTCACTCTGTCTAGGCTTTTCAATATACAATAGGTTTCAATGAGATACCCTGTATTCTTCTAAACTCCAGCCAGTACAGGCCTGGAGCCATTAAATGCTCCTGATATGTTAACACTTCCATTCCTGGGGCCATCCTCATTTACATTCTCTGAACCATCTCCAATCCCAGTACATCTTTCCTTAGATAAGGGGTCTAAACCTGCTCGGAATATTCCAAGTGCGGCCTGACTAATGCTTTACAAAGCATCAGCATTTCATCCTTGCTTTTGTACACTAGCCCGCTCAAAACGAATGCTAACATTGCATTTGCCTTCCTTACTACTGATTCAATCTGCAAAGATTCCAAGTCCCTTTGCACCTCAGATTTTTGAATTTTCTTTCCATTTAGAAAATGGTCCACACCTTTTTTCCTTCTACCAAAGTGCAGGACCATACACTTCCCACCACTGCATCTACTACTTCTTTGCCATTCTGCTAATCTGTTTAAATCCTTCTGCAGATATCCTGCTTCCTCAACATTACCTGTCCCTCCACCTATCTTGGTATCTTCTGCAAACCTGGCCACAAAGCCATCAATTCTGTCATCCAAATCATTTGACATATAACGTGAAAAGAATCGGCCCCATCACCGACCCCTGAGAGTGGCAGAAGAAGATACCATGGACCAACCTGGAATGGGAATAGGGATGGGGACGGGAATTAAAATGGTTGTCCACTGGGAAACTACAGTTTTGGTGGATGGAGTGGAGGTTCTCGACAAAATGGTCCCCCAGTCTATGTCAGGAGGCTGCATCGGGAGCGCCGGATACAATAGATCACCCGAGCAGGTTTACGGCTGAATGTTGCCTCTCCTGGATGGACTGTTTGACACCCTGAATGGACTGAGAGAGGAGGTGAATGGGCAGGTGTAACATTTATGTCACTTGTCAGGAAGGAGATTAGGCAGGGACGAATGAACGAATAGAAAAAAAATCCTCCCTCCCCTTGTAACCCTTTGTCTTTCACTCTAGCTCTGCCCCCGGTCCTTTACACCATCTGCTCCCTCCGTTCATCCTATCCATGACAGAGATGATCTTGTACAACTTCTTTGCTCCACAGGAAACAACCCAAGCTGTTGTTGTCTAATGTTGCTGCTGAACATCCCTGCAACTGTCGTGCTGCATCCTCCCTGGGGCCTCTATATCCCCAGGGAGTCAGGATACAGTCTCCATTTGTGGTCGGGCCTTTGTTTTACGAAGCTTTCCTTCATTTGTACTTGTAGCTGTATTTATGTGACTGAAGATCTCATGGGGCTCACCAGCTGTTCTCTCGACATGTCTCGACATTTCTGAAGATTTAAGCCCACATTCCATATGTAGACGGCACAGTAGCCTAGTGGTCAGCGTGACACTATTATAAGCACAGGAGCAGAATTAAGCCATTCGGACTGACAAGTGCGCTCCACCATTCCTTTGTGGCTGATTTATTGTCCACTGTCTTCTCTCTCTATCCTTGCTACCATGGGGCACCGCAGTGGCATATTGGTTAACATGATGGTATTACAGCTTGGGTTGTTGGAGTTCGGTGTTTGATTCCAGTGGCATCTGTATGTTCCTTCCCATGTGCGTGTGGAGTTCCTCCGGCTGCTCTGGTTACCTCCCAGAGTCCAAGGATGTACTGGTTAGTAGGTTAATTAGCCATTGTAAATTGCCATGTGATAATACTGGTGTTAAGTAGGTGGGTTTCAGGGTGGTGTAGCCCACTGGGCCAAAAGGGTCTATTCTGCACTGTATCTCTAAATAATTAGATAATCAAGACCCCATCAGTCTCCACTTCGAATATACCCAATGATGGCCTCCACAGCCATCCATGGCAACGAATTCCACAGATTCACCTGCAGTGACCCAGGTCCAGCTCCTACTGCAGCCTGTAATGAGTTTGTATGTTCTCCCCATGGACCATGTGGGTTTCGTTTGGGTGGTCTGGTTTACCCCCACATTCCAAGGAGGTAGGGGTCAGTAGGTTAATGGGTCACATGGATGTAATTGGGCTGGAAGGGCCTGTTAACGTGCTCTATCTCTCGAAGTTATACACACACTACATTCCTCTGCATTCTTTAGAGTTGTGTCAGTTTATCTTGTCTCATTCCTTCCTAAGAATGAATTATTTTGCACTTCTGAATTATATGTACAGTGGATTCCCAGTTAATTGGGCCATCGGTTAATTGGAGCACTGTGTTTAGAGTGAACAGTATTTAAATAGCATCAGTTCCATGTGTTTTTAAAAAGTAGTGATTTTTTGTCAGTGATAGTTGATGAGAAGTAATTAGTAAGACAACTCAGAACTATATTGCTCACTCTGGCTTCAAGCACTCGGGCCTGGAAATACTAGAAATGGCCAGGAGTGAAAAAGAACAATTTTACTACTTCAACAAGTTACAGACTAGAGTTGCAGGGGAGTGGGAACCAGAGTGCCAGAACAGTTCATAGAGAGATTGTGGAGGCAGATGTTGGTAAAACCTTAAACAAAATTAGGAATCAAATGTTGAGCATGCTGTGACTAATGTCATGAGCTGCATTTATTTCAGTGCAAGAAGCATCGTAGGAAAGGTGAACGATAGTGCTGAAGATGAGGCAGCTGGTTTACAAACAGAGGCAATGTGTCATGCGGAGAGGCTGCTGACAGGGCAAAACTGCAGTCAACAGATGAGTAGCAATGTAAAAGGCGGACAGAATCAAAAAGGGTGAAGGTGTTGTATCTGAAAGTGCACCGTATATGGAATAAAGTGGATGAACTTGCAGCACAGTTGTAGATTGGCAGGTATGATGTTAGAGGGATCACTGAATCACAATTGTAAGAAGATTATAGCTAGGAGCTTAATGTCCAAGGTACACATTGTATAGAAAGGACAGGCAGCAAGGCAGAGGGGGTGGCGTTGCTCTGTTGATTTAAGAAAAATGAAATCAAATCATTAGAAAGAAGTGACATAGAATCAAAGGTGTTGAATCATTGTGGATCGAGCTAAAGAATTGCAAAGGTAAAAAGGCCCTGATGGGAGTTGTATACAGACCCCAAACAGCAGTAAGGATGTGGTCTACAAATTACAATGAGACAGAAAATGCTTGCCAAAAGGACAATGTTACAATAGTCATGGGGGACTTCAATATGCAGGTAGATTGGGAAAATCAGATTGCTGGATGACAGGAGTGGGAGTTTCTAGAATGTCTACCAGATGGCTTTTTAGAGCAGCTCGTGGTTGAGCCCACTAGAAGATCAGCTATTCTGTATTGGGTGTTGTGCAATGAACCAGAATTGATTAGAGAGCGTAAGGTAAAAAAAGGGGAAAATGATTGTAATATAATTCAATTCACTCTGAAATTTGAGAAGGAGAGGCTAAAGTCAGATATATCAGTATTACACTGTAGTAAAAGGAATTCTGCAGCCATGAGAGAGGAGTTACCCAGAATCGATCGGAAAAGAACACTGGCAGGGATAATTCCAGCAATGGCTGGAATTTCTGGAAGCAATTTGGAAGGCACGGAATATATACATCCCAAAGAGGAAGAAGTATTCCAAAGGAAAGACGACACAACTGTGGCTAACAAAAGAAGTCAAAGCTAACATAAAAGCCAAAGAGAGGGCATATAATAGAGCAAAAACTAGTGGGAAGTCAGAGGATTGGGAAACTTACAACTATTAACAGAAGGCAACTAAAAAGTCCATTAAGAAGATAAAGATGGAATACAAAAGTAAGCTAGACAGTAATATTAAAGAGGATACCAGAAGTTTCTTCTGTTACATAAAGTGTAAAAGAGAGGCGAGAGTGGATATCAGACCACTGGAAAATGATGCTGGAGAAGTAGCAATGGGAGATAAGGAAAATGGCAGAGGAACTGAATAAATATTTTGTATCAGTCTTCACTGTGGAAGACACTAGCAGTATGGTAGGAGTTCCTGGTGTCAGAGAATGAAGTGTGTGGAGTTGAAAGAAGAAAGAAGGTTCTTGGGAAACTGAAAGGTCTGAAGGTAGGTAAGTCACCTGGACCAGATGGTTAGACCCCAGGGTTCTGAAAGAGGTGGCTGAAGCAATCATGGAGGATTTAGTTATGATCTTTAAAGAGTCAATAGATTCTGGAATGGTTCCAGAAGACGGGAAAATTGCAAATGTTACTCCACTCTTTAAGAAAGGAGAGAGGCAGAAGAAAGGAAACCATTGTCCAGTTAGCCTGACCTCAGTGGTTGGGAAGATGTTGGAGTCTATGATTAAGGGTGAGGCCTCAGGGTACTTGGAGGCACGTGATAAAATGGGCCTTAGTCAGCATGGTTTTCATTGTTTCTGTGCACAACTACATATAATTAAATAAAAGCGTGCATATGGGAGATGGCTTTAACTGGTGTTTTCACATTGCAAAGAGTGCAGGAGAGAGAACAAGGAGCACAGACAACAGTAGTGCTAAGTGGAGGCCATTGCTCTAAAAGAAATAGATCCATACATTACACTTCCTCCCCCTTTAGATTAATGCAACATGAAACTGTATATGTAGTAGTGCAGATAAACATGCTTTCACAGTAACAGTCCATAACCAACTTCACAGTTCGAGAGGCTCAGTCTGTTTCTTTCAGGATAGGACCTTTGGATTGCATCAGTAATGCACCATCAATAACTCTCGGAGACTGCAAGTGAACGATAGGCTTTTATTAACAGCAAAAAGGGAGCACGACATCTCGGAGACTGAGGTGGGGAGCAGTGCCCCAATCGCCTTTATACAGGGGTCTGTGGGAGGAGCCACAGGAGCAGTCAGCAGAGGGGGGGGCGTGTCCAGACAGGTATACATAGTTTACCACATTCACCCCCCCCCTTTGTTTTAAAAGAGAGTCCCCATGGGGCGAAGTTTCTCACAAGTATATTTATAGGTCAAGTCTATCAGGCGGTCGAGTCCGTCGCTGCGATCTACGTAGCACTGGCGGTGATTGCACTGGTGACGGTGGTTGTGCTGGCTCCGGCCTGACTTGAGGTGCCATCCTGTTAGGCATCAGTAACCCCTCGTGTGTGCGTGGCGCCTGGTATGGGAGTGTCGTGAGGAGACTGTGTAGGGCTTGGTGTGCGTGCTGTCAGGTGGGTATACACCTCGGTGGGTACGGGGTTCATAGTCACCATGGAGTGTTCGGGGTAGGGGTCTGGTGCTCCTGCGGGCGCCAGGTCGCGGACGGAGACCGTGTCCTCCCGCCCATCAGGTAAGACCACGTAGGCATACTGGGGGTTCGCATGAAGTAGGTAAACCCTCTCAACCAGTGGGGAGTATTTATTGCTCCGTGCATGTTTCCTGAGCAGCACTGGCCCTGGGGACGTCAGCCAAGCCGGTAGGGTGGTCCCAGTGGCAGACTTCCTGGGAAAAGAAAAGAGGCGCTCATGAGGGGTGGCATTGGTGGACGTGCATAATAGGGAGCAGATGGAGTGGAGTGCCTCGGGGAGGACCTCCAGCCATCGAGAGACCAGCAATCCCTTTGACCTAAGGGCTAAGAGTGTGGCCTTCCACACAGTGGCATTCTCCCTCTCCACCTGTCCATTTCCCCGGGAATTATAGCTCGTGGTCCTACGAGTACCAATGCCCCTAGCCAGCAGGTACTGGCGCAGCTCGTCACTCATAAAGGAGGACCCTCTATCACTGTGGATATAGCAGGGATATCCGAACAGAGTGAAGAGCTGGTGCAGGGCTTTTATGACGGATGTGGTAGTGGTGTCGGGGCAGGGGATGGCAAAGGGGAACCACGAGTACTCGTTGATTATTTTAAGAAATTTTAAGATTGCGGTCGGTGGAGGGAAGGGGGCCCTTAAAGTCGACACTCAGTCACTCAATGGGGCTGGTGGCCTTGATAAGTTGCGCCTTTTCAGGACAGTAGAAGTGCGGTTTGCACTCAGCACAGACTTGGCAGTCCCTGGTCATCGTCCTGATTTCCTCAAGGGAGTAAGGCAGGTTCCGGGCTTTCACGAAATGGAAAAGCCGGGTGACCCCCAGGTGGCAAAGATCTGCATGAAGGGTATATAGCCGGTTGAGCTGTGCGCTGGCACGCTCCCCGGGATAGGGCATCAGGGGGCTCATTGAGCCTTCCAGGCCGGTACAGACTATCATAGTTGTAGGTGGAGAGATGATTCTCCACCTCAAAATTTTATCATTTTTGATTTTGCCCCACTGTTGGTTGCTAAATGTGAACGCAACCGAGCGCTGGTTGGTCAGCAAGGTGAACCTTTTGCCGGTGAGATAGTGCCTCCAGTGCCTAATAGCTTCCACTATGGCCTGGGCTTCTTTCTCCACCGCGGAGTGCCGAATTTCAGGGCCTTGAAGGGTACGAGAGAAGAATGCTACTGGCCTGCCTGCCTGATTGAGGGTAGCAGCCAGTGCAAAGTCGGAGGCGTCACTCTCTACTTGGAAGGGAATGGTCTCATCCACCGCATGCATCGTTGCTTTGGCAATGTCCCCTTTAATGCGGCTGAAGGCCGCGCGGGCCTCGGCAGAGACAGGAAATGCGGTGGAATTGACCGGGGGCGGGCCTTGTCTGCGTAGTGAGGTGCTCATTGGGCGTAATAGGAAAAGAAGCCCAGGCACAGTCTGAGGGCATTGGGAAGGGGGAGTTCCAACAGGGGGTGCATACGGTCGGGGTCAGGGCCAATGACCCCGTTCTCCATGACATACCCAAGGATAGCAAGTCGAGTGGTTCCGAACACACACTTGTCCCTGTTATAGGTAAGGTTAAAAGCTTTGGCCGCTTGGAAAAATTGTTGGAGGTTGGTATCGTGATCCTGCCAGTCGTGACCACAGATAGTGATGTTATCCAGATATGGGAACGTGGCCTTCAGTTGGCACTGGTCCATCATCCGGTCCATTTCCCTCTGGAAGACAGAGACACCATTCGTGACATTCGCGCAGGAAGTGATAGAGCCTGCCGCCCACCTCGAAGGCAGTGTAGGGGCGGTCCTCCGGGCGGATGGGGAGTTGATGGTAAGGAGATTTTAGGTCTATGGTCGAGTACACCTTGTACTGAGCTATCTGATTGACCATATCCGCGATGCAGGGTAGAGGGTACGTGTCAAGCTGCGTGAACCTATTGATGGTCTGGCTATAGTCCACGACCATCCTATTTTTCTGCCTGTTCTGAACAACAACCACCTGGGCCCTCCAAGGACTTGTGCTTGGCTCAATGATCCCCTCCCTGAGCAGCCGCTGCACCTCCGACTTAATGAAGGCCCTGTCCCCTGCGCTGTACCTCCTGCTTTTAGTTGCCACAGGTTTACAGTCGGGGGTCAGGTTGGCGAACAGCAGTGGGGGAGGGATCTTGAGGGTGGAGAGGCTGCAAGTGGTGTCCATAATGTGGCTGTTGGCATGGTGTTGGGTGGGATGTGTGGGTCGGTGTGTGTGTGTGGTCAGTAGCGGGGTATGTGACAAATTCGAACAGAACTGAGGATTCCTGACAGTGAGTGATGGGAGGGGCCCGTCATATGCCATAGTCACACTTTTCAGGTGGCTCTGGAAGTCCAGCACCAATAGCACGGGCGCACACAGTTGAGGCATGACCAGTAGCACAAAGTCCCGATATTCTTTGCCCTGCACCACCAATGTCGCTACACAACCCACCCGGATGTCTGTGGAATACGACCCAGAAGCCATGGTGACCCTCTGGCTTACCGGCCGTGTCACGAGTCTGCAGCGTTGCACCGTGTCCGGGTCAATAAAACTCTCAGTGCTGCCCGTGTCAAACAGGCAGCTAGTCCTGTGTCCCTCCACCAGGATGTCCATCATTGACCTTGTGAGCTGGTGTGGAGCGCTTTGGTCGAGGATCACGGAGGCCAGAGTTGACCCGCCGTCTTGGTCCGGTGCGGTGGGGTGCCCAGTAAGCACCCATGGATCATAGGCGGTGCGAGGTGGCGCCAACCAAGATGGCGACCCCCATGCCTTGCACGTGGCGCTGCTCGACCCCACTCGTGGTTTGGAGTTACAGGCCTGGGCGAAGTGGCCCTTCTTTCTGCAGCTGGAGCAGGAAGCTTCTCGGGCCGGGCAGTATTTTCGGTGGTGCTTCTCGAGTCCGCAGAAGTAACACTTCGCGGACTTGCGACTGGCAGCAGCCGAAGTTGATTCGCTGGCGGGTTGCAGGGTCTGCGGTGTCCATGAGGCCGGCGGGAGATCACGCGGCTGGACAGCGTCAGCGTTGTGCAGAGCGGCCTCCAGCGTGTCGGACAGCTCGATCGCCGAATGTAAGGTAAGATCGGCGTGTTCCAGCAGCCGCTGGCGCACGTACACTGACCTGATCCCTGTGACAAAGGCGTCTCATACCAGGAGCTCTGCATGCTGTTCCGCCGTCAGTCCCCTGCAGTCGCAGGCCCACACGAGTGTCTGTAGGGCCCGGACAAGCTCAGCACTCGACTCTCCAGCCGCTGCTGCTGTGTCGCTAAGCGATGTTTTGCGTAGACGGTGTTCACTGGCCGCAGGTATTGTCTTTTGAGGGCGTCCATCGTGCCCTGGTAGCTCGGTTGGTCCCTGATCATGGAGTAGACCCGTGGACTGACCCTGGAGAGGAGAACTCTGTGCATCGTGGCAGGCTCGGTCACTTGAATCTCCTCCAGGTACGATTCGAAGCATGCTAGCCAGAGTTCGAAAGCGTTGCCGACTTCCTGGGATTGAGGGTCGAGATCCAATCTGTCAATCTGTAAAATGATCTCCATGTTTTAAAATTGCTGTTAATAAAATTGATGCACCATCAATAACTCTAGGAGACTGGAAGTGAACGATAGGTTTTTATTAACAGCAAAAGGGAGCACGACATCTCGAAGACTGAGGTGGGGAGCAGTGCCCCAATCGCCTTTATACAGGTGTCTCTGGGAGGAGCCACAGGAGCAGTCAGCAGAGGGGCGTGTCCAGACAAGTATACATAGTTTACCACAATCAGGTCTGTTAGGTGTCTTGTCTAAGAAACCATTCTCGGTTTCCAGTGTCATGTTGCTGTCAGTGACATCATCTCTGAGAAGTAAGTCTGGTGACTGTAATGTGTCTGTATTGTGTGTTCTTAGGTTGAGCATTCAGTATAACCATATAACATTTACATCACGGAAACAGGCCATCTTGGCCCTTCTAGTCCATGCCGAACACTTACTCTCACCTTGTCCCACTGACCCGCACTCAGCCCATAACCCTCTATTCCTTTCCTGTCCATAGACTTATCCAATTTTACTTTAAATTACAATACCGAACCTGCCTCTACCACTTCCACTGGAATCTCGTTCCACACAGCTACCACTCTCTGAGTAAAGAAATTCCCCCTCATTTAACCCTTAAACTTTTGCCCCCTAACTCTCAACTCATGTTCTCTTGTTTGAATCTCCCCTACTCTCAATGGAAAAAGCCTATCCATGTCAACTCTATCTATCCCCCTCATAATTTTAAATACCTCTATCAAGTCCCCCCTCAACCTTCTACGCTCCAAATAATAAAGACCTAACTTGTTCAACCTTTCCCTATAACTTAGGTGCTGAAACCCAGGTAACATTCTAGTAAATCTTCAGTGTACTCTCTCTATTTTGTTGACATCTTTCCTATAATTTGGTGACCAGAACTGTACACAATACTCCAAATCTGGCCTTACGAATGCCTTGTACAATTTTAACATTACATCCCAACTCCTATACTCAATGCTCTGATTTATAAAGGCCAGCATACCAAAAGTTTTCTTCACCACCCTATCCACATGAGATTCTACTTTCAGGGAACTATGCACCATTATTCCTAGATCACTCTGTTCTACTGCATTCCTCAGTGCCCTACCATTTACCATGTATGTCCTATTTTGATTATTCCTACCAAAATGTAGCACCTCACACTTATCAGCATTAAACTCCATCTGCCATTGTTCAGCCCACTCTTCTAACTGGCCTAAATCTCTCTGCAAGTTTTGAAAACCTACTTCATTATCCACAATGCCACCTACCTTAGTATCATGTGCATACTTACTAATCCAATTTACCACCCCATCATCCAGATCATTAATGTATATGACAGACAACATTGAACCCAGTACAGATCCCTGAGGCACACCACTAGTCACCAGGCTCCAACCTGACAAACAGTTATCCACCACTACTCTCTGGCATCTCCCATCCAGCCACTGTTGAATCCATTTTACTACTTCAATATTAATACCTAATGATTAAACCTTCCTAACTGACCTTCCGTGCGGAACCTTGTCAAAGGCCTTACTGAAGTCCATATAGACAACATCCACTGCTTTACCCTTGTCAACCTTCCTCATAACCTCTTCAAAACATTCAATAAGATTTGTCAAACATGACCTTCCACGCACAAATCCATGCTGACTGTTCCTAATCAGACCCTGTCTATCCATATAATTATATATACCATCTCTAAGAATACTTTCCATTAATTTACCCACCACTGACGTCAAACTGACAGGCCTATAATTGCTAGGTTTACTCTTAGAACCCTTTTTAAACAATACGCCAATCCTCCAGCACCATCCCTGTTTCCAATGACATTTGAAATATTTCTGTCAGATCCCCTGCTATTTCTACACCAACTTCCCTCAAGGTCCTAGGGAATATCCTGTCAGGATCTGGAAACATCCACTTTTATATCTTTAAAAGCGCCAGTACTTCTTCCTCTTTAATCGACATAGTTTCCATAACTTCCATACTTGTTTCCCTTACTTTACACAATTCAATACCCTTCTCCTTAGTGAATACCGATGAAAATAAATTGTTCAAAATCTGCCCCATCTCTTTCGGCTCCACACATAGCTGTCCACTCTGATTCTCTAAGGGACCAAATTTATCCCTCACTATCCTTTTGCTATTAATATAACTGTAGAAGCACTTTGGATTTACTTTCACCTTACTTACCAAAGCAACCTTGGATCTTCTTTTAGCTTTTCTAATTTCTTTCTTAAGATTCTTCTTACATTCTTTATATTCCTCGAGCATCTCATTTACTCCATGCTGCCTATATTTATTGTAGATCTCTCTCTTTTTCCTAACCAAGTTCCAATATCCCTTGAAAGCCATGGCTCTCTCAAACTTTTAACCTTTCCTTTCAACCTAACAGGAACATAAAGATTCTGTACCCTCAAAATTTCACCTTTAAATGACCTCCATTTCTCTATTACATCCTTCCCATAAAACAAATTGTCCCAATCCACTCCTTCTAAATCCTTTTGCATCTCCTCAAAGTTAGCCTTTCACCAATCAAAAATCTCAACCCTGGGTCCAGTCCTATCCTTCTCCATAATTATATTGAAACTAATGGCATTGTGATCACTGGACCCGAAGTGTTCACCAACACATACCTCTGTCACCTGACCTATTTCATTCCCTAACAGAAGATCCAGCACTGCCCCTTCTCTAGTCAGTACCTCTATGTATTGCTGCAAAAAACTATCCTGCACACATTTTACAAACTCCAAACCATCCATCCCTTTTACAGTATAGACTTCCCAGTCTATGTGTGGAAAATTAAAATCTCCCACAATCATAGCCCTGTGCTTACTACAAATATCTGCTATCTCCTTGCAAATTTGCTCCTCCAATTCTCACTCCCCATTAGGTGGTCTATAATATACCCCTGTAAGTGTTACTATACCTTTCTCATTCCTCAATTCCACCCAAATAGGCTCCCTAGACGAGCCCTCTAATCTATCCTGCCAGAGCACCGCTGTAATATTTTTTTCTGACAAGCAACGCAACACCTTCCCCTCTTGTCCCTCCAATTCTATCACACATTTGAGCAACGAAATCCAGGAATATTTAGTTGCAAATCACACCCCTCCTGCAACCATGTTTCACTAATACACTACAACATCATATTTCCAGGTATCAATCCATGCTCTAAGCTCATCCACCTTTCTTACAATGTTCCTAGCATTAAAATAAATGCATATAAGAGATTCTCCACCTCTTCCTCTCTGTTTATCTCTAACAGTACAAAGAACTTTACTGTCTTCTTTTTCTTCCTTCTCCCATACATCTGTTCCTACGCTCTGGTTCCCCTCCCCCCTCATATCTAGTTTGAATCCACTGGAGCCTCTCTAGCAAACTACCTGCGAGAATATTTGTCCCCCTCCAGTTCAGATGTAAACCGTCCCACCGGAACAGGTCCCACCTTCCCTGGTAAACTGTCCAATTATCTATAAATCTGAAGCCCTCCGTCCTGCACCATGTCTTCAGTCACATGTTGATCTGCACTATCTTACTATTTCTAAACCCACCTGCACGTGGCACTGGTAGCAATCCTGAGATTGCTATCCTGGAGGTCCTGTCCTTTAACTTGGCACCTAGCTCCCTAAACTCACCTTTCAGGACCTCCTCACTCTTCCTACCCACGTCATTGGTCCCTACATGGTCCACATCTGGTCCACATGACTTCTGTATCTGATTTCCAACATCCACTGTGTACGTCAGTGGTCCAGTAATTGTAGCTATCCTAGCAGGTGTCCACTTGTCTTCTCGATAATCACACGCTAGGACTTTCTGTCCAATCTCGATGTTCCTTGCTGCTTTATTTTGCAACTGGCTGAACTGTTTATTCTGTACTTCCCTCTGGAGGTCTCTATGAGAGGTTGCATCACTGTCTGGTATGGGGGGGTGGGGAGGTGTGCTACTGCACAGGACTGAAGGAAGCTGCAGAGGGTTGTAAATTTAGTCAGCTGCATCTTGGGTACTAGCCTACAAAGTACCCAGGACATCTTTGAGCGGTGTCTCAGAAAGGCAGCATCCATTATTAAGGACCTCCAGCACCCAGGACATGCCTTTTTCTCACTGTTACCATCAAGTTGGAGGTACTGAAGCCTGAAGGCACACACTCAGCGATTCAAGAACAGCTTCTTCCCCTCTGTCATCCGATTCCTAAATGGACAGTGAACCCATGAACACTACCTCACTTTTTAAATATATATTATTTCTGGTTTTTTGCACAATTTTTAATCTATTCAATATACATATACTCAATTCTTATTATTATTTTATTTTGTTATTTATTCTTCCATATTATGTATTGCATTAAACTGTTGCTGCTAAGTTAACAAATTTCACGTCACATGCTGGTGATAATAAACCTGATTCAGATCTCAGATTCCTGCTCATGAACAGCATTGCAGGTGTTTGATCTGTTGTTGCATGAACGGAGTTCCAATACACAAAAAGGAAGTTGACCTCCTTGTGCCATAGAGAAACCCCCTTGACCTACTTGTTCATGGGCTTAGTGGATAAACCTTTCAGCTAACCCATTTGTTGCTGGGTGGCAAGGAGCTGACTTGAAATGTTTGATGCCATTTTTCTTCACAAACAGTCGGAATTCTGAAATGAATCGTGGTCCATTGTCACTCACAATTTGTTCTTGTAAGCCATTTCTGGCTAAGATAGTCCTTAGAGAGGAGATGGCCTTTGCTGAGGTGGTTGACTTCATTGCTATAACCCCCAGCCACTTCAAATGAGCATTCACAGCAATCAGAAACATGGAGTCCATGAATTGCCCAACAAAGTCAATATGTACTTTTTGCCATGGTGACGACAGCCATTCCCATGGGCATAAAGTTACCTGTGAGTGAACAGTTTTAGGCCGAGTTTTCTGTTATCTGTTCCTAGCCACCACACGTAGTGAGACTCCGGGTGAGACTCTTCATCTTCACTGTACCCAGGTGTTCTTCATGCAGATTTTCTAATACTCCGGTGCCTAATTTAGAGGAAACCACAACACAAGATCCACACACCAGTGTTCTTTGACATACCGACAGTTGGTCTTGTCTCGCTGAGAACCCTGGAAACATCGGGTTATCATGAACTAACCATCCTTGCATGGGGATTTCATAGACTTTTGACAATGTTGGGTCATTCCTTGTTTCTCTTTATATTTTAGGATTTGTTACCGGCAACTGGTCCACCAATGTTGTGTGGAATACCTCTGCTGGGTTACAGTATGGAGACTTTTCTTCTTCAGTTGCCAGTAGTGGAAGACATGACAAGCTGTCAGTGTTGCTGTGTTGTTTGGTTTCCTTGAACTCTGTCACAAGAGTGGGCTCCTAGGGACAGTGCCCAACGTAACTGGGTAGCAATCATCACTGGAATTCCCTTTTTGGGATCAAAAAAGTACACAAGGGGCTAGTGATCTGTAACTAGCGTAATCTTTTGTCCATAGAAATAATGGTGGAACTTCTTTATTCCCTATACCAGACTGAGAGCCTCTTGGTCAATATGAGCATAGCTACGTTCTGCACTTGTCAGTGATCTTGAAGCAAACGCAATCGGACGTTTAGATCCATCTTTCATAATGTGTGACAAAACAACTCCAATGCTATAAGGGGACACATCACACACCAGTCTGATGGGTAGGGATGGTTCATAACGGGTGAGCAGTTCATCGGATGTTATTAATCCTTGTTTCCTTGAATGCTTTTTCACATCTTTCTGACCACTCTCACTTTGCTCCTGACTGTAACAGTGTGCACAATGGATGAGGCACTGTAACAATGTTTGGAAGAAACCGGTGGTAGTAGTTTACATGGCCCAAGTATGACCTGAATTGTGACACATTTTCTAGTTTGGGTGCCTGTGGCACTGCTTCAATCTCCTCTTGTGACTTAATAAGCCATGCTTGTTAATGACATGTCCACAGTGTCATTCTTGAGAACTCAGATTTCTCTCTCTTTGCATGCAGACCATACTCACACAGCCTTGTAAGCACGTTGCCAAGGTTCTGCAGGAGCTCTTTATTTATCATTCTTGCCAGTCACGATGATGTCATCAAGGTAACATTGTGTTCCTTGGATATCTTGGAGCACTTGCTCCATTCCACTTTGTCAAATAGCTGGAGCTAATGAGATGATTATACTGGAACAGACCTTTTGAGTGTTGATTGTGAGGAACTCCCAGCTTGAGTCCTCAATCTCCATTTGCAGATAGGCTTGTGACATTAACCTTTGGAAAAACTCTCCTTGCCTGCCAAAGATGCAAAAATGTCTTCTAATTGTGGCGGGGATACTGCACAGTCCACAGCACTGGGTTGGTGCTCACCATGAAATCCCCACATATGCCAATGGCGCCAGCCTTCCCTTTCTCAATTACTGGGACAATGGGCATTGCCCAATTGCTCCACTCAACCTTGGAGAGAATTCCAGACACCTCCAAGCTCTGCAGTTAAGCATTCGCTTTAGGACATAGTGAGTAAGGAACTGGATGCACTTTGTGGAATCTTGGTGTTGCTGCTTCATCTAGTTCAAGTCTGGCCTTCATGCCTTTGAATTTACTGATGCCCTTCTCAAACACTTTCCCATTAGCACTAAGCAGCTGTGTCAGCCTCTTGTTTTAATGCTACCATTGCCTTTTGATGTCACACTGGCAATACAATATAGATCACAAAAGATGAGACCAGTGTAAAACTGAAAATGGAACTGGATACAGGTCAGCTTTGTCTGTAATTCCAGAGGCTGACTACAACGGACTGTTTTTTTTAAATACTATTAGAGAAGAACTCAATGATTGCTAAAGACTTACACAGGCGGAAAAAGTGTCTCCCAAAGGCAAACTGAAAGTAAGAGGCCAAACACAACAGCTGGAGCTTTATATTATTGAAAAAGGGAGGGCCAGCACTTTTCGGATGTGAATGGTTGAGAAAAATCAACTAGACTGGCACTGACTGAGCTGAAACTGGGATTAAATGATTTGGGTGATGGAATTGATGGCTTTGTTGCAAAATCCACAGACAATATGAAGATAGGTAGAGGGACAGGTAGTTTTGAGGAAGTAGGGAGGCTGCAGAAGGACTTGGGTTAGAATGGGCAAAGAAATGGCAGATGGAATACAGCGTCAGGAAGTGTGTAGTCATGCACTTTGGTAAAAGAAATGAAAGAGTTCTTTCACTAATGGGAGAGAAAATACAAAAAAACTGAGGTGCAAAGGAACTTAGGAGTCCTCATGCAGGATTCCCAAAATGTTAACTTGCAGGTTGAGTCTGATGCGGAAGGCAAATGCAATGTTAGCATTACTTTCAAGAGGATTAGAATATAAAAGCAATGATATAAAGTACTTGTGAGGCCTCACTTGGAGTATTATGAGCAAGTTTGAGCTCCTTATCTTAGAAAGTATATGCTGAAACTGGAGAAGGAGATTCACGAAAATGATCCTAGGATTAATGACTTGTCATATGAAGAGCATTTGATGGCTCTGGGCCTGTATCCACTATAACTCAGAAGAATGAGGGGTGACCTCATTGGAACCTTTCGAATGGTGAAAGGCCTTGATAGAGTGAATGTGGAGAAGATGTTTCCTATGGCGGGAGTCTCAGACCAGAGGACACAGCCTCAGAATTGAAGGGTGTTCTTTTAGAATGGAGATGAGGAGGAATTTCTTTAGGCAGACAGTGGAGAATCTGTGGAATTCTTTGCGAGAGACAGCCGTGGAGGCCAAGTCTTTATGGATATTCAAAGCAGAGGTTGATAGATTCTTGATTGGTCAGGGCATGGAGGGATATTGGGAGAAGGCAGGAGACTGGGGCTGAGAGGAAAATTGGGTCAGCCATGTTGAAATGGCAGAGCAGACTCGATGGGCCAAATGGCCTAATTCTGCTCATGTGTCTTATGGTCTTATAGAAGCTATGAAGAACTTGTTACAGCACTTACAGTGTGACATCATGCTTACATCGCTGGAGATCAACTAGAGCTCAACAAAAGCAGCTATGATCTGCGCAAAGCTATCAGGGCTGCAAAACAACAATATAGGGGGAAGATTGAGTCAAGATCACAATGAATAGCACACATGATTTGTGGCGAGGGCTGCAAACCATTACAGACTTCAAAGCCAAACGTTGTGCTGCCAACATTGCAGCCTCTCTCCCAGGAATCGCTTTTACACTGGGTTTGATGTCGCTAACTCTGAGCGTCCAAGGAAAGCCACCACTACAACCTACAACCTGGTCATCTGAGGCTGAGGTACATAGAAGTTTCCAATGAGTGGAAAGACACTACATTGATTGGCCTTATCTCAAACAATAACGAGGTAGAAGTCATCTCTCTGACACAGTGGTGTCTCCCTCAATGTTGCAAAAACTGGTTGTGGATTTCCGGAGGAATGGAGACAGGCTAACCCCTATTGATATCAATGGATCTGGGGTTGAGAGGGTAAATAGCTTCAAGTTCCTCGGTATCCACATCACTGAGGACTTCACGTGGTCTGTACACACCAGTTGTGTGGTGAAAAAGGCACAACAGCACCTCTTTCACATCAGAAGGTTGAGGAAGTTCGGTATGGGCCCCGAAATCCCAAGAACTTTCTATAAGGGGTATAATTGAGAGCATCCTGACTGACTGCATCACTGCCTGGTATGGGAACTGTACCTCCCTTAATCACAGGACAGCTCAGCACATCTGTAGTTGTGAACTTCCCATGATTCAGGACATTTACAAGGACAAGTGTGTAAAAAGGGCCCATAGGGTCATTGAGGAACCAAGTCATCCCAACCACAATCTATTCCAGCTGCTACCGTCTGAGAAGCGGTACTACAGCATAAAAGCCAGGACCAACAGGCTCCGGGACAGCTTCTTCCACCAGGACATCAGACTGATGAACTCACACTGACATGAGTGTACTCTATATTACATTGACTGTTCTATTTATTATAAATTACTATGATTGCACATTGCACATTTAGACAGAGACATAACGTAAAGACTTTTATTCCTCATGTATGCAAAGGATGTAAGAAATAAAGTCAATTCAATTCAAACAAAAGGTGTTGACAATCATATTGAATCTTACAATGTAAATGAAGATTTGGAGTTTACAATCATCGGCAGCTTTGTATGAATGTGGTCTGCATTAGGTGTCTGTGCTGATTTTGTTCATTTACAGTCAAAAAGAACACAACGGGGATTAATTCCATCAATAAGTATCAGGAACTAATGCACAGTTTTATAGTACAGCTGTAGTAATGTAGTGTTCCAATTTGTTCTGTATTTCATTTAAGTACATAGTTTGTTACTCAGTATTTCCATGAAGCCAGCTAATTGGGGCAGTCACTTAATTTGGCTGAAGTGTACTGGTCCTTCTATCCCAATTAACCGGAATGCATTGTACTTCTTTTCAGATATCAATGTGGAAAGATATCAATAAGATCAAAAGAACTAGAGGTCATGGGCTAAGGGCGAAAGGTGAAATATTTAAACTAGAAAAAATTCCCATTTCCCCTCAAGGTAATGGCTCCTAGAATCATTGCTTCACCTAGCACAGAAACAGGCCATTCAGCCCACTGCATCCATGCCGACAAGCAAACAACTGTCTACACTGTTGACAAACTTGCATAGATGTGTGGTGGAGAGCATATTGGCTGGTTGCATCATGGCCTGGTATGGAAACACCAATGCCCTTTATTAGAAAAGCTTACAAAAAGTAGTGATACAACCCCTTCCATCACGGGTAAAGCCCTCCCTACCAATGAGCACATCTACAGGAAGCACTGTTGCAGGAAATCATCATCAAGGACCTCCATGATCCAAGCCATGTTCTCTTCTCACGGCTGCCATCAGGAAGAAGATACAGGAGCCTTACATCCCACACCAACAGGTTTAGGAATAGTTATTACCCCTCACCCATCAGGCTCTTGAACCAGAGGGGATATTACACTCAACTTCACTCGCTCCATCACTGAATTGCTCCCTCAACCTAAGGACTCCCTTTCAAGGACTCATTTCATGTTCTTGACATTTATTGCATATTTATTATTGTTATTATTATTTCTTTCTCTTATTGTATTTGCACAGTTTGTTGTCTTTTGCACATTGGTTGTTTTTCCTTCCAGTTGGGTGTGGTCTTTCATTGATTCTATTCTGTCCTGAAAATCCAAGTAAGCAATATCCACCTTTGTCTATCCTGATTGTTATCTCCTCAAAGAATTCCAACAAGATTTCCCCTTGCTGACTTTAGCCTATTTTATCATGTGCCTCCCAGTATCTCAAAACATCATCTTTAATAATGTTCAGCACAGCATTGTGGGCCGAAGGGCCTGTATTGTGCTGTAAGTTTTCTATGTTTCTATAATGCATCTTCTCAACCACTGAGGACAGGCTAACTGGCCTAAAATTTCCCTTCTTCTGCCTCCTTCCTATCTTAAGAGTGGAGTGACATTTGTAATTTTCCAGTCCTCCAGAACCATTCTGGGCTGTATCTGTCATTTTCTATAAATTGTTCGTTTCCCGGGCATTGGAGGTGTAACCAGTTAGAATTCTCTTCATTGTAGAAGTTTATCAATATTTTTGGTGACATGCCAAATCTACGTAATGTAGAGACACTGTTGTGCCTTTTTTGTGATGGCACTTATGTGCCTGTCCCAGGACAGATCGTCTGATATAGAATGTAAACCCACTCACCTCTGGCTCATGGATCTCCAGTTTCCTCCTCCTGTAGTCAATAATCAGCACTTTGGTTTTGCTGATGATGAGTGAGTGATGCGGAAGTGGGGAGAAATAGCAAACACAAAACAAATGGAGCAGTATGCCATGTTTCCCTCTGGCATATTTCATAATTGCTCTCATCTCTACCCTGGTGATAGTAACCAGTTATTGGCAATTTAAACACCTCCACCCTTTTCTGTTCCAGCTACTGGAGACACAAACCCAAGTGTCCCCACCCTTGCATTGAAGCTGACTCTGTCACTCGGGCAGTAATCTCTGAGGATCATCAGCTTGTTATAGTGGAGAGACATCCCAAGAGCGATGCCACCTAGAATTTATCCATCTGGTGTTTAGCTCCTGGTAGGGTCAACCATGTCCAAGGGGGAGGCCGATCTAACCAAACCTGGAGCTGGAACTAGATGAACTCCGGATCATTCATGAGGCTGGTGGGGTGGGGGTGATAGACAGGACACAGGAAACTGGGTGGCACTTAGGAAGGGCAGCCAGTGCAGAGCACCCCTGTGGCCATCCCACTCAACAACAGGTATATCATTTTGGATATTGTTGGATGGGATGTCACAGCAGGCTCTGGTGGGGTCTCTGGGACTGAGTCTGCCTCTGTGACTCAGCAACAGGGAGAAGAGGTGAGCTGTGCTGATTTACTATATACATAAAAAGGATGGGAGATGGTTGAATTTTGTTCATTTGGACTATGTCAGTATTTAATATGCGTGCATGTTATGTGCATGTAGAGTGACAGGAATTACGGGACGTAATTGTGGCTGCCCTCAGGTGTTGAAGGGAGACATTCAAAGTAAGGTTGTTTAAACAAAAGAAAAACTTGTCCTTGTTGTTTGGGTGTTAACAATCAATATTCTAAAGGGATGTACTTCTATTCTGAGGCTGTGCCCTCTGGTTGAAGACTCCCCGGTATATGTTTTTTTTTCATAAATTCTGTTGTATTTCTTTATTTTCCTGCAAGGAAATGAATGTCAGGGTAGTCCATTTCAGTGTTTGTCATCCCAGATCTTGTGTAAAATTAGGTGTCAGTGGAATTCAGATCAAAGCCGCTGCTCCCAGTGTGTTACTGCTCATTTATTTTAGAGCGCTGTATGTTTATTGACTTCCTTTATTCCCAAGCTGCCGGGTTCGGGCGCAGTCATTGCCCTGTGGCCATCAGATCTGGAGGGGCTTTTCTTGCCTCAGCGTTCATCTGACTCCGCAGCTGTGAGCTCACTGCAGTTCATGTTTCATGCGTTTGATTTTTTTTCTAACTATTTGCATGATTTGTCTTTTACACGCTGAATATGTGGTGGTCTTTGTTGTGTGTTTTTTTTTCATGAATTCTTTAATTTCATTGTTTTGTGGCTGTCTGAAAGAAGATGAATTTCAAGATTGTACATACTTTGATAATAAATTTGAACTTTGAACTTCTGTCTAGATGAGGTCAGGCACGGGCCTTACCGGGACCTTTTCCATCCGGAGCAGCTCATCACTGGAAAGGAAGATGCTGCAAATAACTATGCCCGAGGCCACTATACCATCGGGAAGGAGATCATCGATGCGGTGCTGGAGCGTGTCCGGAAGCTGGTGAGTGCCAGATGGTCAAGGCCTGGAAAAGTGTGTGTGGTGGATAGCAACATACAAAAATGCTGGAGGAACTCAGCAAGTCTACGAAGGGGAATAGACCGTTGATGGTTTGGGCCAAGATGCTTCATCAGGACTGAAAAAGAAGGGAGAAGAAGCCAGAATAAGGAATAAGAAGGTGGGGGAGAGGAAGATTGACAGGTCACAACCAGGTGGGTGGGAGAAGGAGCTGATAGGTGGAAGAGGTAAAGGGTTGGAGAAGAAGGAATCTGGGAGAAGAGGAGAGTGGACCATGGGAGAAAAGGAAGGAGGAGGGGAACTAGAGGAAGGTGATGGGCAGGGGAGGAGAAGAGAAGGGATGAGAGGGGAACCAGAGCAGGGAATGGAAAGAGAATGAGGGGGAGGGAGAGAAATTTTCATACAGCAGGTTAGGTGCTCTCCAGACAGTAATTTGAGATGTTGCTTCTCCAAACTGAGAGTGGTGTCACTGTGGCAGGAGAGAAGGCCTTGGACTGATACATCAGAATGAGAAAGGGGTAATGTTATCCTCTCACGTGTTCTCTTCTCCACTGCCTATCACCTCAAGCTAGCGTTTTGTGTGTGTTGCTCAGAATTTCCAGCATCGCTGGAATCTCATGTTTTGAGATTTTTTTTTCCTGTCCAGCACTAAAACATAGTGATGCACCATCAATAACTCACTCTGAGACGTAAGAAGCGAGGTATCGGCTTTTATTGACTGGAAGAATGAACAACACTACATCCTGGGGAATGAGGCTGGGCATCAGGCCTCAATCGCCTTTATACAGGGGTTTGTGGGAGGAGCCACAGGAGCAGTCAGCAGGGGTCTGTGGGAGGAGCCACAGGAGCAGTCCAGACAGGTATATGTAGTTCACCACACATAGTCTCTGAGGGCCTTCCCCTTTGTCTGTCTTTCCAAACGTCTGATTGAAATACATTTACCACTCTTGCTCTGTGATTGCCAGTCCTTACTAGAACTTTCCATATTTACTCTGGATGTCAAACACAGTCCCAACATGAATTGATTAAATAAATATCTTCAACCCCATTCTCCTGCCTTCTCCCAGTAATCTTTGCCACTCTTACTAATCAAAAACCAATCAACTACCAGTTTAAATACACCCAATGGTCTCCACAGGCATCTGGCAATGACTTAAGCAGATTCACCACCCTCTGGCTTAAGAAATTCCTCCTCATTTTTGTTCTAAACGGACATCCTATTCTGAGGCTGTGCCCTCTAGTCCTAGACTCCCCCACTATTGGAAACCTTCTCTCCAAATCCACTCTGTCTAAACTTTCAATGAGTCTCATTTGCAATCCTCACTTCCTGTGTTGCCATCTCCCTGATCCAACTCTGGTCCTCAGTTTTGATTCCCCCCCACCAACCCTTAGTCATTTTCAGTCGCTCTCCCTTCTGGTTCTGTTCATCTCCCTACTAACAGTTCTCTTGATCACCTTCATTACTAATCAGCTTTCAATACTGGCAGACTTTGTGTCCCCTCATATCACTCTCCAGCATCTGCCTTCATCTTCACCCTCATCCTCACCTCCTCTCATCCAACGCCATCTGCCTCTTGACTGACTAAAACTGAGCCACATCGGGAGATCTTTATTCACACAGCAAATCTCCAGGGGAGAGAGAGTCCAAATGACTTGCACTTTCATGACACGATGTTGTGTACCTCTTCAACACAAAGATGACGATAAACGACTAACTAATTGCTATAACTCCTTGCTTAACCTTAACAAGGTCCTCCATTGGTCAGAGTGGACCATGGATGTTGTGTCTCAGCTGTCTATGTGATACGCTTGTATAAGACGTTGACGAGGCCTAATTTGGATTAAAGTATACAGTTTTGGTCACCTAGCTACAGGAAAGATTGAAAGAGTGCAGAGAAAATTTATAAGGATGTAGCTGGTTCAGGAGGACCTGAGTTATAGGGAAATATTGAATAGTATTGGACTGTATTCATTAGAATGTAAAGGTTGAGAGGAAATTTGATAGAGGTGTACATAATTATGAGGGTATAGGTAGGACTTTTCCCACTGAGGTTGGGTGGGACTACAACTAGAGGTCATGGCTTAAGGGTGAAAGGTGAGAAGTTTAAGGGGAACATGTGAGATCTTGGGATCCATGTCGATAGGACCTCAAAGCTGCTGCGCAGGTTGACAGTGTTGTTAAGAAGGTGTATGGTGTGTTGGCCTTCATCAACTGTGGGACTGAGTTCAAGAGCCGTGAGGTAATGTTACAGCTATATAAGTGCTTAGTCAGACCCCACTTGGAGTGTTGTGTTTAGTTCTGGTCACCTCATTACAGGAAGAATGTGGATACTATAGAGAGAGAGTGCAGGGGAGATTTACAAGGATGTTGCTTGGATTGGAGGGTGTACCTTATGAGAATAGGTTGAGTGAACTTGGCCTATTCTCCTTGGAGTGATGGAGGGTGACCAAATAGAAGGATAAGATGATGAGGAGTATTGATCGTGTGGATAGCCAGAGGCTTTTTCCCAGGGCTGAATTGGCTAACATGAGGGAGAATACTTTTAAGGTACTTGGAATGTCAGGGGTACGTTTTTCACACAGGGAGTGGTGGGTGCGTGGAACGTACTACCAGTGGCAGTGAATAGGGTCTTTTAAGAGCCTCTTAGATAGACACATGGAGCTTAGAAAATTAGAGAGCTGCATGCTAGGGAAATTCCAGGCAGTTTCTAGAGTAGGTTACATGGTTGGAACAACTTTGTGGGCCGAAGAGCCTGTAATGTGCTGCAGATTTCTGTTTCTATGAGGGCATACTTCTTCACTCAGAAGATCGGGAGAGTGTGGAATGACCTGCCAGCACAAGTGGTGCATGCAAGCTCAACTTCAATGTTTTAAGAGAAGTTTGGATAGGTACATGTATGGTAGGAGTATGGAGGCCTTTGATCCAGGTCAATTGAAGTAGGCAGTTTAAATGGTTCAGTATGGACTAGATGGGCTGACGGGCTGGTTTCTGTGTTGTACTGCTCTATATCTCTGATGATGTGGCAGTCATTGCTCCCTAAAAGAATTTACAGTTTTTGGACACTGGGCATTGGTTCTTCAGGAATGCAGTCAAGTCAGAAACCTGCATTGCAAATGCCCCAACTGAACAGGAAGCAGGGGTGGAGAGAAGCAAGAAAGCAATAATGATCAGGGATTTTGTAACTAAGTGGGTGACTCAAACAGGCCTTTCTGGATTTGTAGAAATCCAGAATGACTGCAGGATTGGGATGTTACCTCCCTTGTGCCAGGATTACGCTGGTGAAAAGGCTATAAAGTATCTTGAAAGGGGAGCGTGAGCGGTCACAAGTCATCCACGTTGTCACCAACAGCATGTGTAGACGAAGTAATAGGGTCTTACAGGCAGAATTTATGGAGCCAGCAAAGTAGTTACAAAATGGGTGGTGGTTTTAGGATTTGTTCCAGTGCCGTGTGGAAATAAACAGAACGGTGTGTGGCTGGAGAGACAGTTAGGAGGTATAGCTTTGTTTTTTGCTTTCTGGGCATGTAAGTATTTAGTAGATTTTACCATAGTAGGTGGGACATGTGCAAATTAGATGGTTTACACCAATGTATCACCAATATCCTTGAGGAGGTTGAGGTTGCTAGTACTATTGGGAAGAGTTTAAAATGGTGTGCAAGTTTTGAAAGGATAGAAGTGAAATCTGACGGGTAACACAGTGATTGAAGCAGGTGGTACATGCTATAGTGAACGGTTCTATCCTGACATGTGGTGCTGTTTTAAATGGGAGTTTGTACCTTTCTCCATGTGGCAGCATGAACTTCCCTGAGTACTTCCATTCTCTCCTCTCTTCCCATGGATACGCTGGTTAGTATGTTAATTGGCTACTGAAATTATCCTGGGTGTAGGAGAGTGAGCAAGTTAAAGGATTTGACAGGCATGTGAGAGAATAGGTTTCAGAGAGATGAATGCTGGAATGGTATTGATAGAATTGCTTTGATAGCTGGCATAAACTCCATGGGCTAAATAGCCTCCTATGTTAGGAAGTACACAGAAGAATCGGGTTTAATATCACTGGCATTTGTCATTAAATTTGTTGCTTTGCAGCAGCAGTACATTACAATACATAATTGAAAAACTATAAATTACAAAAGTATATATAAAACAATAAATATGTCTTACAAAAAGATAGAACCTGCCAAAGGGTCTTGACTGGTTCTCTTTTCCCTAGAGGCTGCCTGGCCTGCTGAGTTTCTTCAGCATTGTCTGTGTTGTCTGGCCACTTCAATCCACTTTCCTGACAGACCTTTGCCAATGTATCTTTTAATACTCCATTCATTCTACTACTGCTGAGGACTGGGGTTGATATGGAAGGTGATATTCCCAAGTAAATCCTAATGCCTGACCCCATTCCTTAGATAATTTACCTGTAAGGTATGTCCCTCTGTCACTGTTAAATGGGTATGGAACCCCAAATCTGGGAATAATTTCTTTCATTAATGTCTTAACCACAGTTCGAATATCATCTTTTCTAGTGGGAAATGCCTCCACCCATTTGGAGAACATGTCCACTATCACTAATCAGTATTTATTACCCCACTGCAGGCATGTGCCCAAACTCTATCTGTAATTTGGCAAATGGTGTCTCCGCAGATGGCAAACGGTTAAATTTAGCAGGTGACTCTGGCAAATCTCACAGCTTCACACAAACTGCCCCATAATTACTGTTAAACCTGGCGCAAGCCATTCTTGGATTTGATGTATAATCCCCCCTCCCCCTTTTCCTACTTGTCCTTTCCCAGGTACTAGTCGAACAAGGACAGAGGAGATTCCTGGGACACACATGGCCATTATCTTGATGTTTTCACACCCCTCGAGTCGCTAAAACATTGCTCTTCCTTCCATTCTCCATTCTCCTTTAACCGGGGTCCTGTCTTGGGCGGAAATTAAAATTCACAGGTTTGGGATACGGTGCACCTGCGTAGCTTTTCCTGCACCAGTGTCTTCCCTAGCAGCCACGTCAGCAGCAACATCTCCTTTCGCTGTGGGGTCTGAGGCATTAGCGTCAGCTTCACACATAATGACAGCAATTTGTTCGGGCCACCCAACTGCTTGTAGCAGATTTTTACTGTGATACGCGTGCTGGGTGGATTTTCCCATGGATGTAATGAACCCTTGATGTTGCCAGTGACCCAAAATCATGTACCATCCCGAAGGCATACCTATGAATGTTTACTGTGTATCCTTTGGCTAAACCACAAGCTTGTTTTAGAGGAAAAAGCTCTGAGCAGACGTCCCTTGGGGAAGGGTTCCCACCTCTGAAGTATCTAATGGAGTCACTATCATTGCCTGCCAGTACAGTGTGGTCATTGGGCTTGCCAGAGGAGCCATCGGTAATGACTATTAAATCTGGGTTATCAAGGAGTCAGGTCATGGTGACAACCGTTACACAGTCGTGGGGTTCTGAGGACTCCGTCATAGAGACCAGCGTAGCCGGGTTGAGTGCAAGGGCTCTTTTAGAAGTTTTTATTGCAACACCAACAAATTACATTCAATACAACCAGCTGCCGATTACATTTTACCCGACTACACCTGCCCTTACACTTCCTCCCTCACCACCATTCAGGGCCCCAGATAGTCCTTCCAGGTGAGGCGACACTTCACCTGTGAGTCGCTGGTGTGGTATACTGCGTCCGGTGCTCCCGGTGTGGCCTTTTATATATTGGTGAGGCCCGACGCAGACTGGGAGACCGTTTCGCTGAACACCTACGCTCGGTCCACCAGAAAAAGCAGGATCTCCCAGTGGCCACACATTTTAATTCCACGTCCCATTCCCATTCTGATGTGTCTATCCATGGCCTCCTCTACTGTCAAGATGAAGCCACACTCAGATTGGAGGAACAACACCTTATATTCCGTCTGGGTAGCCTCCAACCTGATGGCATGAACATTGATTTCTCTAACTTCCGTTAATGTCCTTCCTCCCCTTTACACCCCATCCCTTATTTATTTATTTATTCCCTTTTTTTTTTTCTCTGTCTGCCCCTCTCACAATCACTCCTTGCCTGTTCTCCATCTCCCTCTGGTGCTCCCCTCCCCTTTTCTTTCTCCTGAGGCCTCCCCTCCCATGATCCTTTCCCTTCTCCAGCTCTGTATCCCTTTTGCCAATCACCTTTCCAGCTCTTAGCTTCACCACCACCCCCCCCCCCCATCTTCTCCTATCATTTCGGATTTCCCCCTCCCCCTCCTACTTTCAAATCTCTTACTATCTTTTCTTTCAGTTAGTCCTGACGAAGGGTCTCGGCACGAAACATCAACTGTACTTCTTCCTATAGATGCTGCCCGGCCTGCTGCATTCCACCAGCATTTTGTGTGTGTTGCCAATTACAGTTTGACTGTTTAACCAAGCCACCCCTCAACCTTCATCACCATGCCCCCCTCCACCTCTCATCTTCTTCCTCATCCCCACCCCTTCTCCAACCCTCCCCCCTTTCTACCCCCATCCCTTTCTCCTCCACCAACCAACTGAATAGTAATGCATACACAGACAGAGCATTCCTCTATTAACAGAAGATCTTTTAAGTTAGATATCAAATTTGTCCACATTAAGATTGTGTTTGGTCGTGCATCATTTACTCCTGCTGATGATAATTCCAGGTAAGAAATGTCCAAAAAGCTCCAAATCCAGTGAGTACTTGAAATATCATTAGGAGGTTTCCAACACTGGACTACAGTCGTCTTAGCTGCAGTCAGGCTTGCCAGCCAGACTTTGCATGTTTTTTCCCTAAAGGAAAGGTGGGATTCATCATTTAGAAGATGTACAGCGGGGTCCATTGGTAATTGTACCCCCATTAGTTCTGTAAGAACACTGATAACCTTCCCCCACAATCCAAACACCCCTGGACATTCCCATATAACATGTATAAAAGAGCCAACGGTTCCGTGGGGGCAAAATGAGCAATATGGGTCAGGAACCAGTCCCATTTGATGTCTAATTCTCGATGTTATATATGCTCTATGACAAAATTTCAAATGTATATACTGATGATTTGGATTCTTGAAGCACCGGCAGCATTATCCCAAATCGCATTCCAGTCTAACACTTGTCCCAATTCAGATATGTCCCTATCCCAGGCTTTCATTCCTGATGGGGGCATATATTTCTGGGCGTTTAACTTATCATAGATATATGACACTATTTGTCTTGGAGCACTCTATATCCAGCTTAAAATGGGATGGTCCTTTAAGTTAGGGCAGGTGACGGAAGTGTGTGTAGGGTTACACTTTGGTTCTGGTGATCATAATGTCATTAGTTTCAACTTGATCATGGATAAAGATAGTTCTGGTCCTCGGGTTGAAGTTCTAAACTGGAAAAAGGCCAAATTTGAAGAAATGAGAAAGGATCTAAAAAGTGTGGATTGGGACAGGTTGTTCTCTGGCAAGGATGTGATTCGTAAGTGGGAGGCCTTCAAAGGAGAAATTTTGAGAGTGCAGAGTTTGTATGTTCCTGTCAGGGTTAAAGGCAAAATGAATAGGATAAGGAACCTTCGTTCTTGAGGGATATTGGAACTCTGATAAAGAAGAAGAGAGAGATGTATAACATGTATAGGCAACAGGGAGGAAATAAGATGCTTGAGGAGTATAAAAAGAGTAAGAAAATACTTAAGAAAGAAATCAGGAGGGCTAAAAGAAGACATGAGGTTGCTTTGGCAGTCAGGGTGAAGGATAATCCTAAGAGCTTCTACAGGTATGTTAAGAGCAAAAGGATAGTAAGGGATAAAATTGGTCCTCTTGAAGATCAGAATGGTCGACTATGTATGGAACCAAAAGAAATGGGAGAGATATTGAATGGGTTTTTTGCATCTGTATTTACTAAGGAAACTGGAATGGAGTTTATGGAAACAAGGCAAACAAGTAGGGAGGTCATGGAACTTGTACAGATTAAAGAGGAGGAGGTGCTTGCTGTCTTGAGCCAAATCAGAGTAGATAAATCCCCAGGACCTGACAGGGTATTCCCTCGGACCTTGAGGGAGACTAGTGTTGAAATTAAGTGTTGAAGTTAAGAAGGTTCAGTCGTTAGGTATAAATGCTGGAGTAATAAAATGGATTCAACAGTGGCTAGATGGGAGATGCCAGAGAGTAGTGGTGGATAATTGTTTATCGGGATGGAGGCCGGTGACTAGCGGGGTGCCTCAGGGATCTGTTTTGGGCCCAATGTTGTTTGTAATATACATAAATGATCTGGATGATGGGGTGGTAAATTGGATTAGTAAGTATGCTGATGATACTAAGGTAGGAGGTGTTGTGGATAATGAGGTGGGTTTTCAAAGCTTGCAGGGAGATTTATGCCGGTTAGAAGAATGGGCTGAACGTTGGCAGATGGAGTTTAATGCTGAGAAGTGTGAGGTTCTACATTTTGGCAGGAATAATCCAAATAGAACATACAGGGTAAATGGTAGGGCATTGAGGAATGCAGTGGAACAGAGAGATCTAGGAATAACAGTGCATAGTTCCCTGAAGGTGGAGTCTCATGTAGATAGGGTGGTAAAGAAGGCTTTTGGAACGCTGGCCTTTATAAATCAGAGCATTGAGTACAGAAGTTGGGATGTAATGTTAAAATTGTACAAGGCATTGGTAAGGCCAAATTTGGAATATTGTGTACAGTTCTGGTCACCGAATTATAGGAAAGATATCAATAAATTAGAGAGAGTGCAGAGACGATTTACTATGATGTTACCTGGGTTTCAGCACTTAAGTTACAGAGAAAGGTTGAACAAGTTAGGTCTCTATTCATTGGAGCGTAGAAGGTTGAGGGGGGATTTGATCGAGGTATTTAAAATGTTGAGAGGGATAGATAGAGTTGACGTGAATAGGCTGTTTCCATTGAGAGTAGGGGAGATTCAAACGAGAGGACATGATTTGAGAGTTAGGGGGCAAAAGTTTAAGGGAAACACGAGGGGGTATTTCTTTACTCAGAGAGTGATAGCTGTGTGGAATGAGCTTCCTGTAGAAGTAGTAGAGGCCAGTTCAGTTGTGTCATTTAAGGTAAAATTGAATAGGTATATGGACAGGAAAGGAGTGGAGGGTTATGGGCTGAGTGCGGGTAGGTGGGACTAGGTGAGATTAAGAGTTCGGCACGGACTAGGAGGGCCGGAATGGCCTGTTTCCGTGCTGTGATTGTTATATGGTTATATGGAAATTGCAGGGGTCCTGGCAGAAATATTTAAAATGTCGATATTCACGGGTCAGGTGCCAGAGGATTGGAGGATAGCTCATGTAGTTCCGTTGTTTAAAAAAAGCTCAAAAATTAATCTGGGAAATTATAGGCCAGTAAGTTTGACATCGGTAGTAGGTAAATTATTGGAAGATATAGGATCTACTAGTATTTGGATAGACAGGGACTTATTAGAAATAGTAATAGAAATACCATGGCTTTGTGCATGGTAGGTCATGTTTAACCAATCTATTAGAGTTTTTCGAGGAAGTTACCAGGAAAGTGGATGAAGGGAAGGCAGTGGATGTTGTATACATAGACTTCAGTAAGGCCTTTGACAAGGTCCCACATGGGAGGTTAGTTAGGAAGATTCAGTCGCTAGGTACACAAGGAGAGGTAGTAAATTGGATTAGACATTGGCTCAATGGGAGAAGCCAGAGAGTGGTAGTGGAGGATTGCTACTCTGAGTGGAGGCCTGTGACTAATGGTGTGCCACAGGGATCAGTGCTGGGTCCATTGTTATTTGTCATCTATATCAATGATCTGGATGATAATGTGGCAAATTGGATCAGCAAATTTGCTGATGATACAAAGATTGGAGGTGTAGTGGACAGTGAGGAAGTTTTCAAAGCTTGCAGAGGGATTTGGACCAGTTGGAGGAATGGGCTGAAAAATGGCAGATGGAGTTTAATGCGGACAAGTGTGAGGTATTGCACTTCGGAAGGTCAAACCAAGGTAGAACATACAAGGTAAATGGTAGGACACTGTGGAGTGCAGTAGAACAGAGGGATCTGGGAGTACAGGTACATAATTCCCTAAAAGTGACTTCAGAAGTAGATAGGGTTGTAAAGAAAGCTTTTGGTACATTGGCCTTTATAAATCAAAGTATTGACTATAAGAGTTGGAGTGTAATAGTGAGGTTGTATAAGACATTGGTGAGACTGAATTTGGAGTATTGTGTGCAGTTTTGGTCACCTAACTACAGGAAGGATATTAATAAGGTTGCAAGAGTGCAGAGAAGGTTTACAAGGATGTTGCCGGGACTTGAGAACTAAGTTACAGAGAAAGGTTGAATAGGTTAGGACTTTATTCCCTGGACCGTAGGAGAATGAGGGGTGATTTGATAGAGGTGTATAAAATTATGATGGGTATAGATAGAGTGAATGCAAGCAGGCTTTTTCCACTGAGGCCAGGGGAGAAAAAAAACCAGAGGACATGGGTTAAGGGTGAAGGGGGAAAAGTTTAAAGGGAACATTGGGGGGGGGGGCGCTTCTTCACACAGAGAGTGGTGGGAGTGTTGAATGAGCTGCCAGATGAAGTGGTGAATGCAGGCTCACTTTTAACATTTAAGAAAAACTTGGACAGGTATATGGATGAGAGGGGTATGGAGGGATATGGCCCAGGTGCTGGTCAGTGGGACTAGGCAGTAAAATGGTTCGGCACAGCCAAGAAGGGCCAAAAGGCCTGTTTCTGTGCTGTAATGTTCTATGGTTCTAAGTCTGACCCCCATAGAACCCTGTAGGCCTTACAAGCATTCCCCTGTTGTAATGTCAGCTTCAATTTGCTGCTGTAGCCAATTTCCACAGCAATTTCCCTGGATACACTAGCTATAGAAAGCAGCTGGGTGCTCGGTTTCTTGTAGAGGAGTTCAGGCGGTCTGTTTTCGGGGATTTCGAGATACGATCCTTCAGAGGTACAATGAATAATAGTATCCAAGCAAATTAACAGGTGGGTTCTCAGCTATAACAAATGTTTCATCAATCAAATTATTCGCGGTCTTTCTATTTCAACAGGCTTGGACAGGAGGTTCTATCATGGGAACTGTTGCTATTCCTACAGTCTTAATAATTTTGCTGCCTTTAGGTACTGCTATGGAAGGGTGTACGGGTGATTCTGTAGCGCAGGAATCGATCAGGGCTTGTAATCTTCTATTATCTATCTCTGTGTCTAACATGGGGTTTCTTGAAAGCCTGATAAATGCTACCTGTATTGCCCACTAATATGTGGCTCCCCCCTAATGTTGGTTAAAGGAGTTATGATTAAAGGGTTTGCGCATGGTAAAGGAGGCTTCTAATTCCCCTCTTTTGTCTTTACCAGGGCCTCTTCCCTTTTCACTCCATCTGGTTCAGCACTCCTTAGCCCAATGACCTTTCTTCCCACACTGCCTGCATACATCCTGTCTCTTGTTTCTGTGCTTGGCCCTTCTCTCAATTCATCTCTTTCTTGTTGCGCACACTGTTCCTTTTCTCCCCGATTTTTAAATAGTCCACTCCTATCTAAATCCTCATTAATGACATCCTCACAATTTTTGTTTTGCCATTCCAGATTGGTGAATTTTAAAGAATGTGCTAATTAATAAATGCTTGCACTGTTGTTTCCCACTGGGGGGTCGGGAAGGAGGGAAATCCCTGTGGTTGATTCCCAAGTACCTTCAAACTGGGCAGTAAAACCAGTCATAGTCTCCCCCTTTTGCTGACATCTAGTTACGTCCAAACTCACTGTGTTGCCTGACCCCTGCGAGAGTGACATCTTTTGCTCTGTTCATTCCGTCAGTAGGACTCCCATCACCATTCCCCTCGTTCCCCGGTGGTGGGGCCCAGTACCCTCATGGTTCCTTGGGAAATCCTGTTCTAACTCCTGGCCAGGAAATTCCATAGTCCCCTTAAGCAATGGCTGGGCATCTCCAGGTAATGGATTTAAAAATTTGGCAAGTCTAGTCCAACCAATTATGGAAGGCTGCTGGTTTGCGTAGTGGACTGGGGGCTTCGCTAATCATGTTGCATACCTTCACCAGGGTCCAGGGTTTGAATATTGGGACTTTCCCTACTATTATGCGAGGAGCCTGGAGCAGAGAGTCTGAACTATTCACCTCCGCCTCCTCAGCTTGGCCCCCACGTGCCCCATATGTTTGTGATCTTGTCACAGGTCTATCACTTGACCTGGTCTGTGAATGGTTCTACCCTCAGTCCCTGGGCCATGCTATATTGATCACCACTCCCCCACAGGGAGTCACTATACAAATCCTTGACCCAAAACATTGACAATTCCTCTCAGTAAACACAAGAGGTTCTGCAGATGTTGGAAATCCAGAGTAACACATACAAAATGCTGGAAGCAGCATCTATAGAGGGGAAAAACAGTCAACATCCCAGGATGAGACCCTTCTTGCAATGAAGATGAAGTCGAGTAAGGGGGAAGGTGGGTGAGTGGGGGAGCAGGAAATGAAGTAAGAAGCTGGGAGATGATAAGTGGAAGAGGTAATGGGCTGAAGAAGAAGGAATCTGATAGGAGAGGAGAGGGGCCATGAAAGGAAGGTAAGAGGGGGAGGCGATGGGCAGGTAAGGAGAAGAGAAGGGGTAATGGGAGTCAGAATGGAGAATTGAAGAGTGAAGGAGAAAGTGAGAGGAATTACTGTAAGTTAGTGAAATTGGTTCATGCAGTGAGGTTAGAGGTTTCCTCTCCATAGATGCTGCCTGACCTGCTTAGTTCCTCTAGCATTTTGTGTGTTACTCTAGATTTCCAGTATCTGCATTATTTCTTTTGTTGTTTTCTCCCCTAGGAGGTAGGATTGGTTGTTTATTCTCGGACTGCTATTTACCTCTTCCACCTATTCGCTCCCATCTTCTTAATTCATCCCACCTTCTCCCTCACCTGGTCTCACCATCACCTGCCAGCTTGTACTCCTTTTCCTCTCCCCCCTTCTTATTCTGGCTTTGCATTCCCTTTTTCACATGTCAATCCTCTACTGCAAAATAAAGCCTCTCTCAGATTGGAGAAGCAACACCTCATATCCCATCTGGGTAGCCTCCAACCTGATGCATGAACATTGATTTCACTAACCTGGTAATTTCCCCTCATCCCCCTTCTTTCTTTTTCCATTCTCCTTTCTCTTCTCCTAACCCACTCATCAACTCCCTCTGGTTCCCCTCCTTCTTGTCTTGCTTCCATTGTCCACTCTCCCCTCCTATCAAATTCTTCCTCCTTCAGCCCTTTACCTCTTCTACCTATCCTTCACAGCTTCTTACTTCACCCCCTCCCACCCACCCACTTTCCCCCTCACCTGGTCTCACCTTCTATTTTCTTATTCTGGCTACTGCTCCCATCCTTTCCAGTCCTGATGAAGGGTCTCACCTGAAATGCTTATTGTTTATTCATTTCAGTAGATGATGCCTGACCTGTTGAATTCCTCCACCATTTTGTATGTGTTGCTCTGGATTTTCAGCATCAGCAGACTCCCTTGTGCTTATCCTTTGTCTTTTTCAGTCAGACCAATGCATGGGTCTCCAAGGCTTCCTGATATTCCACAGCTTTGGTGGAGGTACGGGATCTGGCTTCACCTCCCTGTTGATGGAGCGTCTATCCGTCAATTATGGGAAGAAATCCAAGCTGGAGTTCGCGATCTACCCAGCTCCACAGATCTCCACGGCCGTGGTGGAGCCCTACAACTCCATTCTCACCACTCACACTACCTTGGAGCACTCCGACTGTGCCTTCATGGTGGACAACGAAGCCATTTATGACGTCTGCTGTAGGAACCTCGACATAGATTGCCCCACATACATCAATCTCAATCGTCTGATTGGCCAGATAGTGTCCTCCATCACTGCCTCACTTCGCTTCGACGGGGCTTTGAACATCGACCTGACAGAGTTCCAGACGAACCTGGTCCCCTACCCACGCATCCACTTCCCATTGGTCACCTATGCACCCATTATCTCTGCAGAGAAGGCCTACCACGAGCAGCTGTCCGTGGCTGAGATCACCAATGCCTGTTTTGAGCCTGCCAACCAGATGGTGAAGTGCGACCCTCGCCACGGAAAGTATATGGCATGCTGCATGCTGTACCGGGGTGACGTGGTGCCCAAGGACGTCAACGCTGCCATCGCCACCATTAAGAACAAGCGGACTATTCAGTTTGTGGACTGGTGTCCTACTGGGTTCAAGGTGAGTGTCGTCAAAACACCCCTCCTCTTACCCACAGCCCTTGTATCTCATTCTCAGTGAAGTTTAACTAAATTCCCTAAAGGTTAACTTGCAGGTTGAGCTGCTGGTAAGGATGGCAAATGCAATGTGCTGCTGAGGCTTTATAAGGCACTGGACAGATCACACTGGGAGTATTTGGGCTCCTTATCTAAGAAAGAATGTGCAAGTAATGGAGAGGGTCCAGAGGAGGTTCACGAGAATAATAATAGGCATCCGTTCGTCTCGTGAGACCATGGGTTTGCACCTTGGAAGTTTTCCAGGGTGCAGGCCTGGGCAGGGTTGTATGGGAGACTGGCAGCTGCCAAGCTGCAAGCCTTCCCCTCTCCATGCCACCGATGTTGTCCAGGGGAAGGGCACTAGGACCCAAGCAACTTGGCACTGGTGTTGTCGCAGAGCAATGTGTTAAGTGCCTTGCTCAAGGACACAACACGTTGCCTCAGCTGAGGCTCGAACCAGTGACCTTCAGATCACTAGACTGATGTGTCAACACGAGAATATTTCCAGGAATAAAAGGTTAACATATGAGCGTTTGATGGCTCTGGGCCTGTACATGGAGAATTTAGAAGGAAGAGATGGGAAACCTCATTGGAACCTATTGAATGTTGAAAGGCCTAGTTAGAGTGCATGTGGAGAGGATGTTTTCTATAGTGTGAGAGTCTAGGACCAGAAGCCACAGCCTCAGAATAGAAGGCCTTCCTTTTAGAACAGAGATGAGGAGGAATTTCTTTAGCCAGAAGGTGGTGAATCTGTGGAATTGTTTACCACAGATGGCTGCAGAGGCCATGTCATTGGGTATATTTAAAGGGAGGTTGATAGGTCCTTGGTTGCAAGGAGAATGCAGAAGAGTGGGGTTGAGAGGGATAATAAATCAGGCATGAAGGAATGGAAGAGCAGACTCTGGGCCAAATGGCCATAATCTGCTCCTATGTCCTGTGATCTTATGAAGCAGAAACAAAATATCCCTTCAACTTCCATCAGATAAGAGCAACTCAAGTTTTGCAGTCAATACATTTTACAACAGTTCCATACTAACAATTCTCTGAACACCTTCAAAAGGAGAGAGAGGGAAAGTGAGGGGCTGTGTGCGAGGGAAGGGTTCGATTGCTGTTACGAGGTCGGCACAATATCGTGGACCGAAGGTCTCCTCGGAAAGTAGAAGTGTTTGCTTTGACTGTGTAGAATGTATTCTGAGACCACGAGGGGTTTATGTGATGTACACTCCCAGGAGGTTGATAGTTCTTGCAGATGGCACAGAGGCACAGTCTGAGTGCTCCAAGGTAGTAAAGAGGGGTGTGAGTGGTGCAAGTTCTCCTGAAGTCAAATACCATCAAAACACAAGTTTGCATTTTAGGGAAGACTTCAGGTCTTTCTCATCAGGAAAGAAGTCATGAGGGCAACTGGGGAAGGAAAGTGACTTCTGGGCTTGTCACTGACATCAACATCAGAGTATACAGTATGTCATGAAATTTGTTGTTTTGCAGCAGCAGTTCATTGCAATACACAAGTTTTAAAAATTATCAATTACAATAAGAAATGTATATAATTTTATGTATCCTTATATTCCTGATTGTAATGTAGAAATTGCACTGTACTGCTGCCACAAAACAAATTTCATGACATAAACAGGTCAGTGATTTTTTTTAAAAACCTGATTCTGGTTCTGATTAGATTTTTTTTATCAACAACTAAAGATTCAAGATTGTTCTTTGTTATTCTGCAGTATACAAGTATAAAGGAGAATGAAATATTTGTTGATCCAGATCTGATGCAGCATAAAAGAAACACACAATAACCATAAAGAACACAAACACAAGAGATTCTGCAGATGCTGGAAATCTAGAGCAATACACACAAAATGCTGGAGGATCGCAGCAGGCCAGGCAGCATTAATGAAAATGAATAATCTGTTGATGTTTTGGGCTGAGACCTTTCATCAGGAAAGGAAAGGAAGAGGGAAGACTCCAGAATAAAAAATATGGGGGGAGGGGAAGGAGGACAAGATAGAATGTGATAGGTGAAACCAAGTGGGTGGGAAAGGTAAAGGGCTGGAGAAGAAGGGAGTGGATAGTGAGAGAAAGGGAAGGAGGAAGGGCACAGGAGTAAGTGATAGGCAGATGGGGAGAAGAGGTAAGGGGCCAGAGTGGGGAATAGAAGGGATGGGGAAGGGAAAATACACAAATAAATGTAAATATAAAGCAATCCTATAAACTACAGTGTACAATAAGTCCTAAAATGGCTTTTGCTCCTCTGATTGTCAGGTTGGGATCAATTACAAGCCTCCCACCATGGTACCAGGGGGTGACCTGGCTAAGGTCCAGCGAGCCGTCTGCATGCTGAGCAACACGACGTCCATAGCTGAAGCCTGGGCACGCCTGGACCACAAGTTTGACTTGATGTACTCCAAGCGTGCATTTGTCCACTGGTTTGTGGGTGAGGGCATGGAAGAGGGAGAGTTTGCAGAGGCAAGGGAAGATCTGGCTACGCTGGAGAGAGACTATGAAGAAGTGGGGGCAGACTCCTTGCCAGAGGAAGATGATGGAGAAGAATACTGAAAGGCACATTCTGGCTTTAATAATCAATGCATATACTGTACAAGTTGCCTTGTGCACCATGTAAACTGCAATTAATAAAGTTTAAGATTATTGTTTTAAGACTGTAAGACATAGGAGTAGAATTAGGACATTCAGCCCTCTGAGTCTGCTCTGCCAACCCATTTTGGCTGATTTATTATCCCTCTCATTCTTCTGCCTTCCCCTGTAACCTTTGATGTCCTTACTCAGGTTGACAGGTATTTTGTTAGTGAAGGCATCAAAGGCTACGAGGAGAAGGCAGGAGAATAGGATTGAGAGGGATAATAAATCAGCCAGGAGAGAATGGAGAAGACTGGATGGGCTGAATGGCCTGAACCTGCTCCGCTGTATTATGATCTTATTATCTAATCAAGAACCTATCAACCTCTCCTTGCTTTAAATATTCCCAATGACTTGGCCTTCATGGCTGTCTGTAGCAATGAATTCCACAGGTTCACCATCCCCTGGCTGAAGAAATTCCTCCTCATCGCTGTTTCCAGACTATTCTGGAAGCTGTGCTCTCTGGTCCTAGACTCCCCCACTATCGAAAACATCCTCTCCACATCCACTCTTTCTAGGCCTTTCAATATTTGCCAGGTTTCAATGAAATACCCCCTTCATTCTTCTGAACTCCAGAGTACAAGCCCAGGGCCATCAAATGCTCTTCATTCATTAACCCTTTCATTCTTGGGATCAATCTCATGAACCTCCTCTCAATGCTCTCTGATACCAGCACATACTTTCTTAAATGAGGGGCCCAAAACAGCCCACAAAACTCCAGTGCAATCTGGTAAACTTAAAGTGAAGCCTTCTAGAACCTCAGCATTACATCCTTGCCTTTATATTCTAGTCCTCTCAAAATGGTAATGTAGGGGTTACTTGAGAATAACCCAACACCATTGAGAGACTAAGACAGCACGGTATGATGCGCTTCCAAATAACAAAGTTCCAAGTCAAAAAAGATACATTCAATACTTTATTACAAAACTGATAAAGATGCATGATGTGGTAATGATAAAAAAACTAATGAAGCTAAATTAATTATCTTAGCATTCAAATCAGTGCAACTAAGTGTTCCAATTAGTAAAATTAGCATATTTAAGTAGTCAACAAAAAATATCTTTCTCAGTGGCTCACTCCCTCTGGCTAACAACTAATGAACCCCAAGTATGAAAAGGAAACTACACTCATTTGCTTCTACAGCACCCCAAGCCAAGGGACAGAGTACCAAAATAAAGATGCCACAAAATATGGACAGAAAATAGATACAACTACATACTACTAAAATAGGATTCATAAAATCTTCAAGGACAAACATCTTAACATTTATACATATGTCCTGTTTCTTCTTCCAGACAAGTCATGTAACAATCATCTAGGCCAGAGGTTGCCAGCACTGTGCCTAGTACAGAATGATCTTTACCATCACTCTCATGAAGATTCTAGCGCTGTAACTCCTCAAACCCTGTAGAAGACCAATCTTGTGCACACCTGTTGCACAAATCGTCTTCTATCTGGGAAGACTTGAATGACTCTTCTCAAGATCCATGAGTTTCGAGGTGCTGTGCCGTCAACTATGAGCAGAAGTACTATCAGTCCAATACACTGAGTCATGAAGCTGCATGTGCAACTCCTTCCTCCACAGTGTATCCAAACGGCTTCGTATTGTATCAGCAGTGAGCATACAAGGAATGGAAACTGACTAGGTTTTCTCATGATAAAGCGCTATACACCTGGGAACGCGTGTTGTGCAACAATAAGTGGCCACTGCTCCATAACCATCTTCGTTTGTGTCTGTAAAGTAGTGTAACTGTGCAGCAGCAACTTCTCCAAAGTCCAAGGGCTTCAAACATCTAACAACCTTGAAGTCTTCCAACTGACAGAGTTCTTCCAGCCAGCTTGTCCACTCATGAGCAGCTGATGTTGGTACAGTATCATCCTGGCAAAGCCTTCTCTTAAATAGATCTTGTAGGATCTCAGCTGATAGCACCATTGGACTCAAGATTCCTAAAGGATCATAGATGGAACTAATTGTGGAGAGGATCCCCCTTCTGGTGAGCGGTCTATCTTGGATCATGATCTTAAACTTGGAATATCAGACTGAATGCACCATTGCAAACCCTGTTAGGGAACTGGAGCAGGAGCTGGATGACCTCCGGATCATTCAGGAGACTGAGCAGTTTATAGATAGTAGCTTCCGGGGGGTAGTTACACCTAAGGGACAGGGCACAGGTAATTGGGTTAATGTCAGGCGAGGGAAGAGGAAAGTGCAGGTAGTGCAGGGTTCCCCTGTGGCCATTCCCCTCCAAAACAGGTATACCGATTTGGATACTGTTGGGGGGGGGGGGGGGGGGATGGCTTACCTGGGACAAGCTGCGGCAGCCGGATCTCTGGCACTGAGTCTGGTTCTGCAGTGCAGAAGGGAGGGAGGAAGAAGAGGAGAGCAGTAGTGATAGGGGACTCCATAGTCAGGGGTACAGACAGGAGATTCTGTGGTCGTGACAGAGACTCCCAGATGGTTTGTTGCCTCCCGGGTGCCAGGGTCAGGGATGTCTCTGACTGTGTGCACAGCATTCTGAAGTGGGAAAGTGATCAGCCAGATGTTGTGGTACACATCGGTACCAATGACATAGGCAGAAAGAATCAGGAGGTCCTGAAGAGTGAGTACAGAGAGCTTGGTAGGAAGTTGAAAAACATTACCTTGAGGGTAGTAATCTCTGGATTGCTGCCTGTGCCACGTGCCAGTGAGGGCAAGAGTAGGATGCTCTGGCAGATGAACGCGTGGCTGAGAAACTGGTGTAGGGGGCAGGGTTTCAGTTTTCTACATCATTGGGACCTCTTTTGGGGCAGGTGGGACCTGTACAAGAGAGACGGGTTACACCTGAACTATAAGGGGACCAATATACTTGCAGGGAGGTTTGCTAGTGTTATTGGGGAGGGTTTAAACTAAATTTGCAGGGGGATGGGAACCACAGTGCTAGAGTAGATATTGGAACGGGGGTAAAAATAAATGATGTTAGTAGTTCATGCAAAGTCACAAATAGTAAGGTTGTGTGTGGTGGTAATAATTCTCTGAGGTGTGTATATTTCAATGTGAGGAGTATTGTGGGAAAGGCAGAAGAGCTGAGGGCCTGGATTGACACATGGAGTTATGACATCATAGCCATTACTGAAACTTGGCTACAGGAGGGGCAGGACTGGCAGTTCAATGTTCCAGGGTTCCGATGTTTCAGACGTGATAGAGGCAGAGGGATGAAGGGTGGGGGGGGGGGTGGCTTTGCTAGTCAGGGAAAATATTACAGCAGTGCTTCGGCAGGACAGATTAGAGGGCTTGTCTACTGAGGCCATATGGGTGGAGCTGAGAAACAGGAAAGGTATGACCACATTAATAGGGTTGTATTATAGACCACCCAATAGTCAGTGAGAATTGGAGAAGCAAATCTGCAGAGAGATAACAGACAACTGCAGGAGACAGAAAGTTGTGATCTTAGGGGATTTTAATTTTCCACACATTGATTGGGACTCCCATACTGTTAAAGGTCTAGATGGGTTAAAGTTTGTGAAATGTGTTCAGGAAAGTTTTCTAAATCAATATATAGATGTACCAACTAGGGAGGATGCAATATTAGATCTCCTATTAGGAAGAGAGTTAGGGCAGGTGACAGAAGTGTGTGTAGGGGAACACTTTGGTTCCAGTGATCATAACGTCATTAGTCTCAACTTGATCATGGATAAAGATAGATCTGGTCCTCGGGTTGAAATACTAAATTGGAAAAAGGCCAAATTTGAAGAAATGAGAAAGGATCTAAAGAGCGTAGATTGGGGCAGGTTGTTCTCTGGCTGTGATTCGTAAGTGGGAGGCCTTCAAAGGAGAAATTTTGAGAGTGCAGAGTTTGTGTATTCCAGTCAGGGTTAAAGGCAAAACGAATAAGAATAAGGAACCTTGGTTCTCGAGGAATATTGTAACTCCGATAAAGAAGAAGAGAGCGATGTATAACATGTATAGGCAACAGGGAGGAAATAAGATGCTTGAGAAGTATAAAAAGAGTAAGAAAATACTTAAGAAAGAAATCAAGAAAGCTAAAAGAAGACATGAGGTTGCTTTGGCAATCAGGGTGAAGGATAATCCTAAGAGCTTCTACAGGTATGTTAAGAGCAAAAGGATAGTAAGGGATAAAATTGGTCCTCTTGAAGATCAGAGTGGTCGGCTATGTATGGAACCAAAAGAAATGGGAGAGATATTAAATGGGATTTTTTTTGCATCTGTATTTACTAAGGAAACTGGAATGGAGTCTATGGAAACAAGGCAAACAAGTAGGGAGGTCATGGAACTTGTACAGATTAAAGAGGAAGAGGTGCTTGCTATCTTGAGGCAAGTTAGAGTAGATAAATCCTCAGGACCCAACAGGGTATTCCCTCGGACCTTGAGGGAGACTTGTGTTGAAATTGCAGGGGTCCTGGCAGAAATATTTAAAATGTCGATATTCATGAGTCAGGTGCCGGAGGATTGGAGGATAGCTCATGTAGTTCCGTTGTTTAAAAAAGGCTCAAAAAGTAATCCGGGAAATTATAGGCCAGTAAGTTTGACATCGGTAGTAGGTAAATTATTGGAAGGAATACTAAGAGATAGGATCTACAAGTATTTGGTTAGACAGGGACTTATTAGAAATAGTCAGCATGGCTTTGCACGTGGTAGGTCATGTTTAACCAATCTATTAGAGTTTTTTGAGGAAGTTACCAGGAAAGTGGATGAAGGGAAGGCAGTGGATGTTGTATACATAGACTTCAGTAAGGCCTTTGACAAGGTCCCACATGGGAAGTTAGTTAGGAAGATTCAGTCGCTAGGTATACATGGAGAGGTAGTAAATTGGATTAGACATTGGCTCAATGGAAGAAGCCAGAGAGTGGAAGATTGCTACTCTGATTAGAGGCCTGTGACTAGTGGTGTGCTACAGGGATCAGTGCTGGGTCCATTGTTATTTGTCATCTATATCAATGATCTGGATGATAATGTGGCAAATTGGATCAGCAAATTTGCTGCTGATACAAAGATTGGAGGTGTAGTGGACAGTGAGGAAGGTTTTCAAAGCTTGCAGAGGGATTTGGACCAGTTGGAGGAATGGGCTGAAAAATGGCAGATGGAGTTTAATGCGGACAAGTGTGAGGTATTGCACTTCGGAAGATCAAACCAAGGTAGAACATACAAGGTAAATGGTAGGACACTGTGGAGTGCAGTAGAACAGAGGGATCTGGGAGTACAGGTACATAATTCCCTAAAAGTGGCTTCAGAAGTAGATAGGGTTGTAAAGAAAGCTTTTGGTACATTGGCCTTTATAAATCAAAGTATTGACTATAAGAGTTGGAGTGTAATAGTGAGGTTGTATAAGACATTGGTGAGACCGAATTTGAAGTATTGTGTGCAGTTTTGGTCACCTAATTACAGGAAGGATATTAATAAGGTTGAAAGAGTGCAGAGAAGTTTTACAAGGATGTTGCCGGGACTTGAGAAACTGAGTTACAGAGAAAGGTTGAATAGGTTAGGACTTTATTCCCTGGAGTGTAGGAGAATGAGGGGTGATTTGATAGAGGTGTATGAAATAATGATGGGTATAGATAGGGTGAATGCAAGCAGGCTTTTTCCACTGAGGCTAGGGGAGAAAAAAACCAGGGGACATGGGTTAAGGGTGAAGAGGGAAGAGTTTAAAGGGAACATGGGGGGGGGGGTTCTTCATGCAGAGAGTGGTGGGAGTGTAGAATGAGCTGCTAGATGAAGTGGTGAATGCGGGCTCACTTTTGACATTTTAAGAAAAACTTGGACAGGTATATGGATGAGAGGGGTTTGGAGGGATGTGGCCCAGGTGCAGGTCAGTGGGACTAGGCAGAAAAATGGTTCGGCACAGCCAGGAAGGGCCAAAAGGCCTGTTTCTGTGCTGTAATGTTCTATAGTTCTATGGTACTCTCTCTACCAAAGGAAGGTCTTGATCCAAATCTAAATCCTTCATCTCCTTCACTCTTTGCACTTCTGGTATCACAGCTAGCACACTGTTTGTTGCTTATCTACTTTGTGATTTGAAAGCTGCCTTTAGCACAAATGTATACAAGATCATGATAGAAGGTCACCACTGCTCCTCAGAGGACACTGACACCAGGTCATCATCAACATAGAAGCAATGCAAAACCTTGTACACTGTCTTACAGCTGAAATGTTCTCATTGCCTTCTGCACATTTCATAAGAGTGAAATTGGCACAGCTCAGTGATGAAATTCCTTCTAAAGTTCACCATATGTTGGCCAAGTTCACCATCAGGCCACCAGAGAAACCTCAGCAGAACTGCATCTTCTGCTGCTATATCAACCTGATGAAACATCGTTTCAGTACCCACCATGATTACCACTGGTTCTTTGTATCTGTTTATGACTCCAATCAGTGAGAGAGTAAGATCTGGTCCCTGTAAAAGCTGAGCATTAAGTGATATTCCCTGAAAAGTTGCTCCACAGTCAAACACAACACAAAGTTTTCCCTTTTCTGGGGTGATAAACACCATGATGTGGAATATACCAGACTTTCCCATCACTGTGTTCCAGATCCTCCACTGGCTCTCTTTGGGTATAATATTTGGAGATGACATCCTTCATCAAAGCTGTGTAATCAGTGTGAAACGACAAATCCTTCTTAAGCCTCTTCCTTAGATTTAGCGCACACTGTTCAGCAATCTTCCTGTTATTTGGCATGTTAACCTCCTTCTTTCTCGAAGATAAACTAATCTGGTAGTGGCCATCCACCAATTTGTAGAATTCGTAACCAGCTCCATGAACTTGTGATCTTCTGACAAACTAAGCTGTTCATCCTGACTGCACTCGGAATTCTGCCTTGAACTGGTGCTGCCAAAGCTCATCCAGGTTCAAAACTGAGACACTGCCAGCTCTGGCTGAGCACAGTTTCTCCAACATCATGGTCTGTCTTCAGCCGTCCATTCACAGTCCAACCCAACATTGTTCTGATTGCACAGGGTTCATCATTAACACTGTGGATCACTTGCATCAGCTCCAAAGCTTTAGGCACATTTGTCCCTATCAGCAGCTCAGTTCCTGAATTAATCTCTGGCAAATGGACATGGTTCAGGTAAGCCCATCCCTGGAGATCTGTTACTTTTGTGGACAAGCATAATTCCCTGTGTATAGATGTTGTGTAGTTCACAATAATTTTCACCATCTAAGCCAGCCACTTCCAATCCTGAAACAAAGTAGCTACTCACAATCTTCTCTTGACCCATGGTTCATGTGTGTCCTTTTTTCCTGTGAGGTGGAACTTGTTAACGAGGCCCACTGTGCAGAACACTGCTGTATTTCCTTGATCTAGGAAGTACTGTCTTGTTACCCTTCTTAGACTTCACCTGAACTGGAACCATGGGTAGTTTACAATCATGATCACCAGCCCCTGTAAGGCTGTTAGATACCAGGGCACGACTCACTGCAGTGTTTGATTCTTTCACAGCTTGTTTTGAATCTGCACTGCTTTCGTCAGAGTGGACATGAAGTACTCTGGAACACTTGCCACTGCATACCTTGCATGAAAGATGCTCCCTGCAATCCTACACACAAACAGCCAAAGCAGACAGCGTTTTCCTTCAGGAAGGTGATCTTCTCACAATGAGCCCATTTCTTCAGCTGAGGGCACAAAATCTAATGTGTGTTCACACTTGCACAGCAAACAAACTCTTTTGCCTGATGAGACCATTTCCCTTGCATTTACCTCCAGGTTCAGTTTTAGCTTTACTTCTCACAGTGACCATAGTATCGGCAAAGCTACTTTCTTTAGCCTTAGAATGAAGTTGTGACTTAGTTTTGTTCACATCTTTGTTTATTGCCGGTGGTGGAGCATTCTGACATTGGGTGGTAGGAATCTTTACTTGCCTCTCAATAAAGTTAACAATGTCAGTGAAGTAATCTTATGGTTGTGCCTTTCTTGTATTAACAGACCACTGTCCTATGTTTATCCCTAAGCATACAGGGCAATTTCTTTATGACAATCAAGATATTAGCATACACGTGCAGCTCCTGCATGGCACTTTTTCCATGGCATTGCAACATCTTCTAAGAAAAAAACTAGTCTTGAAGAGCTTTAATGTCTTCAGATTTGATTGATACCCAAGAAAGAGCTTTTTGCATGCAATTTTCATTACCAAATGCATGTTCATTACCAAAATGTTCCTTTTACATATCCTTTCTCTGGGTTAACATGCTGGCAATAAATAAACAAACTTCTGACAAGTTTCTAAAGCAACCTCTAGTGTATTGTTCATGGAATTAGAGGCAGCTACTACAGCTATCAGTCTTGTCTTCAACTCTGTTTTCAAAAGCCCCCATGAATGCATGATACTGCAATGGATCACTATTGAAGATCTGAATCTGCCTTTCAGGAAAAGATGAAATGATTTGTTGTTGTACCAATAAGGTTGTTATTTAATTTTGCTTCCTCGTAATATCAATAGTACTATTTTAACTTTGATCACCTAAAACAAGTGTGTTTACATGCTGTTGTTAATGTCCACATGAGCATTTTGAGTTGCTGAATATGACATAGGTTCAGAGTGCTTCATTAGTGCAAGCTGAGAGTAAGCACCATGAACTACCTCTTGATGGTCTAACTCAAGTTTCACAGTCGCTTGAGAAATGAATAAACCGGCATTGACATTAGGTGTTTTCTTGAATATGGGAATTCACACCATAGGACTGTCCCACTGGAGTACTTTGATTTGTCGCCACACTTGAAGCCCTTAGCACATTAACTTTGGCCAAATGTGTGGCAATTTCTATCTCCAACTTAAATTGTTCCTTCCTTTTCTGTAGTTGTTCCAATAATCGTTAACGTGATTAATGCAGCTAAATCAGCCTCTGTTTTAATGCATGCCGAGGAGGTAGGAAATACAAATGATTTTCTTCCTTCAACAGAACTTATAGTGTTGACTTTAGACATGTCATCCTGCGAGTCACCTACTCTGTGCGTAGTCAAAACATGGAATTTGAGATACCTAGTCTGATGGAAGGTGAGACACATATGCACTTGTTGCAGCAGCATATCCTTCATGTTTGAGTCAACCATTGTTTCCTATCCTCTATGAATGCACTGCAATAGTGATCAATGTTTGGAAAACATAGGCTCAGTTTGGTTCATTAGGCCTTGGAAAGTAATAAGATATCCTTTGAACTATATGGTCAATTATCAGGATACAAGATCAACATAGATAAAACCTTCATATTACTATAGCCCACCAAGAGAAATTGAAAGTAGATATCCCTGGGCATGGCAAACAGAGTCTTTCAAATATTTGGGGATCATTATGCCAAAAGATTTGGCAAAATTATCAGAATGTAATTATCAGCCTTTATATAAAAAAAATTAAGGAAGATATGGCAAGATGGAACCTGATTCCTTTTTTCAGTCTCAGTTCAAGGATTGAGTCTATTAAAATGAATATACTGCCCAGACTGTTATATCTCTTTCAGACCCTAGCAATAGAGATTAATCAAAATCAATTCAATGAATGGAACAAGATGTTATCAAGGTATATTTGGCAGGGTAAAAGGCCTAGAGTTCGTCCCAAAACTTTGCAATTAGCAAAGGAAAAGGGGGGATGGGGCCTACCTTCTCTTAGAGATTATTATTTTGCAGCACAGTTGAGAGCTATGATATGTTGGTGCAACCCATCATATGATGCTCAATGGAAAAACACTGAGGAGCGGGTACTTCCCATCCCCATACAAGCAATTTTGGCTGATAACAACCTGCAAGGGTACATAAATACTATTGATAACACATGGGTGAAATTGACTCTTAAAATATGGAAAACTACTATAAAAGAATATAATCTAGAGGGAGATATTGCAATTCTTAAATGGTGTGCATATGACTCGGATTTTACACCAAATAAATTGGAAGCTAAATTTAAGGACTGGACAGCTAAAGGAATAACGGTTCTTTGTAACATAATGAAAGAAGGAACACTGTTCAGTTTTGAAATGCTTAAAGAGAAACACTTATTATACAAACAAGATTTTTATCGGTATATACAGATGCGACAGTATGTTAATAAGATGCTTAAAAATGTAACCAAGGCAAGTACATGCTTGATAGAGCTATTTAGAAAAGCATATAATTCAGATAACGGTAGTAGAATCATTTCAAGCATGTATAAGGGGTTGTCAAATCTTAAAACACATTTGATTTCATACATTAAAACAAAATGGGAGAAGGAAGGAGGCATAATTATATCTGAGGAAGAGTGGACAATAATATGGAGGTATCAATGGACGTGTACCAGTTCACAGAAATGGAGGGAGTTTGGATGGAAAAGCTTGATAAGATATTTTATTACATCATCTCAGAAATCCCATTATAATATTAACCTCCCTGTTTGCTGGAGAAATTGGGGAAATCAAAATGCAAATCATTATCATAATTTTTGGGACTGCCCTGTTATCAAAAACTATTGGAGGGGGATACACAATGCCCTACAAGACATCTTTAAATGTGAAATACCCTTAGAGAGTAAGACCATATATTTTGGATATATACTTCAAAACTGGTTGAAAAGAGATAAATATTTAATGAATATACTGTTGGTGGCTGGTAAAAAGACTCTTACTAGGAAATGGTTATCACAGGAGAGCCCAACTTTAAATGCATGGATGGAAATTACAATGGACATTTACAAAATGGAGAAGATAACAGCATCTGTTAATCATAAGCTGGAACAATTTGATTCATACTGGGAAAAATGGTTTAACTATATAATGCCTCATAGGCCTGATTTTATTCTTACAATTCAATGAATATATTGTAAAAAAAAGATCACTCCCTACTTGTACATAGTTTTTTTCGTTTTGCTTGTTTTTTCTCTCCACTCTTTTCTATAAGTGTATACCTCAGATAAATACCATGTGGAGATTTGTGATATATGTGATTATATGATATATATGTACAATGTCTGAAATACATCTTATGGATATGTTTGTTTGATAATGAACTTCAAAACAAAATTACAAAAAAGGAAAGTAATAAGATGAGCAGGTGATGTTGCTTAACAACAGCTTTACAGAGATTAGTCCTCAAGATGAGATTGTACTTGTAAAAGTTCTTACTTTAATTTTCATAAGATCATTAATTGGTGGTATTAAACATTTAATTATGTTCACATTTGCTTCATACTCCTTTTGAAGACTTTCCATTAGATTTGCTTAAGCTTTAATATCTCTTTTCAAGCCTTGACTGCAGAATTGTCAGCACCAATTCCATGTTTCAATGCACTCACATTACTTTCTCTAGTTGCACAACTTGTAATTAACTCTTTGTTTGCCCACAGCACTGGCGATATTCGATTCAATAAATGTAGTCAACAAACAAACAGCCTTCAATTCAAATGTCAGTAGCTGCAATATTTCATCACTTCAGTAAAACAAAGCAATGACCCTTTCCTGGGGGCTTTGCTATTGCTTGCTTAGTGGGTTGGAGGGTGGAGTAGGGGGGGCTTTGGGGTTCTAACACTTTTACTGTCACACATTCTTTGGGGTATTCTTCATTTTTTGTGGATGTCTGCAAAGAACACGAATTTCAGGTTGTATATTGTATACATTCTCTGATAGTAAATGGAACTATTGAACTAATCTGTCTAAGTCCTTCTGTAGACCCTTCACTACCTCAACACTACCTGCCCCTCTGGAACCAGCTACCTCTTTCATTACCCTGGAGCATAGTCCATTTGGTCCAGGTGACTTGTCAACCTTCAGACCTTTCGGTATCCCAAGCACCTTCTCCTCAGTAATGGCAACTTCACTCACTTTTGCCCACTGGCACTTGAACATCCAACATATTGTTAATGGCTTTCACAGTGAAGGCTGATGCAAAATTATTATTCAGTTCATCTGCCATTTCCTTGTCCCCCATTACTACCTCTCCAGCATCATTTTACAGTGGCCAAATATCAACTCTTGCCTCTCTTCTACACTTTGTATTTCTGAAGAACTTTTTAGTATCCTCTTTAATAATATTGGCTAGCTTGCCTTTGTATTCCATCTTTTCCTTCTTTATGCCATCTGTTAGTTTTTAAAAGCTTCCCAATCCTCTAACTTTCTACCAGTTTTGCTCTATCACATGCCCTCTCTTTGATTATTATGTTGGCTTTGACTTCGTCAGCCATGGTTGCATCAACCTATCTTTAGAATACTTCTTTGTTGAGATGTATCTATCCTGTGCCTTCCGAGTTGCTCCCAGAAACTCCAGCCAGTGCTGTTCTGCCGTCTTTCCTGATAATGTTTCCTTTCAATCAGTTTTGGCCAACTCCTCCCTCATGCCTCTGTGTTCCCATTACTCCATTGGAATACTGATACATCTGACTTCAGCTTCTCTTTCTCAAATTACAGAGTGAATATTATCATATTATCATCACTGGTCCCCAAGAGTTCCTTAAGATAAAGTTCTCTAACCAATTCTGGTTTATTGCAGAACACCCAATTCAGAATGGCTGATCCCCTAATGGGTTCAACTATGAACTGCTCTAAAAAGCCAGCTTGTAGGCACTCTAGAAATTCCCTTCTTGGGATCCAGCACCAATCTGATGTTCCCAATCTACCTGCATATTGTAATCTCCCATGGCTAATGTAATATTGGCCTTTTGCATGCACTTTCTATGTCCTGTGGTAATTTGTAAACTACATCTTTGCTTCTGTTTGAGAACCCATCAGGGTCTTTTTAACCATGCAGATTCTTAGCACTACCCACAACAGTTCTATACCTTCTTATACTATGTCACCTCTTTCTAATGATTTGATTTCATTTTTTTTTGGCTAACATGCCTGTCCTTTCGATACAATGTGTGTCCTTGGACTTTAAGCTCCCAGCTATAATCTTCTTTCAGCCATGATTCAGAGATGCCCACAACGTCATACCTGCCACTCTATAACTGTGCTGCAAGTTCATCTACCGTATTCCATATACTGTGTGCATTCAGATATAATCTCTTAAGTCCTGGATTCACCCATTTTGGTTTTTCCCCCTTTTACATTGCAACTCATCCTATTGACAGCAATTTTGCTCTATAATCTGCCTATCCTTGCTAGCAGTCTCAGTACATACTGCTTCCCATCCTTAGCCCAGTTGCCATCCCCCGCCAAATTACTTTAAACCCTCCCAAAGAGCTCCAGCAAATCTGTCTGCTGTTGGTCCCCCTCGGATTCAGGTGTAACCTATCCCTTTTGTACAGGTGATCCCAATGATCCAGAAATCTGAACTCCTGTCCTGGGTACCAGTTCCTCAGTCAAACATTTCATCTGCCAAATCATTCTATTCTTAAGTCAACTGGCATGTGGCACAGGCAGCAATCCAGCGATTATTACCCTGGAGGTCCTGTTTCTCAGCTTTCTACCTAGCTGTCTAAAATCTTTCTACAAGACCTTCTCACCTGGTCTATGTTTGGCTGCTCACCCTCACCCTTGAGAATGGAATGGATCTGAGATATCCCTGACCCTGGCACCTCGGAGGTGACTCTGTCGTGTCCACTGAATCTCATCTCTATTCCTCTGACTACGAAATCTCCTATCACCACTGCAGTCCTCTTCACCTCTCTTCTTTTCTGAGCCACAGCGCCAGAGACCTGGTCGCTGCAGCTCCCGCCGTGCCCTCCCCACCCCCCACCAGTTTGGTCATTCTCCTCAACAGAATCCAGAATAGTATACTTATTATTGAGGGGTACGCTGCACCTGCTGCCCATTTCCTTGACAGTCACCCAGTTACCTGCCTCCTGCAACCTAGGGGTGGCTCTTATCTCTCACTTCCTCAGTCTCACATATGAGCCGAAGGTCATCGAGCTGCAGCTCCAGTTCCTTCCGCATCTGGTGCAGTTGACAGATCACAACACAGCACCTTGCAGCCATTCTCACTGCATTAACTGTGCCCTAACAGACAAGGAATGAAGAAGGAGAAGAAGAAACTGACCAGATACTTGCCTTGCCCAAGCCTGATGAGCCAAAGCCACTCCAACAGTAGCCCACTCACATGACAACTTAACCCTGCCTTATCTGTATTCGCCCTTTCTAAAGAATCTTGTTCACTGATTGGGTGCAGCCCATCTCTGAAAACTGCTGTGAAGTGTTGCCTTTTTAATCTTCAACTGTAGACTGAAACAAAATCGGTGCTTCTTCTTGTGCTCTCGTTCACTGATTGGGCACAGTTCAACTCCCATCCAATGTAGCGATCTTAGCATTCAAATCACATAATTAAGCATTCCAATTAGCAAAGTTAGCAATTTAAGTGGTCAACAAAAAATATCATTTCCTGTGACTGGCTCACTTCCGCTAACAACTATACTCATTTGTTTCTACCACATCCAAACCTACGTGACAGATTACCATAATAAACACACCACACAATACAATACAATACAGACAGAAAATAGTTACACAGCTCCCACACTAACATTTCATTTCCCTTCTTTACCACTGACTCAACCTACAAGCTGACTTTTGGAGAACCCCGCACAGACAACAAACGGGATTCGTTAATTTGAAGGGGGTGACTGGAGGCTGTGTGCCCTGACCTGAAAATCTGGTCAAATCCTGCGTCCTGTACCCACATGGGCAATGTGGCACAAATAATGAGGGAATATCACAGATACAGCTCTGGTGCAAGCAAGGGGGGGGGGGGGCCTGGTTTGGCCCTTCCTATTGCTGCACACTGACTTTCTTCAATTGGACACAAAGGGTTCACTTCTACAGTTGAGAACCACTTAAAGTGGGTGTAAGCATCATTATTTAAACCACAGAACAGATTATAGAGGTTTCTCAGGAGTCTGAAGAGAGTTGGACTTTACATGTCCATACACACTTCATTCTACAGATATGCTGTAGAGACTATTCTGATAAGCTGCATCATTGCATGGTATGGAAACCGCACTGCAGCTGACAGGAAAGCTCAACAACGGGTAGTCAAAACTGCCCAATGCATCACCAGTGCCAGCCTACCTGCCACCAAGGAAATAAATGCAGAATGGTGCCAGAAAAGCACAAGTAACATCATGAAGAAACCCACCCACCCTGCTCATGGACTGTCTGTCCCACTCCTATCAGGGTGGAGGCTATGTAACATCCAAACCAGGACCACCAGATCTAAAAACAGTTACTTTCCTCAAGCAGTAAGATTGATCTTCACCTCCACCCACTAACCCACCCCTCCACACACCCAACCACCACTACTTTATCATCCTCCGTAACTTCCATCACCTCCTGCGGGATCCCACCACCAGACACATCTTCCCCTCCCCCCCACTCTCGGCTTTCCGCAGGGATCGCTCCCTACGCGACTCCCTTGTCCATTCATCCCCCCCATCCCTTCCCACGGACCTCCCTCCGGGCACTCATCCCTGCAAACGGAAGAAGTGCTACACCTGCCCCCACACCTCTTCCCTCACCACTATCCCAGGCCCCAGACAGTCCTTTCAGGTGAGGCACCACTTCACCTGCGAGTCAACTGGGGTGATATACTGTATTCGGTGCTCCCAATGTGGCCATTTATACATTGGGGAGACCCGCCACAGACTGGGAGACGGTTTCACCGAACACCGGCGCTCAGTCCTCCAGCAGTGACGGGATCTCCCTGTGGCCATACACTTCAATTCCACAGACCACTCCCACTCCGATATGTCTGTCCATGGCCTCCTCTACCGTCAAGATGAGGCCACACGCAGGTCGATGGAGCAATACCTTATCTCCCACCTAGATGGCCTCCTACCTGCTGGCATGAACATCCAACTCACTGACCTCCGTTGATACTCCTGCCCCCCTTACCCCCATCCCTATCTATTATTTTAGTCTGGTTCTCTTCCTCTCTCTTTTCCCCCCTCACTATAATCTCCCCCAAGCACTACCTTTCTCTTTTATTTCCCATAATTCTTAACCTTCCCCCTAGCCCATTTCCCTTCAGCCTATCACTTCCCAGCTCTCTACTTCATCCCTCCCCCCACTTCTTATCCCCTCTCCACCATCTCATGTTACTTCACTCCTGATGAAGGGTTTCAGCCCGAAATGTCATCACTACCTCCTCCCATAGATGCTGTCTGGCCTGCTGAGTTCTGCCAGCATGTTGTGTTCTTATTTATTTCCAGCATCTGCAGATTCACTCGTGTTGCCTTTGAGTATCTATTGGAATACAGTTAAGTCAATCATCCAGAAGTAGAAAGAATATGGCACAGCTGTAGATCTCCGTCCTCAAAAGCTGAGTGACCATGCAAGAAGGGGACTAGTGAGGGAGGCCATCAAGAGACCGTTGACAACTCTGGAGGAGTTACAAGCTTCAGTGGCTGAGTTGGGAGAAACTGCACATAGAACAACTGTTGCCCGGGTGCTTCACCAGTCATAGCTTTACGGGAGAGTGGCAAAGAGAAAGCCACCGTTGAAAAAAAAATCGCATGAAATCTTGGCTAGAGTTTGCCAGTAGGCACGTAGGAAACTCTGAAGTCAGCTGGAAGAAGATTCTATGGTTTGATGAGAGTGAAAATGAGCTTTTTGGCCATGAGACTACCGGTAAATGCTATGTTTGGCATAAGCCAAACACTGTACGTTATCAGAAACACACCATCCCTACGGTGAAGCATGGTGGCGGCTGCATCAAGCTGTGGGGATGCTTCACTGCAGTAGGCCCTGGAAGGCTTGTGAAGGTTGAAAGTAAAATGAATGCTGCAAAATACAGGGAAATCCCAGAGGAAAACCCAATGCAGTCTGTAAGAGAACAGTGACTTGGGAGAAGATTTGTTTTCCAGCAAAACAATGACCCCAAGCATAAAGCCAAAGCTACACAGGAATAGCTTAAAAACAACAATGTCCTAGAATGGCCAATTCAAAGTCCATACCTCAATCCAATTGAGAATTTATGGCTGGATTTGAAAAGGGCTGTTCATTCATGATCCCCTTGCAATCTGACAGAGTTTGAGCAGTTTTGTAAAGAATATTGGGGGAAAATTGCAATGTCCAAATCTGCAAAGCTAATAGAAACCTATCCACACAGACTTAAGGCTGTAATTGCTGTCAAAGATGCATCTACTACATACTGACTTGAAGGGGGTGAATAGTATATAATCGATTATTTTGGGTTTTATATTTGTAATTAATTTAGATCAATTTATAGAGATCTGTTTTCACCTTGACTCAGAAGAGTACTTTTCTGTTGATCAGTGTCAAAAAAGCCAAATGCAATCCACTGTAATTCAATGTTGTAAGACAATAAAACATGAAAACTTCAAAGGTGGTTGAATATTTTTTATCGGCATTGTATTTGCACAGTTTGCTTTTTAACTGACTTCACAACCTAGCGGCTCCCTTTCAAGGACTCTACAACTCATGTTCACAGTATTCTTTTTCAATATTTATTTTTCATAATTTATGGAAACATAGAACATAGAAGACTTACGGCATAATGCAGGCCCTTCGGCCCACAATGCCGTGTTGAACATATACTTACTTTAGAAATTACCTAGGGTTACCCAGAGCCCTCTATTTTTCTAAGCTCCATGTACCTATCCAGGAGTCTCTTAAAAGACCCTATTGTATCTGCCTCCACCACCGTTGCTGGCAGCCCATTCCACACACTCACCACTCTCTGCGTAAAAATCTTACCCCTGACATCTCCTCTGTACCTACTTCCAAGCACCTTAAAACTATGCCCTCTCATGTTAGCCATTTCAGCCCTGGAAAAAAGCCTCTGACTATCCACATGATCAATGTCTCTCATCATCTTACACACCTCTATCAGGTCATCTCTCATCCTCCGTTGCTCCAAGGAGAAAAGGCCAAGGGTGATCTTCTCTTGCATATTGGTTCTTAGTCTTTATTTATAGTTTTTCATGAACACTATTGTATTTCTTTATTTTCCTATAGATACCTACAATACAATGTATCTCAAGTTAGTATATGGCTACATATTACCCCTACTTACTCTGGAGTCTGCAGAGGTTCACCATGTAATCAAAAACCTTGGCAAACTTCTTTAGATGTGTGGTGGAAAGTGTGCTGACTGGCTGCATTGAGGCCTGGTATGGGAACACCAATGCCCTTGAGTGGAAAATCCTACAAAAGATAGTGGATTCAGCTCAGTCATCACAGGTAAAACCCTCCCAATCATTGAGCACATCTAAATGAAACACTGCCATAGAAAAGCAGCATCCATCATCAAAGATCTCACTGCTGCCATCAGGTAGGAGATTCAAGTGTCTCAGGGCTCACACCACCAGAGTCAAAAACAGTTACTACTCCTCAACTATCAGACTCTTGAAGTAAAGGGAATAGCTAAATTCATTTAAGGACTCTTTAATCTTGTTTTATCATGCTTGTTATTTATTGCTATTTATTTATATCTGCATTTACACAATGTTGTCTATTGTCTATTGATCCTGTTTACAGTTACTGTTCTGTAGACTTGCTAAATATGCCCACAGAAAAAGAATCTCTGGGTTGTATGTGGTGACATATATGTACTCTGATAATAAATTTTACTTTGACTTTGACTTTGACTTTAGAGTATATATACAGTATTTTGATTAAAAAATTACTTTGATTTTACTGTGTTATACTGTGCTATGATAAATAGCTGGACAGAGAGAAAGGGCAATGTAATTAAAATTACTGCATTAGTTTCTAACACAGTAATAATTAATACTATTACATTAATTTAGACCATAAGGCATAAGAGCAGAATTAAGCCATTCAGCCCTTTGAGTCTGTTCCGCCATTCCATCATGGCTGATTTATTATCTCTCTCAACACCATTCTCCTGTCTTCTTCCCATAATCTTTGATGACCTGACTAATCATCCACTGTCACCTCTTTTTACTCTTTATACTGTACCTCAGAAAAATTTCTGGTATCCTCTTTTATATTATTAGCTAGCTTACCTTCATATTTCACCTTTTCTCTCCTTATGGCTTTTTAGTTGACTTTTGTTGATTTTAAAAGTTTCCCAATCCACTAACTTCCATTAGCTATATCCCACTATTTTTTGTCATATTTAATGCTATCTGTTTTCCTTTCATGCTGCCTTTGACTTCTCTTGTCAACCACAGTTACCTCATCCTCTCTTTAGAATACTTATTCATCTTTGGGATGTATCTATCCCACACCTTCTGAATTGCTCCCAGAAACATGCTGTTGTGCTGTGATGCCTTCTAGTGTCTCCTTCCAATCATCTTTGGCCAGCTCCTCTTTCATGCCTCCCTTATTTCCTTTACTCCACTGTAACAGAGTCATAGCACAGAAACAGGTGCTTTGGCCCACCCAGTCCATGCCAAACCATTAATCTGCCTTGCATCAACCTGCACCCAGATCACAGCCCTTCACAGCCCTTCCATCAATGTAACTATCCAAATTTCCCTTAAATCCATCATTCAACATTCTCCAACCCTATGTCACGTCTTGCTAATGATGTAATTCATCTCTTACCAGTAGAGCCACACCACCACCTATGCCTTCGTACCTGTTCTTTCAATACAAAATATATCCTTTGATGTTATGCTCCCAACTGTGATCTCCTTTCAGCCATGTGATGCCCACAACGTCATACCAACCAATCTCTAATTGCACCATGAGTTCATCCACCTTATTCTGAATGCTATGTGCATTTAAATACAGCACCTTCAGTGTTTCATTCTTCGCTCGTTTAAATTTTGCCTCTGTGGTACATTTTAACTCTTTGTTCTGTCTGCATTGGTACTGATTCATTGGCTTGCACTTTCTTACATTCATGTTACATTCATCATCTACTTGGAAACCTGCTGGCTCATCCTCAGCTCTATCATACTGATTCCTATACCCCTGCCATACAACAGCTCTAGCAAACCTGTCCGTGAGGATATTGGTCTGCCTCAGATTCAAGTCCCACCTGCTCCAGAAGAGACCTCAATCTGCCACCTCATTCTATTCCTATCCTCACTGTTGCATGGCACAGGCAGCAATCCTAGATTACTACCCTGAGGTCCTGCTTCTCAAATTACACTATAAGATATACAAGCAGAATTAGGCCATTTGGTCCATCGAGTCTGCTCTGCCATTCAATCATGGCCAATCATTTTTTTTTCTCCTCCTCAACCCCAGTTTCTGGCTGTCTCCCTGTAACCTTTGATGCCATGTCCAATCAAGAACCTATCAAGCTTTACCTTAAATATACCCAATAGCCTGGTCTCCACAGCTACATGTGGCAACAAATTCCACAAATTCACCACCCTTTGGCTGAAGAAATTTCTCCGCATCTCTGTTCTACCTCACCAGTGCCTTATAAAGCCTCAGCATCACATTCCTGCTCTTCTATTCTAGACCTCTTGAAATGAATACCAACGTGGCATTTGCCTTCCTCACCACTGACTCAGCCTGCATGTTAATCTTCAGGGTGTTCTGCACAAGGACTCCCAAGTCCCTTTGCATCTTAGATTTTTGGATTTTCTCCCCATTTAGAAAATAGTCCGCACATTTATTTCTACTACCAAAGTGCATGACCGTATATTTTCCAACATTATATTTCATTTGCCACTTTCTCACCCATTCTCCTATTCTGTCTTTCTGCATCCAACCTGTTTCCTCAACACTACCTGCCCCTCCACCAATCTTGGTATCATCCACAAACTTGGCAACAAAGCCATCTATTTCATCATTAAAATCATTTATATACAGCATAAAAAGATGTGGTCCTAAAACTGACCCCTGTGGAACATCACTAGTCACTGGAACTTCCATCCTAACTCCTTGTATTCTGTTTTCAGGACCTCCTCCCTCTTTCTACCTTTGTCATTGGTATCAATATGTACCACGACTTCTGGATGCTCACCCTCCCTTTTCAGGATATTGTGGACATATTTAGAAACATCATGAACCCTGGTGAGTGCAATGATACAGTCCTGCTTAACTCCTACTTAACAGTGAAGGTTTCTGATTCAGCCACTACAGCTGAGTAATGTGGCTGAGATTTCACACTACTATCAGAATCAGGTTTAATATCACTGGCACATGTAGTGAAATTTGCTGTTTTACAACAGCAGTCATTGAAATAATAATAATAAAAACTATAAATTACAATAATAAATACATATATTTAAATAAGTAATGAAGAAAGAGAGGGAAAAAACCAAATAGTGAGGCAGTGTTCATTCAGAAATCTGATGGAGGAGGGGAAGATGCTATTCCTAATATGTCTTCAGGTTCCAATGAGAAGAGGGCATTTCCTGAGTGATGGGGTCCTCAATGATGGATGCTGCATTTCTGAGGCATCACGTTTTAAAGGTGTCCTCGATGCTGCAGAGGCTCATGCCCATAATCCATGCTGGAGCTGACAGAGTTTACAACTTCCAGCAGCTTCTTCCAATCCAATGCATAGGCCCCTCCATTCCAGATGGTACTTGTACTCTGACAATAAATTGTGAACTTTAAACTATGGTACTCCTGTGCCGAGTACTTGTGGTCTTTCAGATCTCTGCAGGTGCAAGGTTGATACAGAGATACACGGCAGCTGCAGAGTCACCATGAGAACCTCAGCACCGACAAATGCCAGCCGGTAGGTCTCTACTGAAACATCTCCACCTCTTAAGGTGTGGGCACTTAGAGAAAGGAAGCTGTAGACAGGGGATGACATACTTTTTACACAGGCACAGCTTTGCAGTAAACCACTTGAAAAGCAGGAAGCCAATACAGCTGCTACAGTCAGAATCGGAATTAGTTTTAATATTACTGACATATGTTGTGACATTTGTTGTTTTGCAGCAGTGGTACAGAGCAATACATACAAAAAACTATCAAATACAATAAGAAATATCCGTGGTCTTCTGTTGCTGTCGACAATCTACTTCAAGGTTTGATGTGGTATGTGTTTAGAGATGCTCTTCTGCACCCCATTGTTGTAATGCATGGTTATTTGAGTTACTGCCACCTTCTTGTCAGTTTGAACCAGTCTGACCATTCTGCTCTGACCTCTCTCATCAAGAAGGTTTCCTCAACCACAAAATTGCTGCTCACTGGATAGCAACGCACACAAAATGTTGAAGGAACTCAGCAACCCAGGTAGCATCTATAGAAAAAAGTACAGAAAAGTGAAGTGTTGCTCACCTGAAAGGACTGTTTGGGGCTCCGAATGGTAGAATGGAAGGTCCCAGGCAGTCCTCCCAGGTGAGGCAACACTGCACCTGGACACTAGACACTAGAATACTACAGCACAGTACAGGCCCTTCGGCCCTCGAAGTTGTGCTGACCCATATATTCCTTAAAAAAAGCACTAAGCCCACACTATCCCGTAACATTCTATTTTTCTTTCATCCATGTGCCTGTCCAAGAGGCTCTTAAATACCCTTAATGTTTTAGCCTCCATCCCTGGCAAGTCATTCCAGGCACCCACAACCCTGGCTGTGTAAAAAACTTACCCCTGATGTCTCCCCTAAACTTCCCTCCCTTAACTTTGTACATATGCCCTCTGGTGTTTGCTATTCATGACCTGGGAAACAGGTACTGACTATCCACCCTATCTATGCCTCTCATAATCTTGTAGACCTCTATCAAATCCCCTCTCATCCTTCTACGCTCCAAAGAGAAAAGTCCCAGCTCTGCTAACCTTGCCTCATAAGACTTGTTTTCCAATCCAGGCAACATCCTGGTAAATCTTTTCTCACGGATGCTGCCTGACCTGCTGAGTTCTTCCAGCGTTGTGTACGTATCCTGGTAAATCTCCTCTGCACCCTCTCCATAGCTTCCACATCTTTCCTATAATGAGATGACCAGAACTGAACACAATACTCTGTGTGGTCTCACCAGAGATTTGTAGAGTTGCAACATGACCTCTCTACTCTTGAACTTAATCCCCATATTAATGAAGCCTAGCAGCCCATAGGCCTTCTTAACTATCCTGTCAACCTGTGCAGTAACCTTGAGGGATGTATGGATTTGAACCCCAAGGTCCCTCTGTTCATCCACACTCTTAAGAAACCAATCATTAACCCTGTACTCAGCCTTCTGGTTTGTCCTTCCAAAATGCATCACCTCACACTTATCTGGACTGAATTCCATCTGCCACTTTTCTGCCCAACTCTGCATCCTGTCTATATCCTCTTGTAACCTTCGACAACCTACAACTCCATCCACAATGCCTCCAATCTTCGTGTCATCCGCAAATTTACTCACCCATCCTTCCGTCTCTTCATCCAGGTCGTTTATAAAAACCACAAAGAGCAGCGGTCCCAGGACAGATCTCTGCGACACTCCACTAGTCACCGACCTCTAGGCAGAATACTTTCCTTCCACTACTACCCTCTGCTTTCTGTAAGGCAATTTTTTATCCAAACACCAAGGTTCCACTGATCCCATGCCTCATGACTTTCTGGATGAGTCTCTCATGGGGGACCTTGTCAAATGCCTTGCTAAAATCCATATAGACCACATCTACCACTCTACCCTCATCAATTTATTTTGTTACCTCTTCAAAAAACTCAATTAGGCACATGAGGCACAACCTTCCCTTCACAAAGCCACATTGACTATCCTTGAGTAGACTGTACTTCTCCAAATGCTCGTAGATCCTATTCTTAAGAATCCTTTCCAATAGTTTGCAGACCACCGACTTAAGACTCACCGGTCTATAGTTCCCAGGATTCTCCTTATTACCTTTTTTAAACAAGGGAACTACATTTGCCATTCTCCAATTCTCTGGCACCTCCCCTGGAGCCAAAGAGGATTCAAAGATCATAGCTACTGCTCCAGCAATCTTTTCTCTCACTTCCCACAGCAACCTGGGGTATATCACATCCAGCCCTGGGGACTTCTTCCTTAATCTCCACATTGTCCAGCATACAGGCCTGTTCTATTTTGACCTCACCCTGATCAAGGTCCTTTACACTTGTGAATACTGAAGCAAAGTATTAATTTAGGACCTCCCCAACCTCCTCCGCCTCCAGGCACATGTTGCCTTCTTTATCCTTTACCGGCCCCACCTTCATTCTTGTCATCCTTCTGTTCTTGACATACGCATAGAACGCCTTGGGGTTCTCCTTAATCCTCCATGCCAAGGCCTTCTCATGCCCCCTTTGAGCTCTCCTAAATCCTTTCTTAAGCCCCTTCCTGGCTACCCTATATTTCTCATGAGCCCCTTCTGCTTCCTGCTTCTTATATCTAACATATGCTTCCTTCTTCCTCTTGATGAGTTATCTCACGTGTTTCATCAGCCATGGTTCCCTTTTCCTACCATTTTTTCCTTGTCTCAGTGAGACAAACCCATCCTGAACCCAGCACAAGTGGTCCCTAAACTTCTCCCACATTACTTCTGTGCTTTCACCCTTGAACATCGGTTTCCAATTTACTCTCACTAGTTCCTGCCTCATCCCTTCATAGTTAGCCCTTCCCCAGTTAAGCACTTTCCCATTTTGTCTGTTTTTATCCTTTTCCATAGCTATGCTGAAGCTAAGGGAGTTATGGTCACTCTCACCAAAATGTTCCCCCACCAAGAGGTCTGTCACCTGACCAGGTTCATTATCCAGAACTAGATCCAGTATAGCCTCTCCTTTCGTCGGCCGGTCCACATACTGCGTAAGGAATCCTTCTTGAACACACCTGACAAATTCAGCCCCATCTATCCCCTTGCAGTCAGGAGGTGCCAGTCAATATGAGGGAAGTTGATATCACCCATAACTATTACCCTGTATTTTCTGCACAATTCTAAAATCTGCCTGCTTATCTGCTCCTCGGTGTCCTGAGGGCTATTTGGGGGCCTATAGACTACTCCCAGCACAGTGATTGATCCCTTCCTATTACTGACTTCCACCCACACCGACTCAGTGGACACTCCCTCTGCAGCGTCCTCCCTTTCTATAGCCGTGATACTATCCCTGACCAGTAATGCTACTCCCCCACCTTTTCTACCTCCCACCCTATTCCTTTTAAAACAACTAAACCCTGGGACCTGCATCAGCCAATCCTGCCCTTCCTCCAGCCAAGTTTCAGTAATGGCCACAACATTGTAGTTCCACGTACTGATCCATGCTCTGACTTCATCCCCTTTATTCCTAATACTCCTAGCGTTGAAATAGACACATTTCAACCCCTCTAACTGGCTAAATTTATCTTTTGTCCCCTGCCTGTCCTTCCTCACCAACTCAGAACACCCTTGCCCTTGTCCTTCAACCCTAATCTCTGCACTCACATTCTGATTCTCACCCCCCCTTCAAACTAGTTTAAATCCTCCCCAACAGCTCTAGCAAACCTGCCCGCCAGGATATTGGTCCCTTTCCACTTCAGGTGCAGCCTGTCCTTTTTGTACAGACAATAGACAGTAGATGCAGGAGTAGGCCATTCAGCCCTTCTAGCCAGCACCACCATTCACTGTGATCATGGCTGATCATACACAATCAGTACCCCGTTCCTGCCCTCTCCCCATATCCCTTGACACCATAATCTATAAGAGCTCTATCTAACTCTCTCTTGAAAGCATCCAGAGACTTGGCCTCCACTGCCTTCTGGGGCAGAGCATTCCACATATCCACCACTCTCTGGGTGAAAAAGTTTTTCTGCATTTCTGTTCTAAATGGCCTACCCCTTATTCTTAAATTGTGGGCTTTAGGTCTGGACTCACCCATCAGCGGGAACATGCTTCCTGCCTCCAGCGTGTCCAATCCCTTAATAATTTTATATATTTCAATCAGATCCCCTCTCATCCTTCTAAATTCCAGTGTATACAAGCCCAGTTGCTCCAATCTTTCAACATATGACAGTCCTGCCATTCCGGGAATTAACTATCTACATGATCAATACCTCTCATCATCTTAGACACTTCTTTCAGGTCACCTCTCATCCTCCGTTGCTCCAAGGAGACCCAACGTAGATTGGGAGACCATTTTGCTCAACACCTACGCTCTGTCCACCAGAAGAAGTGGGATACCCCAGTGGCCCCCCTTTTTAATTCCACTTCCCATCCCATTCTGATATGTCAATCCATGGCCTCCTCTACTGTCGTGATGAGGCCACACTCAGGTTGAATGAACAACACTTTATATTCCGTTTGGGTAGCCTCCAACCTTATGGCATGAACATCGATTTCTCGAACTTCTGGTAATGCCCCCACACCCCTTCACCATCCCCCATCTCCTTTTCCCTCTCTCATCTCATCTCCTTGCCTGCCCATCGCCTCCTTTTGGTGTTCCTCTGCCCTTTACTTTCTTCCATGGCCTTCTGTTCTCTCCTATTGGACTCCCCCTTCTTCAGCCCTGTAACTCTTTCACCAATCAACTTCCCAGCTCTTTACTTCACCCTCTCCTCCTCTCCCAGTTTCACCTATTGCCTTGTGTTTTTCTCTCTCCCCTCCCCCACCTTTTAAATCTACCCCTCATCTTTTTTCCTCCAGTCCTGCTAAAGGGTCTCGGCCTGAATCGTCGACTGTACCCTTTTCCATCGATGCTGCCTGGCCTGCTGAGTTCCTCCAGCATTTTGTGTGTGTTGCTTAGATTTCCAGCATCTGTTGATTTCTCTTGTTTGTGATTTGCTCACTGGATGTTTTGTTTTTCGCACTATTCTCTGTAAACTCTAGAGACTGTTGTGCATGAAAATCACAGAAGATTAACAGCTTCTGAGATACACAAACCACTCCATCTGGCACTAACAGTCATTCCATGGTAAAAGCCACTTAGATCACATCTCTTCCCTATTCTGATATTTGGATCTGGATAACAACTGAACCTTTTGATCATATCTGCATGTTTTTATGCATTGATTTGCTAATTAGATATTTTCTTAATGAGCAGGTGTACAGGTGTACCTAATAAAGTGTCCACTGGGTATATATAAAATAATTTTATTAACTAAGTAGTGCAAAAAGAGAGCAATATAAGTGAAGTAGTATTCGTGGATTGGTTCATTGTCTGTTCAGAAATGTGATTGCGGAGAGGAAGAAGCTGTTCCTGGAAGGTTAAATGCATGACTTCAGGCTCCTGTACCTCTCTCTGATGGTAAAATGAGAGGAGGGCATGTCCTGTGTGGTTGGAATTCTTAATAATGGATGCCACCTTTTTGAGATATCGTCTTTTGAAGATGTCAATTTACAATGTTCAATTATCCTACTAACATTGTCCTTGGATTCTGGAAAGAAACCAGAGGAAACCCATGTGTGCATGGGGAGGTCAAATAAAGTCTTTACAGAGGCCTCTGGAATTGATATGCCGAGCTGTAATAGTGTCGTACTAACTGCCATACAAACATGGCACCCCAACTCAGCCACTTGAATCACTTGTAATTGTACACAACTCAGCCACTTGTAATTGTACACACCTGAATCACTTGTAATTGTACACACCTGAATCACTTGTAATTGTACACAACTCAGCCACTTGTAATTGTACACAACTCAGCCACTTGTAATTGTGCACACCTGAACCACTTGTAATTGTACACACCTGAACCACTTGTAATTGTACACACCTGAATCACTTGTAATTGTACACACCTCAGCCACTTGTAATTGTACACACTTGAATCATTTGTAATTGTACACAACTCAGCCACTTGTAATGGTGCACACCTGAATCACTTGTAATTGTACACACCTCAGTCACTTGTAATTGTACACACTTGAATCATTTGTAATTGTACACAACTCAGCCACTTGTAATGGTGCACACCTGAATCACTTGTAATTGTACACACCTCAGTCACTTGTAATTGTACACACCTCAGCCACATCCTCTGGTAGCTCATTCCATTTATATACTACACTCTGTGAAAAAGTTGCCCGTTTAAATCGTTCCCCTCTCACATACCTATGGTCTCTCTTATTTTGGACTCCCCTAGCCTGGAAAAAGACTATCAATCTAATCCATACCTGTTATCATTATATAAACCTCTATAAATGTCACCTTTCCGCCTCCTTCACTTCAGGGAAAACTATAACAGTCTATCTCTCCTTATAACACACCTTGTTAATCCGAGACATGAGAGATTCTGTAGTAGCTGAAAATCCGGAGCAACACACAAAACTCAGCAGGTCGGGATCCTGAAGGGGCCTATGCACTCCCTCACTACCCTTCTGCTCTTAATAAAGGATTTCTTAGTATTCTGCTTTGCCTTATTAGCCAAGGATATTTCATGTCCCCTTTTTGCCCTCCTAATTTCCTTAGACCATAAGAATATAACACATAGGGGCAGAATGAGGCCATTCAGCCTATTGAGTCTGCCCCACCAGTCCTGGATCCCGTATCCCACTCAACTCCACACACCTGCCTTCTCGCCATACCCTTTGATGTCCCAACCAATCAGGAAACTATCAGCTTCTGCCTTAAATATACCCACAGACTTGACCTCCACCACAGTCTGTGGCAGACCATTCCATAGATCCACTACTCTCTGGTTAAAAACATTCCTCCTTACCTCTGTTCTAAAAGGTTGCCCCTCAATTTTGAGGCTCTGCCCTCTAGATCTGGATACCCCCACCAGAGGAAACATCCTTTCCACATCCACCCTACCAAATCCTTTCAACATTCAGTAGGTTTCAATGAGATCCCCCCCGCATTCTTCTAAATTCCAGTGAGTACAGGGCAAAGCTGCCAAACACTCCTCATATGTTAACCCCTCCAATCCCAGAATCATCCTCGTAAACATCCTCTGGACTCTTTCCAATGACAACACATTCTTTCTGAGACTTGAGGCTCAAAACTATTGACAATACTCTAAGTTTGGCCTGACTAGCATCTTATAAAGCCTCAGCGTTATCTCCTAGCTTTTATATTCTATTTACTTTGAAATAAATGCCAACATTGCACTTGCCTTCTTCACCACAGACTCAGCCTGTTAATTAACCTTCTGGGAGGCTTGCATTAGGACTTCAAAGTCCCTCTGTACCTCTGATGTTTCAATTTTCTCCCCATTTAGATAATAGTCTACACTTTTGTTCCTTTACCAAAATGTATTATCATACATTTCCCAACATTGTATTCCATCTGCCACTTTTTTTGCCCATTCTTCCAATTTGTCCAAGTCCTGTTGCAGCCGGCTTGCTTCCGCAGCACTACCTACCCCTCCACCTGTCTTCGTATCATCCGCAAACTTTGCCACAAAGCCATCAATTCCATTATCCAAATCATTGACAAACAATGTGAAAAGTAGCGGTCCCAATACTGACCCCAGAGGAACACCACTAGTCACTGGCAGTCAACCAGAAAAGGCCTCCTTTATTCCCACTTGCTACCTCCAGCCTGTCAACTATTCCTCTATCTGTGTAACACCATAGGAGGTATCTTTTTAAACAGCCTCATGTGTGGCACCTCATCAAATGCCTTCTGAAAATTCAAGTAAATGACATCCACTGCTTCTCCTTTGTTCAACCTGCTGGTTACTTCCTTAAAGAACTCTAACAGATTTGTCAGGCAAGATTTCCCTTTACAGAAACCATGCTGACTTCAAGTTATTTTATCATTAGACTCCAAGTACCCCAAAACCTCATCCTTAATAATAGACTCCAACACTTTCCCAACCACTGATGTTGGGCTAACTGACCTATAATGTCCTCCCTTTTGTCTTCCTCACTTTTTAAAGAGTGAAGTGACATTTCCAAGTTTCCAGTCCACCGGGACCATGCCAGAATCAAGTGATTCTTGAAAGATCACAACCAGTGCATCCGTTATCTCTTTAGCAACCTCTCTCAGGACTCTGGGATGTAGTTCATCTGGTCCAGGTGACTTATCCACCTTAAGACCTTTGAGTTTTGCCTAGCACTTTCTCCTTTGTAATAGCAATGGCACTCACTCGTGCTCCCTGACACTCACGGACCTCTGGCACACTGTGGAAGACCACAGTGAAGACAGATGCAAAGTATTCATTAAGTTCATCTGCCATTTCTTTGTCCCCCATTACTACCTCACCAACTCATTTTCCAGTGAACACAAAACATAGAACATAGAATAGTACAGCACAGTACAGGCCCTTCAGCCCACAATGTTGTGCCAACCCTTAAACCCTGCCTCCCATATAACCCCCCACCTTAAATTCCTCCATATACCTGTCTATATGGTGGTCCAATATCAACTCTCACCTCCCTTTTACTCTTTATATAACTAAAAAAACCTTTTGGTATCCTGCTTTATATTATTGGCTAGTTTGCACTCATACTACATCTCTTCCCTTCATATAACTTCTTTAGTTGCCTTTTGTTGGATTTTAAAAGCTTCCCAATCATCCAACTTCCCACTCACTTTTGCTACATAATATGCCCTTTTCTTGGCTTTTATGTAGTCCTTAATTTCCCTTGTCAGCCATGGTTGCCTAGCCCTGGCATTTGAGAACTTCTTCCTCTGTGGGTCATATCTATCCTGCGTCTTGTGAACTAATCCCAGAAAGCTCAGCCATCTCTACTCTGCCATCATTCCCACCAGTATCCTCCTCCAATCCACCTGGGCAAGCTCCTCTCTCATGCCTCTGTAATTCCCTTTATTCAACTGCAATACTGAAACACGCGAGTTATGCTTCTCCCTCTCAAACTGCAGTATGAATTCAATCATATTATGATCATTGTCTCCTAAGAGTTCCTTTATGTCAAGCTCCCTAATAAGATCTGAGTTATTAAACAACACCCAATCTAAGATAAGTTCTCCCTGAGTAGGCTCAAACACAAGTTGCTCTAAAAACCCATGTGTAGGCATTTAACAAATTCCCTCTCTTGCAATCCAACACCAACATGATTTTCCCAATCCCCTTGCATATCAAAGTCCCCCATTACAATTGTATCATTACCCTTATTACATGCTGTTTCCCTTTGCAATCTCAACCCACATCTTGGCTACTATTTGGAGGCCTATATATGATTTCCATAATGTTTCTTTTTCACCCTTGCAGTTTCTTAACTCCACCCACAAAGATTCATCTGACCTATGTCACCTCTTTCCAAAGATGTAATTCCATCCCTTACCAGCAGAGCCACACCACCACCGAAGCCTTCCTGTCTGTCCTTTTGATACAAAGTATATCCTTTGATGTTAAGCTTCCAACTATGGCCTTCTTTCAGCCTCAAATCAGTGATGCCACAATGTCACACCGACCAATCTCTAAATGCACCACCTTATTCCTATTACTACACATATTTAAAAAGAGCACCTTCAGTCCTGCATTCTTTGCTCTTTTGTATTTTGCCTCTGTGGTACAATTTAACTCTGCTCTGTCTGCATTTATCCCTCCTTACATTCATGTTACACCCATCATCTTCTTGTAAAGCTGCTGGTTCTTCCTCAGCTCTGTCATACTGGTTCCCATCCCCCTGCCATATTAGTTTAAAGCACTCCCAAAAGCTTTAGTAAATCTAGCCACAAGAATATTGGTCCTCCTCAGATTCAAGTGCAACCCATCCCTTTTGTACAGGTCACACTTGCCCCGGAAGAGGTCCAATGATCCAGAAATCTGAGTCCCTGCCCTCTGCTCTAATTCTTCAGCCACATATTTAGAAACATAGAAAACCTACAGCACAATAGAGGCGCTTCGCCCCTCAAAGCTGTGCCAAACATGTCCCTACCTGAGAAATTACCCAGGGTTACCCATAGCCCTCTATTTTTCTAAGCTCCATATACCTGTTCAGGAGTCTCTTAAAGGACCCTATCATATCCGCCTCCTCCACCGTCACTGGCAGCCCATTCCATGCACTCACCACTCTCTGCGTAAAAAACGTACCCCTGATATCTCCTCTGTACCTACTTCCAAGCACCTTAAACCTGTGTCCTCTCGTGCTAGCCATTTCAGCCCTGGGTCAAAGCTTCTGACTATCCACACAATCAATGCCTCTCATCATTTTTATACACCTCTATCACCTCATTCTATTCCTATCCTCATTGTCGCATGGCACAGCCAGCAATCCCAAGATTATTACCCTTGAGGTCCTGCTTCTCAACTTCCTTCTTAACTCCCTGCATTCTGTTTTCAGGACCTCCTCTTTTTTTCTGCCTGTGTCACTGGTACCAAAATGTACCATGACTTCTGGCTCCTCACCCTTCCTTTTCAGAATATTGCAGACACATTCAGAAACATTGTGGACCCTGGCATCTGGGAGGCAAACTACCATTCGTATTTCTTTTTCGCATCCACAGAATCGCCTGTCTCCCTAATTATAAAGTCCCCTATTACTGCTACCATCCTATTCAGTTCTCTACCCTTCTGAGTCTCAGGGCCAGACTCAGTATCCTTCTTCTATATACACCAATATCGCTCATGCTCTTCAATAGATTCACTTGACCCTGGCTGTCTATGCCTGACACATGCCAGCTCTTTTTTCCTGACTGGGTTTTCACACTATTCTCTATAAACGCTGTGTGTGAAAATCCTAGGAGATCAGTAGTTTCTGAGACACTCAAACCACCAGCAGGTATATAAAATTAGGAGGGGTATAATGCAGGCAGACTTTTTCCGCTGAGGTTAGGTGAGACTAGAACTAGAGGTCAGACTTCCCTAATCCTGCCAGCCTTGCCCTTCACTGTAAGACAAACTTGTTGGCCCTGCACTCTCCCTGTCTCACAGTTAAAAGCCTCCCACTTTGTGAGATGTCCTTTTGCCTGCTAGCAGGCTCTCACATTCAACTTTCGCAAGTTCCTGTCTTAACACCTTCAAAAATAGCCTTGCCGCAATTGTGTATTTAACATCGGGCCAGCCACATGGCAGCATGGTGGTTAGCACTTCACTTGACAGTGCCAGCAATCATCAGTCAAGGTTCAGTTCAATTCAAGCCACTGTCTGCAAGGAGTTTGCATGTTCTCTTTGTGACCACATGGGTTTCTACCAGGAGCTTCAGTTTTTTCCCACGGAACAAAAGATGTAGAGGTTAGGGTAAGAGAGTTGTAGACATGCTATATTGGCACTACAAGTGTGGCAACACTTGTGGGCTGTTCAGCACAATACTCGCTGACTTGATTTGACACAAACAACACATTTCTCTGTAAGTTTCAATGTACATGTGACAAATAAGTCCAATCTTTAATCTTTTTTTCTGTCATAATTTTGAATCTACAAATGTAATAGACTTAATGTCACTGGTCCCAAAGTGCTATCTTGTTCAGCCAGTTTCACAGCCTCATTTACCAAAAGGAGGTCCAGGGTTGCATCCTTTCTAATAAGACCATCTACATTTGTTTTAACAAATCTGTCCTGGATGTGCTGAACAAATTCTGACCCAGCTAACTAATTTAATTTAATTTTATTTTATTTTATTTAGAGATACAGAGGGAATAGGTACTCTGGCCCAGCAACCCCAATTTAACCCTATTCCAATCACGGGACAAGTTACAATGACCAATTCACCTACTAGCCAGTTTGTCTTTGGACTGTGGGAGGAAACTGGAGAAACTGGAGGAAATCCATGCATTTGATGGGGACGACATGCAAACCCCTTACAGAGGGTGTTGGGATTGAACTCTGAACTCTGACACCCCAAGCTTTATTAAGGTCACGTTAACCACCATGCTACCTCTTCCAAGAGCCAGCTAATACTTAGCTCTGACTCTTATGCATTCTACATCCAGAGAGCCATAGAACCATTTACCATAGAATCAATTCCTTTGGTAAGCCTAGTCTATGACAACCCATTTATGCTTAACCCAACTAAAACCAATCCCATTCTATTTTATTCTCATCCTAATCACCTCCCAGATTCTTGCAGACACCTCCATTCTGGAGGCAGTTTCCAATGGCTGATTAATCTCCCTGGAATGTGGAAAGGAAACAGACAACACTGACGGTCACTATTGATCCGTAAGAGCAGAATCAGGCCATTCAGCCCATTGAGTCTGCTCCACCATCATGGCTGATTTGTTTTCCCTCTCAGCCCCATTCTCCTGCCTGATCCCTGTATCCTTTGACACCCTTATTATCTCCACTTTAAATATACCCAATCACTTGGCCTCCACAGTCGTCTGTGGTAATGAATTCCATGAGATTCACCTCCCTCTGGCTAAAGAAAGCCCTGTGCTAAAGGGGCATTTTTCTGCTGTGAGGCTGGGCCCTCTGGTCTGAGAATCCCCCACCACTGGAAACTTATTCTCCACATCCACTTAAATATTTCAATATTTGATAGGTTTAGATCCCCTCTCATTCTTCTGAACTCCAGAGGAGACAGGCCCAGAACCATCAAATACTCCTCAGATCTTAACCCTTTTATTCCCTGGGATCATTCTTGTGACCCTCCTCTAGACCCTCTCCAATGCCAGCACATCCTTTCTTAGGTATGGAGCCCAAAACTGCTCACAATACTCCTAAGTATGGTACGACCAATGGCTGATAAAGCCTTACCATTAGAATCCTTATTTTTATTCTCTAGTCCTCTCAAAATGAATGCTGTCATTGCATTTGCCTTCCTTACTACTGACTCAACCTGCAAGTTAACCTTCAGGGAATCCTGCATAAGGACTCCCTACTCCCTTTGCACCTCTGATTTCTGAATTTTTCCCCGTTTAGAAAAGAATTACACCTTTTTTACTTCTACCCTGGGTTGTTGGAGCTGTTGTGCATCGTGTTTCCATTTTGACTATCTAGTTAAACCCAATTATTACAAACTGCAGCAAGCAGCACATAGTTCCAATTTTATCAGAAATACTTGCATCACTAATGTTGAATTCCAATTGTATTTCCTCATTCTTATCAGCAAATTTCACAATTTCTTTTCATCTTTGATTGAACTAATCTCCTATTTCAATAACTTTGGCACATTTCCTCGCCAATATAAATTATACTTTAGATGGCAGAAAATGGATGTGAAATTTTTCTACACACAGTTTGCAGTGTGAATTTGTGAGATGTAGTGCTTTTGGTAAAGTAACAAATAGATTGGACTTTCACTCAGTGGCCACTTAATTAGGTACCTCCTGTACCTAGTGAAGTGGTCACTTCTGCTACTGCTATCTGCTATCTGCTATTTTGTGATATGGTGCAACTCAAACTACCTGCGTCTCAATATCACCAAGACCAAGGAGATGGTGGTGGACTTTAGGAGATCTAGGCCTCATATGGAGCCAGTGATCATTAATGGAGAATGTGTGGAGCAAGTTAAGACCTACAAGTATCTGGGAGTACAGTTAGACGAGAAGCTAGACTGGACTGCCAACACAGATGCCTTGTGCAGGAAGGCACAGAGTCGACTGTACTTCCTTAGAAGGTTGGCGTCATTCAATGTCTGTAGTGAGATGCTGAAGATGTTCTATAGGTCAGTTGTGGAGAGCGCCCTCTTCTTTGTGGTGGCGTGTTGGGGAGGAAGCATTAAGAAGAGGGACGCCTCACGTCTTAATAAGCTGGTAAGGAAGGCGGGCTCTGTCGTGGGCAAAGTACTGGAGAGTTTAACATCGGTAGCTGAGCGAAGGGCGCTGAGTAGGCTACGGTCAATTATGGAAAACTCTGAACATCCTCTACATAGCACCATCCAGAGACAGAGAAGCAGTTTCAGCGACAGGTTACTATCGATGCAATGCTCCTCTGACAGGATGAAGAGGTCAATACTCCCCAATGCCATTAGGCTTTACAATTCAACCGCCAGGACTTAAGAACTTTTTAAAAGCTATTATTAATGCTGTTTGAGATAGTGATTTAGGTGCATATCATTTTTTTTTACTGAGTTAAGTATTGTATGTTATTAGTTTTGCTACAACAAGTGTATGGGACATTGGAAAAAAAGTTGAATTTCCCCATGGGGATGAATAAAGTATCTATCTATCTATCTATCTATCTATCTGTATCCCATCCTCTTCAAGGTTCAGCTTGTTGTGCCTTCAGAGATGCTCTCCTGCTGTAACGTGTGGTTATTGAGTCACTGTCACCTTCCTGTCTGCTTGAACCAGTCTGGCCATTTTCCTTTGACCTCTCTCACTAACAAGGCATTTTTGCCCACAGACTGCCACTCACTGGATTTTTTATTTTTTTTTTGTTTTTCGCACCATTCTCTGTGTACTCTAGTGACTGTTGTGTGTTAAAATCCCAGGAGATCAGTTGTCTCCGAGATATTCAAACCAGTCTGGTACCAACAATCATTCCACAGTCAAAGTACCTTATATCACATTTCTTCCCTATTCTGAAGTTTGGTCTAAAAAACAACTGAATGTCTTGACAATGTTTGCACGTTTTTATGCTTTGAGTTGCTGCCACATTATTGGCTGATTAGATATTTGCATTAATCAGCAGGTATACAGGTCTCCATCTCTGAGCCCCACCACTACTGGTGATAATCAGAGCACATTCCCTCTGTTGATTATTGTATCAAATTAAAAATACAAACATAAATTCCAGGTGATGGGATGATGCACTCTGATGCCAGGTGTTACATCGCACTGTAAACATTTTAAACCAGTTTTTATAATACTGTTTACATACTTAACACCCTGCTGCCACCCAGCACATATGTACATGCTGTCAGATTGCCCTTCTGCAACCCCAGCCTACTTTCCAACTCACAGACACACTCTCATCCTGCACTGGTCACTTTTGATCTTTTCTTGCTGCTGTTTCACATATTTGTACGACTGATTGTTTTACTACAATAGTGCCAATAACATTACCTGTCTTATATAAATATGCATCTTATACTGTATGTCAACCTGTCAGTCTTCAGGCTGTCAGGCCAGGCCACTCAGGCACTTGTGCTAATATCATTTTGTGACTTTATGTGCTATTGCTACTATATTCACAGTGTGCTGTGTATGACTATATGTAGTATGTTTTGGAACTTGGCCCTCATTTAGCTGAATAAATGTTTGTGGTTGAATGACAATAAACTTGAACTTGAACCTGAAATACTTGTTGGTATTAGTGTATATATGCACATTTTATTCCATATCTGTACTTTAACCCTTACGTTTTAAATAATTGTTTGTTCTTTATAGTTGTTGAATGATGTTTTTGTTGCACGTTGTGCCCTGACCAACACACCATAGCAAATTCCTAATGCATGATTAGGTACGTGTGGTGCATGGCCAAGTGGACTAGTGATCTGAAGGTCGTGCGTTCAAGCCCCAGCCGAGGCAGCGTGTTGTGTCCTTGAGCAAGGCACTTAATCACACATTGCTCCAGTCTACCCAGCTAAAAATGGGTACCGGCAAAATGCTGGGGGTTAACTGGCGTCCTATCCGGGGGGGGGGGGAGTCACTTTACGCCACGGAAAGTGGCATAAACAGCGGCCTGATGAGTCTATAAGGCTCGGGACAAACTTTAACTAACTTAACTTGATTAAGTATCATCAATATCTCAGTTCGCTGTCCATAGAAAGTTCCATTTGATTCTTTATCATTAGTTACTTTTCAATCAGTTAAGTTTTAATTTTCCATAGCAGAAGAATTCCTCAGGGAAGCTCATGTGGGGCCATTGTAATTTCTCTAGAGATATGATGCAAACCCCTTTTTTTATGGGATTGTTAGAAATTGAAAGTGGATGTTTAGGAAGGACACTGAGGAAATTTCCAGATTCTTATGTTTATGAAACAATAACTTTGATGATAGAAAAAGAACTTCACTTTTGTTTTATAAAATAGAGAAACAGCACAGCAACAGGCCCTTCTGGCCCAATGGGCCTTGCCACCTGACTTACATGAGTGTGTATATGTAAATTCAATTGCTATGCTGTGAGGTAGTTTCCTGGAAAACCAGTGTGTCCTGTTAGTGAGAGTGTTTTGCCTTCAGCCAAAGATAAGGAGCCATGTTGTGTTAGCCAATTAGGATTGCATTGGTACATTTTGTAACTTTCTCCACAGTGGGATGCAAGGGAAAATTCAAGAGGGCTGGACCGGATGGGATTTCTGAAGGACAGTAGTCTGGTTTGGAGTCTTGCAGGAGCTGTGGAGCAGGGCACAAGGGAAGATGCCTGCTGTAATGCCATTCAAAGGAGAGACCCCATTGTAAGAAGTGCTTTGTGCAGATGAATGGTTCAAAGGATGAATGGCCAATTCTCCTGAGTTATCCAGTTTGTTTGAGATTATCTTAAACATAGGTTTTAACTGTGACTGGTGTCTTTCATGCAGAACAAGGGTTCAGCATGTAAGTAAAGCAATACACCTAACTACTCCAGAAATGAGCTCAAGTGCACATTGGACTGGTTTAACTATAATGGGGCCCCTTTTCCCCTTTTCTTGTTAATTGTTTGATAAAGTTGAAAAATTGGTAAATATACTCTGTTTATGTTATGCTGGTGTATGATCTGTCATTCCTTGGTGACTGAGGGCAGTATTTACACAGCATTCGCTACAATCACTGTTCCTTAATCAGAACATCGCAACTTTCCTATTTGGTTGAACCCCAAATCGTACTGATTCTGGAAGTATATTGCTTATGAAAGGCGGCCTTCTCACTGCTGAGTCACGTGGCTGTTAGGGTCATTTGTCACTCCAGGACATTAGCTTTGTTGTTTTTAAGCCAGTCCTGTGTAGCTTTGGCTTTATGCTTGGGGTCATTGTCTTGCTGGAAAACAAATCTTCTCTCAAGTTGCAGTTCTCTTGCAGACTTCCCTGTATTTTGCTTCATTCATTTTACCCTTACCTTCACAACCTTCCAGGACCTGCTGCAGTGAAGCATCCCCACAGCATGATGTAGCCACCACCATGCTTCACGGTAGGGATGGTGTGTTTTTAATGATGACATAGTGTTTAGTCTGAAGGCCAAGTAGCTTAATTTTGGTTTCATCAGACCATAGAACCTTCTTCCAGCTGACTTCAGAGTCTCCCACATGCCTTCTGGCAAACTCTAGCCAAGATTTCATGTGAGTTTTTTCAACAGTAGCTTTTACTTGACCACTCTCCCTTAAAGCTGCGACTGGTGAAGCACCTGGGCAACAGTTGTTGTATGCGCAACAACTCCCCTCTCAGCCACAGAAGCCTGTAACTCCTCCAGAGTTGTCACAGATCTCTACTAATCCCCTTCTTGCACGGTACCTCAGTTTTTGAGGATGGCCTGCTATAGTTAGATTGACAGCTGTGCCATACTTTTTCCATTTTTTGACGATTGACTTAACTGTACTGAATAAGGGATATTCAGCGACTTGGAAATTTTCTTGTATCCATCTCCTGACCTGTACTTTACAATAACTTTATTGCAGAGTTGCTTGGAGTGTTATTTTGGCTTCATGGTGTAGTTTTTGCCAGGATATTGTCTCACCAGCAGTTGGACCTTCCAGACACAGGTGTATTTTTACTACAATGAATTGAAACACCTTGACTGTGCACAGGTCTCCAAAAACAGATCTTCATTTAACTAGTTGTGTGACTTCTAAAACGATTTGGCTGCACCAGTGATGCAACAGTGTCATATTAAAAGGGGGTGAATACTTATGCAATCAACTATTTTGTGTTTTATATTTGTAATTAATTTAGATCGCTTTGTAGAGATCTGTTTTCACCTTAACCTGAAAGGATCTTTTATTGCTGAGTGGTGTCAAGAAAAGCAAAATTAAATCCACTGTGGTTCAAGGTTGTAAAACAACACAAAATGTGTATATGCGTAAGATATACACAGTAAAACATACAACAAATGTACAATATATATGTATATCTAAAACACATAAGATTTCACATAAGTATAATATAGCACATGTTCCTATATTTATGTCCTGTAGATTAATAGTGAATGGATGATTGTCAGTTACAACAAGCCCTCAGCAGTTCGCAGATGAACACAAGCACCATATTTGCAATCTACCTTGTCTTCCACAGAGTGAACACCTACAGGAAGGGCCTGTCCCCAAACAAGCATGGATGCCATGGTATAGCGCTTCTGGCATCTCCTCTCCTGGGGGGCTGCAACAAGTGAGCCCACGGCATGCCTAGCTCGCGCTACAACTGAGGCTGCTCAGCATCCCTGCTGTCAGTCTCCCCAATAAGCCAGTGAACCAGACTGGCAGTATTCTAATCACAAACAAGAGAAAATCTGCAGATGCTGGAAATCCAAGCAACACACACAAAATGCTGTAGAAACTCAGTAGGCCAGACAGCATCTATGGGAAAAAGTACGGGCTGAGACCCTCGGCAGGACTGGAGAGAAAAGGATGAGGAGTAGATTTAAAAGGTGGGGGAGGGAAGAGAGAAATACAAGGTGATAGGTGAAACCGGGAGGGGGAGGGATGAAGTAAAGAGCTGGGAAGTTGATTGGTGCAAGAGATACAGGGCTTGAGAAGGGTGAGTCCAATAGGAGAGGACAGAAGGCCATGGAAGAAAGAAAAGGTGGGAGGAGTACCAGAGAAGGTGATGGGCAGGCAAGGAGATAAGGTGAGAGAGGGAGAATGGAATAGGGAATGGTAAAGGGGCAGGGCATTACTGGAAGTTCGAGAATTTGATGATAATGCCATCAGGTTGGAGGCTACCGAGGTGGAATATAAGGAGTCGTTCCTCCAACCTGAGTGAGGCCTCATTGTGATAGTAGAGGAGGCCACTTCCCATTCTGATATGTCAATCCATGGCCTCCTCTAATATTGCAATGAAGCTTTCATTCCTCATCCTCCCAGTTTCACCTATCATCTTGTGTTTCTCTCTCCACTACCCCATGTTTTAAATATACTCCTCATCTTTCTTTCCATAGATGCTGCCTGGCCTGTTGAGTTCCTCCAGCATTTTATCTATGCCGGCAGTATTCTACATTACCAATGTCCAACAGGGTCTTGCAATCACAAGAAAAATGTCACTCACTGTTAGGCTGTCTTCGTGCACTGACTTCAATGCTTTTCTACCTTTTGTTGGCTCCGGAAAAGCTGCTGCCTCCAGGTTCTGGTAATTCTGGTAATTTGGCCTTGGTTAATTGGGGCAGCTGTTTAAAGAACAAAAACTAATCGAGAATAGTCGGGACACCACACCGCTTAATTGGGACAGGGGACTGAAAACTGTTGTCAAACAGTCTCTAACTAGTGTCAGTCATGTACACTTGTGTGGCCTTCAGACACTGCACCATGCTTAGAGCAAACAGTTTTAAAATAATATCAGTTGTATGTGCTTGTGTTCAAAATTCAGTGAATTTTGTCACAAATAGTTCACAAGAAAAAGCAGTAAGTCAATTCAGAACTGTTCTACTCACTGCGGTTTCAAGCATTCAGGTTTGGAGAAGTTAGAAATGGCCGGGAGTGAAAACAAAAGAATTTCACTACTTCAACACATTAGGAACTATGGAGAATTTAAATGTAATGACAGACATCTTGAATGAAAATGAAGATTTGGAGGATGCAATCATTGAAAGCATTGTATGGAAGCAGTCCGTTGTCCACACTAGGTGTCTGCACTGATTTTGTTCACTCATTTATTTTATTTTATTTAGAGATACAGTGCAGAGTAGGCCCTTCCAGCCCTTTGAGCGGCATTGCCCCAGCAACCCTAACCCGATCATGGAACAATTTACAATCTACGCAGTACATCTTTGGACTGTGGGGAAAACTCATGCATTTCACAGAGTCTCCTTAAGGAGGATGCTGGAATTGAACTCCTTGCTGGATGCTGGTATTGCATTAATCCCTATGCTACCATACTGCCGCTGTCAATCATAAGAACACAGCAGAGGAATTCCTCAGTAGTAACTATTAGGAACTAATACACATTTTCATGGTACTGTAGTAGTATTTGTAGTGCTCTCATTTGTTCTGTATTTCATTTAAATACATAATTCGTTACTCAGTTAAACAGTAGTTTGTCTTTTTTTAATTCCTTTTTTGACTATTTCCATGAAACTTTGGCTAACTGGGGCAGCCACTTAATTGGGCCAAAATGTAATCGTCCCAATGAACCATAATCCACTTTATTTGTCACATGTACCTTGAAAGAAAACACACCCATGTGACTTATTAACCTATTAACTTGTACAGTTTCAGATTGTGGGAGAAAACTAAAGTACCCAGAGGGGTCAGACCTGCACAGGCAGGATCCAGCCATTTAACAGGAGTCACCTGCCAGTCATTTCCAACTCATCACCTGCAGCCTACTTAAACCGAGCTCTCATCTGCAATCCTTGCTCACAGATATGAACCAACCAGTTGCTCTTAGTCTTCAGTTCCAGCCAGATCAACCTGTTGCTCTTAGCTTTCAGTTACCTTGTTTCCTTGTTGTGTTAATGATCTGTTCTCTCTTGTTTTGTGGCCCCTTGTGGCTTGTTATTTTGAGGTTTGTTATTAAAATTATCACTCACCATTACATTGTTTCTGCAGCTCTGTGTTTGGGTGAAGCCTTATATACATTTTCTGACAGGAGGAAACTCATGCAGTACAAACCCATTACAGGAATTGAAGCTGGGTCGGTGGCACTACACTACTGTTCTACCCTCCCAAAGAACAATATTATCATTCACATCAGGAAGAGGGGCATCTAGACATCAATGTTGAATTTAGGCATTTGTATAAAAAGTAAAACACATATTTAAATTCCAGCTCATAGCATGATGGACTGTGATTGCAGGTGAAGCAGTGCACTACACAGTAATCACTTTAAATCACTGTTTATAATGCTGTTTACATTGCAAAATTATGCTGGTATTTATGCACATTTTATCACATATCCACACTTTAAATATTATTTTTATATATAATCCTTTACTCTTGGTTTTCCCATGTCCATGTATACCCAGTGGCCACTTTATTAGGTACATCTGTTTGTTAATATAGATATCCAATCAGCCAATTATGTGGGAGCAACAATGTATAAAAGCATTCAAACATGGTCAGGAGGTTCAGTTGTTTGTCAGACCTAACATCAAAATGGGGAAGGAATGTGATCTAAGTGACTTTGGCCATGGAATGACTCTTGGTGCCAGATGGGGTGGTTTGAGTATCTTAGAAAATGCCCATCTTCTAGGATTTTCATGCACAACAGTCTCTAGAATTTACAAAGAATGGTGCGATAAACAAAAAAAATCTAGTGAGTGGCAGTTCTGTGGGTGCAAATGCGTTGTTAATGAGAGAGGTCGTGGAGAATGGCCAGACTGGTTCAGACTGATGGGAAGATGACACTAACTCAAATAACCATGCCTTCCAACAGTGGTGTGCAGATGAGCATCTCTGAATACACGTGTTAAACTTTGAAGTGGTTGGACTACAGCAGCAGGACCACAAACCTATACTCAGTGGCCATTTTATTAGGTGCAGGAGGTACCTCATATGTGGCCACTGTGTGCATGCATGTACATATAGAGGGTAAAAGGAATAAAGGATATAGTTGCAGGCAGAGTATATTTAAAATCCGATGTTCTGTGATGGAATTATTGCAGTGATTCATGTTAAACTTTTTCCAACATGAATCACTGCAGAATTGTTCCCTGATTTCAGAGATAGCCATGGAAAGCAAGTCAGATCCGGAAGATATGCTACTTCTGGGATCTTGCTTGAATAATCTGGCATCTTAGTTTAACTAAGGTGACTATTACTTGATTACTTGTGCTGCACATTAGGTGGCGAGAGGATAAAGATTACTTATTACATGTACATCAAATGTAGTGAAATGCGTTGTTTGTGTCAATAACTAACAAAGTCTGAGGATTGTACTGTGGGGCAGCCCACAAGTGTTGTAATGCTTCCAATGCCAATGTAACATGCCCACACCTCATCAACCCTAACCTGTACATCTTTAGAATGTAGGAGGACATATTACTGGGCAGCTAATATACGTTGTGCTGCCTTCTGGTCTTTCTTCCATGGTCAACCCGAGTGCCCTAACTGGGTGGCAATGGAGTTGAGCTCCACTAAAGAATTATCTATATCTGCACTTCTTGGCTCTGCACTCCCTAGCAGTCTGCCCAGATCAATAGCTAATCCTCTGGTTAGACACACTTTGCGTATATGGGCTCAGTTCAGGAAATGCTATGGTTTCCAAGGGTTTTCCATTTCTAGCCTTGTCGCACATAATCACCTTTTTTTACCTACTACGTACGACTCAGCATTCCATGTTTGGTATAGGAAGGGCATTAGACATTTTGAAGATCTCTTCATTGATAATCGCTTCGCTTCTTTTCAGCAGCTCTCCGTTAAGTTCAACCTGCCTAACGCTCACTTTTTCAGATATCTCCAAATTCGACACTTTACTGCTCCTTTAATTCCTAACTTTCCTGAAATGCCTGTGAAAAATGCTATGGACCTATTTCTTTCCATTAATCCACTAGGTAAAGGTTTAATTTCAATTATCGGAGATAAACTAGCAGCCTTACGACGGGCCCCTGTGGATAAAATTAAAATAGCCTGGGAGCAGGATTTAAATATCTCCTTATCCGAGGAGAGCTGGGACTCAGTTCTCAAATCGGTTAACTCAACCTCTCTTTATGCTCGCCATTGCCTCTTAGAGTTTAAGATTGTTCATAGAGCCCATATGTCTAAATCTAAACTATCTCGATTCTACCCTGGCATTAGTCCGCTCTGTGATAAATGCAAGAGGGGCGTGGCCTCTCTCATCCATATGTACTGGTTCTGTCCTAGCTTGGAGAAATTCTGGAAAGATGTCTTCACTACATTATCGGGTATTCTGAATCAGCACCTAGAACCTAACCCCTTAATTGCTCTGTTCGGTTTTTGGGGCGAGACAGATTTATGTCTGGGTCCGACCAAATGCCGAATACTATCCTTTGCCTCTCTCCTGGCGAGACGCTTGATCCTCCTTAGATGGAGAGATGTTGTCCCGCCCACTCATGCACAATGGCTTAACGACATTATGGCCTGCTTGGACCTCGGAAAAATTCATTATTCAGTTCTTAATTCAGATCTAAAGTTCCATAAGGTCTGGGGACCTTTTATCGAGTACTTTCATAACCTTCCTCTTGACTAGGGTTTTTTTTTCTTCTTTTCAGTCCCTTGCTTTCAGCTCCCTTTTTTTTTCTGGTAGTAGGCATTATTATCCTCTGTTGCTAAGTGTATTCACAGTCTGGGAGTTTGACTGTCCAGACTTATACTCTTTATACTGTGTGGTGGTTGGTCTGGAGTTGTTGTTGTTTTTTTCTTGAGTTGTGGGGCTTGGGGAGGACACTCTCACTTGTCTTTAATTTAGGTGCTTTTTTGTTAAATTCTCTTCCTTTGTAGCATATTGTTATTGTATGCTTAATCTTGCACTGTATTAATGCTCCTCATTGGGATTTGGGGTTTTTAATTTTGTAAAATGTTTTGAAAAACTAATTAAAAAATTTTAAAAAAATGTAGGAGGACACTGGAGCACACATGCGGTCACAGGGAAAACATGCAAACTCCTTCAGAGAGTAATGGGAATTGAACCACAAGCACCGACTGCTACGGTACCAAGCCACCAAATGTAATGCATCCTTAGGCACTATGTAAATCTCATTTTTCTCGCCCATCTACTGTTCAATTCTTTTAATGTCTTACTCCTTTCTAAAGTTTACTTTTCTTTAAGGTTATGTTAGCGTTCAATTCAAGAGGACTGGAATATAAGAGCAAGTATGTCAAGCTGAGGCTTTATATGGCTTGGAGTATTGAGAGTACTTTTTGGCCCCTTATCTAAGAAAAGATGTGCTGGCATAGGAGAAAGTCCAGAGAAAGTTGACGAGAATGATTCTGGGAATTAAAGGGTTAATGTATGAGGAGCATTTGGTGCCTCTGGGCCTGTACTCATACAGCACAACAGGCCCTTTGGCCCATCTAATCCATGTCAAACTATTAATCTGCCAAATTCCATGGACCTGCACCAGACCATAGCCCTCCCGTCTGCATTCAAAATACATTATCTGTTTGGTATACTTTCCCAAATAATGTGTACACCTTTCACTTTTAACATTCATTAATTACAGAGGGTTCACCATTCCCACCTCATTATTTTTTTGATTCAGATTTATTTATCATGTGTACATTGAAAAATAGTGAAATGCGTCATTTGCTTTAACAGCCAACATACCTACGATGTGCTGGGAGCCACACATCCTGACGCCAACAAATTACACCCAGAATTTTAATGAAGATATACTGTACTTACCATGAACTCTAATCTCTGCTTTAAAAATTAATTTTTAAAATTTTATTTAGGGATACACTGCTGTACCTAGCCTATGAATTGTGCTGCCAACAACCCAGCAATTTATTCCTAATCTAACCACAGAACAATTTACAATGGCCAATTAACATACTAATCTGGACAGTCACAGGGAGGACGTACCAACTCCTAACAGATGACTGGAGTTTAAAAGTATGAGGGAGATTTCATTGAAACCTATCGAATAGATAACGTGGATGTGGAGAGGATGTTTCATATAGTGGGCGAGACTAGGACCAAATGTCACAGCCATTTAGAGGGAAGTCCATTTAGAACAAGATGTGGAGGGATTTCTTTCGTCTGTAGAACCTGTAGAATTCATTGTCACAGATAGCTGTGGAGGCCAGGTCATTGGGTATATTCAAAGTGCAGGTTGAGAGGGATAATAAATTAGCCATGATGGAAGAGTGGAGCAGACTCGATGGACTAAATAGCTTTATTCTGCCCCTATGTCTTATGTTATAAGGGTTAGCCCCCTGCTCCACTCACTTTACAGCCATGACGGTGTGACTAAGTACAGCTCCAATACCATATACAAGTTTGCTGCTGACGCCACTGTTGTGGGCTGCATCAAAGGATGTGATGAATCAGCATACAGGAGGGAGACTGAAAATTTGGCTGAGTGGAGTAATAACAACAACCTCTCACTCAATGTCAATAAGGCCAAGGAACTGATAGTAGATTTTAAAGGTCCATGACCCAGTAATCATTGGAGGATCAGAGGTGGAGAGGGTCAGTAACTTTTAATTACTGGGTATTACTATCTCAGAGGACCCGACCTGGACCCATCAGATAAACTTAATTGCAAAGAAAGCACAACAATGCCTTTACTTCCTCATGAGTCTGCAGAGGTTCAGCATGTAATCAAAAACCTTGGCAAACTTCAGCAGGTGTGTGGTGGACAGTGTGCTGACTGGCTGCATTATGGCCTGGTATGGAAACACCGATGCCTTTGAGCAAAAAATCCTAGAAAAGGTAGTGGATTTGGCCCAGTACATCATGGGTAAAACCCTCCCAATCATTGAGCACATCTACATGAAATGTTGCTGTAGAAAAGCAGCATCCATCATCAAAGATTGTCACCACCCAGGCCATGCTCTTTTCTCGCTGCTCCATCAGGTAGAAGGTACAGGGGCCTCAGTACTCAGTATTCTGAAGTCACCAGGTTCCAGAACAGTTACTACCTTTCAACCATCAGGCTCCTGAACAAAAGGGGATAGATACTCATTTAATGACTCTTGCTATTTCATGTTTGTTATTTATTGCTATTTATTTATATCTGCATTTACAAAGTTTATTTTCAGTTACTATTCTATAGTATGCCTGCAGAAAAAGAATTTCAGGGTTGCAGATGGTGATTCTGATAATTTTACTTTGAACTCTGCTCAATACTATCTGTCAACTTAAAGTACCATGTCATAATAAAAACAATGTAAATGTCTTGTAAATTTTCTTGTAAATGTCTGCAAGGAAAATAATTTCAAGGTAGTATATAAACCCATATACATAATTTGTTAATAAAAACTTACTTTGATCTTGAGTTTGTACTTCTACACCTCCCCTACTTTTTAAAATTCTGGTTTCTGCCCCCTTAATTCCCAGTCCTGACGAAAGGGCTCAGCCTGAAACTGTATGGACATATTCAATCTATGTATATAATAAACATGAGAAATTCTGCAGGTGCTGAAATTGCAAAACAACGCACACACACATAAAATGCTGGAGGAACCTAGCAGGTCAGGCAACATCCATGGAAAGGAAACAGTCGACGTTTTCGGCCGAGATCTTTCTTCAACTCATATATAATACCTACGTTAGGTATTTATA